>NC_138507.1:21757633-22292420 GCF_964252035.2 Podarcis erhardii
GGAGTATAGTCTCTCAAGCTGGTCAACAGTCAGGTTATCGCTTTTTTTAACCAACACATCAAGTAAATTCTATAAAGAGATATTGGCAAGAATCCAGGGTGAAGTTTATAAGGAAAGTATGAATCAGATTTCCTTCAAACGCTTAAGGAAGTGTTAGGATAAAAAAATTAAGAAATGCTATTAAGATTTAAGATTACCTATCCAGCCACCCTTACCATTAATCTGCCATGGTCAACAATGACAGGAGGTACGGGATCCAATTGCTCCTCCTCTGGAACCTGTGCCAAAGCAAATTTGCGAGGTTTCTTATTTTTCAATGTACCTGAAATTTTAAAAAATCAAATATCAAAAATCAGGACACATAAGGTAACAATTAACAGCAGCATTAAATTCCAAGTGGTCCATTAATAATTTTTATTTTATTTTCAAAGTCTTAAGTGGCTCCAAGAACACAGGAGGGGAAACATCTTTATCCAACAAATAGAGAGCTGATGTTGCTTTAAATCACTACAGACAAGCTTTCTGCCAAAATAGGAAGCATCTGTTTCAATGAAAGTAGTATAGATTTACTTGACTACAGGATTAGAGCAGGGATAAATGATGAATACACTGCATACCTTCTTTATCTGATGATTCAGCTTCTTTAGTTTCAGTATCTATGCCTTGCGATTTCTTCTCGTTATTGCTGCATTGTGGTACCTCGGTGCCAGACTGTTTTAATTGTTCCTCGTCGGGACTGTCACTCAAAGCTTCGGGTTTTTCCTTTTGGGGATCGGCATTTTGTTTGGGAATGGACACGTCAGGGATGGCAGGAGGCAAAATAGCATTCGGTGATTCACATTCGCCATACCGACACCCTGGGACAGCAGCTACTTCAGAGGCCTGGCCGTTTAAATGGTCCCCCTTGAACAAGGGCTCCTCCTTGGATTCCTTTTCTACAGTCAGAGTAATCTTCTTACTTACTAACAGGGACTCGTTGGAGCTCTCTTCTGTGGATGGAATACTGTTTTCTTTCCCAACTGGCCCATTGTTCAGTGTCTGTTCTCCATGTATATCCATGATATCGCAAGACGACTCATCATTTGTCATAGAGAGATCGCCCGTTTCTTCTCCATTCTCTTCAATGAAGTCTGTACTCCCCTCAAGCTCCCCGTTCTCCAGCACCTTGCTGTCCTCCCCTTGGTTTTCATCATCTGCAAACTTGGCATCATCTTCGTCTTTCTTCAAATTATTCACTTTTCTCTTCTTAATAATGCCTTTGCCCCACTGTGAACGTCGTCTTGATTTCCTCCTTAATCGAACTGAATCATGAAGAGATAAAAGTTTCCATTAGAGATGCAAAGATTTGCTTAGTAAGCAACCGGCAAGGTATCAATAAAATCAAGTCTATTTATTTTAATATTTTACCTTGCCTGGCCCAAAGGTCATCCAAGGCAGCTAATTATGATATAAAACAACATAAAAAAACACAGTAACACTTTCTTAAAACACACGCACACAAAATCCTAATACAGATCGCCAGCCCTCTAAGGCTTATAACTCCTGTTTATGCTTATAACACTTAGTATATTTGAGTTTACAAAAAGTAAAAAAATTAAATTTTAAAAAGTTTCTGACTTTATTTATCCATTTCATAAAACAACAAAGAGTCTTATGGGCCCATAAAAAGACCAACAAATTTATTGTGACATAAATGGGAAATGCTGACAAAGATTTCTAGTGTTTATGGAGCAATATTTCAGTACCTTACCCTTCCAAATCTATCTGGATTATCTAAATACTATGCAATTAAACAGTTGCCAAGTCTCAGTATTCTGAAAGAGACTGTTTATAGGGGGCATTTATTCCAAGTACGGTGGTACCTCGGGTTAAGTACTTAATTCGTTCCGGAGGTCCGTTCTTAACCTGAAACTGTTCTTAACCTGAAGCACCACTTTAACTAATGGGGCCTCCCACTGCCGCCACGCCGCTGGAGCATGATTTCTGTTCTCATCCTGAAGCAAAGTTCTTAACCCAAGGTACTATTTCTGGGTTAGCGGAGTCTGTAACCTAAAGCGCATGTAACCTGAAGTGTATGTAACCCCAGGTACCACTGTAATGTTCTGTAGACCCTTGTTGTTCTCTCACACTAGGTATTCACTGCTCCTGAGAGAATTAAGCCTCCCTAAGGAGAAAACTAGGAGCATGTCTTATTTCTTGCAACACAATTCTGCGGGCCTTAACATAAATAGTACAATTTTTGGTCACTGTGCTTCAACAATTTAATAGAACAATGCATGTTCAAGTAATAGTTCAACAACTATCTTTGCCAGAGACAGCTACTGAATACAGCTATCAAGTAACCCATTTAAAGATGCAAAACAATGTGCTTTTGACACCATCTACTGGCAACAGCAAGGAACAATCCCATGTTTTAAAAAGTTCATTTTCAACATGTTCTATTCTCAAAATATGTGCAGGCAATGCTGCCTTTCCTGTGTAAAAACACCTCCGTGTGTGTCAAATGTGACCACAGTCTTTGATTCATTTTACAACGGTTTGCAAGGCAAACTGGCCACAGACACAAACATCCATGCACCCTCATCCCTCTTTTTACAGGGCTATATTCTAGCGCAACATGGTTATATGTCCAACAGGTCGTCTTTGGTCTAGGCTTAAGTATGGCTTTTATACCAAGGGAATCCACTGAAGAAATTTTATTATGAGAGAGAGCTTTGGTTCTCTCCAGAAGCTCCCATTTTCGGCTCTAGACCTTTGTTTTGTTTTTATTTTAAGGAATTTACACACTACCATTTTCACCCTTAAAGGTAAAGGTAAAGGGACCCCTGACCATTAGGTCCAGTTGTGGCCGACTCTGGGGTTGCAGTGCTCATCTCGCTTTATTGGCTGAGGGAGCTGGCGTACAGCTTCTGGGTCATGTGGCCAGCATGACTAAGCCGCTTCTGGCGAACCAGAGAAGCACACGGAAACGCAGTTTACCTTCCCGCCAGAGCGGTACCTATTTATCTACTTGCACCTTGACGTGCTTTCGAACTGCTAGGTTGGCAGGAGCAGGGACCGAGCAACGGGAGCTCATCCCATCGCGGGGATTCAAACCGCCGACCTTCTGATTGGCAAGTCCTAGGCTCTGTGGTTTAACCAACAGTGCCACCCGCGTCCCTATTTTCACCCTTATGTCCCATTAAATCACACAATATACAAAATTTAAAACACAGATTAAAACATCAGAGATCAGAACATGGTGCAAAAGGTCTCCTAAAATACATCCGTTTTAAGCTGATGTCTGAAACTTAGCAGGGACTTTGCCTGCCTGATTTCTAATGGGAGCTCCGTTAGAAATGCACACTCAATTGGTAGAGCATAAAACTCTTAACCACTAGGTCATGGATTCAAGGCCCATGTTGGGCAAAAGATTCCTGCACAGCAGGGGGTTGGGCTAGATGATCCTCATGGTCCCTTCCAATGACACAGTTCTATGGTTCTATGAACTGGACCCACTACACTGAATGGACAACTCCTACTGGATCTGGGGAGGGGAGGGGAGATGATGATATTAGAGAACGGGTGTCATGGGAGGCTGTGGGGGAAATCGTCAAAAGTTGCCTCCCATCCTCTTCCATTAGAGCAGTGATGGCCAAACTTGGCTGTCCATCAGTTTTGGGACTACAATTCCCATCATCCCTTACCACTGGTCCTGTTAGCTAGGGATGATGAGAGTTGTAGTCCAAAAACAGCTGGAGGGCCAAGTTTGGCCATCCTCTTGCAATAGAGGATGCCTCTGCTAGCTCAAAAGCATTCCCATAAGTGCAAGGATACCAACTGGATTCCATCCACACTAACTACCAGACCAGGACAGCATGCTTCTTTAAAAAGTATTTTTCATACTAATTCTAATATCTGAAATTGTTCAGTGAAAAACTATTTCAGTCGAACCTTCTTCCAAACCACTCTCATAAGGAATTTTAGTAAATTGACACCTAACTCAACGGATGAGTACTATTCTGGCTATCTTATAAAAACTAGCTGAAGTAGTAATAGCAATTAGGTGAACGCTTCGTTTTTTAAAAAAAATGTAATAGGAGATGTGTGCCAGATATATACTCATCTTGTTTAGAGCTATGCTTATCGCCTGGATAAAATGGTCTGAAATACTCACATGCACATTTATTTGCAGAGTTGTGCCAAACTGACATTGCATTTTTTTGCCTGTTCTGGAATGCCTCCTCAATTCTCGTTTCTGTTTTCTGTACAGTGGAACCATGAGGATTTATTTGGTCTGCTGTTACTGATAAGCCTGTGTACAGAAGATAAGCATACCTATTTTAATAATCCCAGCAGTATTAACTGCCCGAGTTATTAAAAGCAGCCTGGAATAAAGTATAACATTAAAAACTTTCGGTGATTAAATTAATTTCACCAGATACTCCCAAACATCTACATCAAGAATATTTGCTTTTCCCCCAACAACGGAATGTATGAGACCCGAAGTATGAAACCTGACAGTTCAAACTTCTCTGTTTCAAAGAAAATACTACTTAGCATTTATATAGGGCTTCCCAACTGGTGGCCTGCCGACCCCAGGGGGTCAGTGGCACCATTCACATAATAAAAACTACCATAGAGATATCAAAATTTTCTAAAGTAGAGGGTCCATGGCTTGGCTTTTGAAAAACCTGAGGTTGCCCAGTACTTAGCTAACTGAGAATCACTGCTTGAAGAGTGTTCATAGCTCATAAAAATTAACCACCTTCACACATCATGCCAAACCTTAGTTTAGTGTGACGTGTATGAGAGTAGGAATGAGCATGCCTTTGGGCTTGAACAAGGTTTCTTATTTGCCTCTTTCCCCGCATGACTGTGATGAGTTATTTTGCTTTTGCTTTTTCTTAACTGTGGTTTCACATGTCATGCAAACAATGGTTGGTTTCAAAAAACCCAACCAAAAAATTTCTGAACTCCTGGAAGCACAGCAGGTGGGTTCATGTGAATCTGAGGCTTGCTGCTGCTCATTCCTATGGAACAGCCTGAAGTCCAAACACAACCATTATATGTTGCAAGCCTTACAATCACCCTGTAGTGATTGTATTATTGGTCAGTATTATTAACCATGTCATGCAGATAGGGGGCTGTGGCGGAGGGGAAAAATAGATTGCCTCTAGGTCCATCAAGTGATTCTATGGTAAAGGTTAGATTCAAACACTTTGCTCTGAATAAATGTGGAGAAGTTTGCATTGCTAACTACTTAACTCTACAAGGTTCCTAACATACCGTATTTTTCCATCTATAAGACGCCTCCATGTATTTTGGGGGGCTCAGATTTTAAAAAATGGAGGGTGATGTATCTGTGTATAAGACGCCCCCAATTTTTGACATTATTTTTTAGGGAAAAAACCTAGTCTTATACACGGTACTCAATTCTGATTTTAAAAATCGGTGCAAAATGGTTTTACTTTCCGTATTTACTTATTGCTTTGAATTCTAATTTCTATAGAATTTACACTACACAAGACATTTTACAACACTTTTATCATTATTTTTCTTGACAACTATCTGAGGAAGATGAATACTAAAAATGTGGTTATGAGCTACTAAAAGTGGGTTAATAAAAAGTTTCTTGAACTGGCCCTAAAACTTTCAAACTGGACTTAAAGAATCTAAATCTAAATAATGTGAACCTTGAAATGCAACATTTCATCAGATTTTTTTCTGGTGATAATTGGTTTCTTAGAGACTGTGCATTTATTGATCAAGAATTCAATTGCCATTTGTGTATTGTGTATCATATATAGTCAATGTATTTTTAAAAAATTATAAGAATACCTCTCTTTTTTCTTGCTTCCTTTACTTCTTCACACATTTTATTGAACTCTGGATCAAGCTCAGCAGCAATGATAGCATGTGCAGTGTCCTTCAGAGTACAGGCTCGGTGCCTAATGATTTTATCTGGAAAATCAATGTAAATTTCATTTTTAACAATCAAAAACATCTAATTTATTTCTTTATTTATCGTCTTTGTGTAACAGGACCGCTGAAGACAATGACAGAAATAAAAGAGAAAACAATTTTTAAAACAGCTCAGAGTTAAATTAAGAGCCATAAAATAAATAATATCCATATAAGTAATCAGATGTGGAACAAATATGTTTTAATCAGCCTTCTAAGACTTAACATTAGTGCTGCTTAGCAGGCATACTGATATGTATCATGCTTGCACAACTTGCACTCTAAGCTGAATATCTTCATTATGCTACTCGACTGCCAGTGAAGAACTGTTTTCTGTAAAACTGGAAGATCAAAATACATGGTACCTTCACACCGGTGGGTCATAAGCTGTGCAGGTCTGATTTACAGTGCCCCGCAAGACGAATGCCTCGCAAGACGAAAAACCTGCTAGACGAAAGGGTTTTCCGTTTTGTAGGTGCTTCGCAAAACGAATTTCCTATGGGCTTGCTTCGCAAGACGAAAATGTCTTGCGAGTTCCTGCGGGGTTTTTTCCCTCCCCGCCCCCCTTTTTCTAAGCCGCTAAGCCGCTTATCTGCTTATCCGCTAAGCCGATAAGCCGCTAAAAGCCGCTAATAGCGCTAATCCGCTAAGCCGTCAATGGGCTTGCTTCGCAAGACGAAAAAACCGCTAGACGAAGAGACTCGCGGAATGGATTAATTTCGTCTTGCGAGGCACCACTGTATAAAGACTTCACGTGTCTATGTATGTATGTATCAGTTCTATCAGCTTTGTCTTGAAAGCTTTTTGTTTTAAAAAATCCATACTTCCAGCTTCCAGTTTGGCTAATAAACACTTTACTTTAGAATACCTGGGTTTAAATATTATGTCTGCATTCCTACACATTTAGGTTCCCAACAAAATCAATCAGATGTAGCTTTTAAATAAATACATATTGGGATCCAAATGCTTCTTTAGGCATGCCAAAGAAGTTAGGTGAGCTCATTGATTTTTTTCTTTGAACAGTAAGACTCCACTCCATAACAGAAATTGCTTGCGAAAGCACCAACAGTTTTAAAAGCAAAAACAGATGAGTGCCTTAAGACCTCCCTACACCTACCTCCTTAGAAATAGCATTACAACAGCAGCAGCTGTGTTTTAAAACCTTTAGTACAAACGAAATTTGAGATTGGCTTAACTTTGGTCTGATAATTGACTTTTATCCTACACCTAATTGCCGTACCAGCAGTATAGTGCAATGGTAGGGCAATAACAATATCACACAGGATAGAAAGCTGTTTTAGTGAAGGTAGCCAGGAAAGTTAAAGACTTTCGCTTGGTGACAGCAGTGAGGACCCAGGCGGTCATTTGGATTGTTTACTCTATTTTCTCACAGTGTAGGATGTAGCCTATGCTGCTACATTCAGTCAGTAACTAATAGTGAGTAATGTTAGCTTTGAACCAATTTATAAGACACAGCTTATACAAATAGTTGAACTGCAACTGAATACACAATTAAATGAGATGTCATGTTTAAGATTTTTTTTTTTTTTTTTAAATCCTTACCTCCAGGGTCTTTGTCAGGATTATATTCCAATGCATTGCTGCATATGAGATCTATGTCTATTAGGAAATCCTTTGCAGTTAAATAATTGTGCTTATCTATTTTGCTTATTACTGTAGACAGGTCCATCGGCTCTCTGATAACTTCAAGGTAATCTGAAACCTATAATCAAACAGTGACACAGAGTGACACAAAAGTGACACAGAGATTTATGCTAACTTTAACACACTCAGCACTATCATTTTGTTTTCGAACACAGTAAATTTCTAAACAGTTGAAACCCTGATAAGAACTAATGCTGGAACAACATTTGTTCACCCCAAGATTCATCACTCTGATTTTTACCTGGCAAGGAAAACTCCTATCAAAGCTCTTTTGTTCTGTATATGTAAGTAATTTTCATTTTTAAATATTCTGGAGAGAGTGAAAAGTGCAGGACCTTTCAAACACAATGAAGAAGGCCTTATTCACACATCTGCTTCCAAGACATACACAACTACTAGAAAGTTCCTGCAGTCAGAATCATAAGAACATTGCTGGATGCCAATGGCCTGCCTTGTCCAACTTCCTGTTCTCAAAGCGGCCAACCAGACGCCCAGGCACAAGAGCACCTTTCCCCTCTTGCCATTTTCAGCAACTGGTATTCAGAAGCATTACTGCATCCATCATCGTGGCAGTGGCCCCAGACAGTCGCATCTAATCCTCTTTTTAAGCCGTCCAAGTTGTTGGCTGCTCGCTGCCTCCTCTGGAAGTGAGTTCCACGGTTCAACTAGGCACTGCATGAAGAAGTACCGTATTTTTCGCTCTATAAGATGCAGCAGACCACAAGACGCACCTAGTTTTTGGAGGAGGAAAACAAGAAAAAAAATATTCTGAATCTCAGAAGCCAGAACAGCAAGAGGGATCGCTGCACAGTGAAAGCAGCAATCCCTCTTGCTGTTCTGGCTTCTGGGATAGCTGCACAGCCTGCATTCGCTCCCTAAGATGCACACACATTTCCCTGTACTTTTTAGGAGGGAAAAAGTGAGTCTTATAGAGCAAAAAATATGGTACTTTTTAAAAAATCTGTCCTGAATCTTGCCACTGCTCAGCTTAAATGGATGTCCGTGAGTTCTAGTGTTACGAGAGAGGGATAAAAACTTTTCTCCATCCACTTTCTTCATGCTAGGAATAAATTATGTATGCTTCTATCATGACTTACTTGCCTTTACTCTAAACCAGGCTTCCTCAACCTCGGCCCTCCAGATGTTTTGAGACTACATTTCCCATCATCCCTGACCACTGGTCCTGCTAGCTAGGGATGAAGAAGAAGAGGAGGAGGAGGAGGAGGAGGAGGAGGAGGAGTTTGGATTTGATATCCCGCCTTTCACTCCCCTTCAGGAGTCTCAAAGCGGCTAACAATCTCCTTTCCCTTCCTCCCCCACAACAAACACTCTGTGAAGTGAGTGGGGCTGAGAGACTTCAAAGAAGTGTGACTGGCCCAAGGTCACCCAGCAGCTGCATGTGGAGGAGCGGGGACGCGAACCCGGTTCCCCAGATTACTCTTAACCACTACAGCACACTGGCTCATGGGAGTTGTAGGCCAAAAACATCTGGAGGGTGAGGAAGCCCGCTCTAAACCAAAAAAGCTCGAATGCTGTGACCTTTTGTCATAGGGGAGTTGCCCCATCCCATGAAAAGAAGAGCCCAATATAGATTTTACATTTGATGGGCATTTAATATTTGAGGAAGAGGGGAGATGAAACAGATTCAAAGCCCAAAATTGCTTGGAGGTCCAATTGCCTAAAAATAGCTACCCAGGCATCAGAGGCCCTTCTACAGGTGCCCCTATCAAATAGGGCACAGTATGTAATCCTTACCTGAGAGGAGGCCTTTACAGCAGGTGAACCGCAATCATGGAATAAAATAATTTTTTAAAATGCTGTAGTTCTTTGGCATACCTCTGGAGCTCCATGCAGTCAAAGGAATGAGCTCCCACCACTGGGGAAAAGGGCTGAGGTTTGTCCCTGCAGTTGCACTGAGGTCTGGACAAAGTTCTGAAGCATCAGTACTGTTCCATTACTTCTGAATGCCCATATCAAAGCCTGTGCAATGTGGGAAACAAGACCCTGCCTGTCTCTCACTTTAGGCTGGGACAGGCGCCACAAATGTGCACCCTGGAATAAAAACTACAATCATGCTGCAAAGTGCATTTGTGAATCTCTGGATAACTTTTAAAATGTCCCTGAGCAATTCTACTGGTCCCTTCCTCCCTGTCTGAAAGTCCTCCTCCGAGCACAGCTTTTTGTCTTTTCTTGGACCAGCTTCATGCCCATGAATCAACTATTTTCTATTTTTTACATTTTCAAATAAATCAGTAAACTGGTCAGTTTACATTTTTAGACAGGACTGACTTGCAATAGCGCTCATGTAATGTTAAAAATGTATTGTAGAAAATACCGCTTAAGTACAAGAAATAAATTGGTTACATATACAGAATTTTAAAAATCTTATGGCTAAAGTGATGACCAGGTCTTGATTTGAGCTAGGGCTCAACACAGGAATCTATTTTGAACCTTGGAACATTTCAGGTAGTATTCGAAAACAGCAAATGCACAGAAAGACCAATATTCAACTGTGGTGTGTCGTCCTGTCCCCGCCGCCGCCCCTTACACAAATAGGACTTGACCCTTTTTTCCCTCTCCCCTGTAGTCTCCTGCATGCATTCAGAATCTGTTGTGGAGAGTTAGGGAACCCTCCAAAACAAAAGATAGGGCCAAGGAGCTTTGATTTTGAAAAGAGGGAGCGTAAGTTCTATCATCATGCCTGCTGGCACAACATTAGATCTCACTCAATAAATTTATATCAATATTCACTGCTCTTAGTCTAGATTGGGGGCTGTGTTTTCATATTAAACAGTATAGCTGCCGCTGTAGACTGAGCTGATACCACTCAGAAACCTAACCAGTGGTCCAATTACAAATTTGCAAAATGGAGCCAGTAATTTACTCTTCCACAGCACTTTTTTGACTAGGGATGGGCCACCATTCTTTTTAACGGCCACATTCCCTTGGTAATCTGTCATGGTCTCATAACAACTGCGGATGGGGCCACTCCCATGTATTTCTATCCCCTCTTTCCAGGCTCTCTTCTTTCCACCCAGTGAGCTACTGGAGGAGGAAATTGCAGAATGAACAAAAAGCAAGCATTTCCTTCCAAACAGTCTGAACTGATCGCACGCAGACCATCTGATAGAGCGAACCTTTGATAGAGCTATTCCTTGAACTATCAAGCCCCCAATTGCTAGCACAATGCAAATTACATTTTTATAAGCACATCACCACAAATGGCTATTTCTTAAGTTATCTGTGCAAAATTGAGCTTTGAAGTTGACCGAAAATCGGACAGAATGTCACAAATTTGCTTGTAAACATGAACTAAAAGTGATTTTCTAGTAAACAAGATTACTTGTTTATGCAGCTTTGCCATTCACTGCTTAATTTTATACAGAACATTAAACTTTTTTTTTTACTCTAAAGGCAAAGCTCAGAAAATTTAACAGTGACTCAAACTTAAGTCGCCAAATTCAGTCTTATTTTTTTTATAAAACTATATTTGTAGTTGACTACAAGTTGTCAGATCAAATGGTGTCATTACAGATTTATAAATTTTCAATTTTCACTTTGGCCAGAAACAGGCAAGGGGAGAGAGATGATAGTTTAATTTGTGAAATATTCTGGCAGAGGCATTACAATTCAATAAATTTCTTTCAACATCCCCATTGGCTATGTGGTGTTACTCCAGATAAAACAGTTTACATCTGCTTCCTATGAACAAATAATTTTTTGCTACAGAATGGAAGCAGCTCGAACAATACAGTATTCTATAGGTTAGCATTCTTGCCGAAATAAGTTAGCAGTGGCTTCAAATGTTAAAATTAAGCCACAATTGCTGTAAATATGCAAAGCAGGTTAGATCAGGGATATCTGCAATAATAACTAATATATGTATTCTTAATTAATCACTAATAAGGTCAACTTCATTGTTTGCACGTTACTGAAACAAGACCTCTTCAATATCCACCGGTTTGCTGAAGATGTTAAAGCGCTTGTCTGTGGCCAATCTCTTGGTAACATCCCGGAGAAACAATCGCAGTTCTCTCAGTGTGTTTTCTTCCTGGTCCTCCATTCGCTGCTTTTCTGCCTCTGACAGCTGGCGAGTAGAAAATGGTAGTGCAAGAGGAAGCACCTCCATATCAGAAAGAGCTTTAAAAATAAGAATAATCAAAAAGTCAGGCAAAATAGGCTTTTCAGATTACATCCTTGGAAAATTTCACACGACACAGTGAATTTCCTACTTTTTACCCTTATCAGACTTGATAATGCCAAGAACTCTGCACTCCTTATCTCAGCTCTGCACACCAAACTGAAGTAACCGTATTGTGGGGACTTTACAATTACTGCGAACAATGACAGCCTGCTCAGCACCAGACATCTTTCCCTCAATAAGAGGGGTTGACAAGAGACAGGGTGGCAGGAATCTCAAGATCCTGCATGGCCTTCTATCACAGCTATCAGAAAGTTAGAGCCAGAGGTATTTTTTACTCCTTCAGTCTATAGGAAAGCACAACTAATGCCTGCCAAGTTGTAAGTCAACTCCACCGAAAGATGGGTTTCCTTTCAGTGCCAAGGAAAATGTTCCAAATCCCAAACCCCAATTAATCTGAAGCCACTACAAAAACTGTCTGCCTTTCCCCCTTAAGATTTACATACAGGCAAGCTTCTAGGAGGTTCTATAAGCAGGCTATGGGGGTAGGAGTAAAAAAGTTTCTAGTGCAGGAAAATCCAAGACCACACTGGCAGAATCTAGTGATTGGGTGCTGTTTTGGGCAGCTCTCTAAATTTCTGCTCAGTTCAGGCTTCCTTCTTTCTCTCAAAGCTGCTATCCGTTTCAAAGTCTTTACTGCTTTGAATATGGCTATCCCACAACTCTCAACAATTTTACAGTCCGTTTAGATATGAAGACTGTTATAAAAATATATAAATGGGTGCTCGTTGGCATGCTGAGATGCTATTCTGGCAGCCTATTCAGCCCATTTATTGTCTTTAATTCTAACACGTTCAAGAAACCAACCAGCCTCCAGAATGTATGTTGAGGTAATAGCTGAGAAAAAAAAATGGAGCTGAGGGAGTGCGGTGGAACTGGCCTGCTCAAGCAATTCTGTTAATTGTGGTTACTCTTCCTGCACCTTTCCCAGCTCTACAATACCATTTTGGAGCTGGGATGATTAGAACTGCATAGCGTTACACATATCGGAAAAGGCTAAGGTATGCGACCATTTAGCCATGGGGTTTGTTTTTGGTTTAGTGTTACAAATATGGCTGTACTCTATACTAATTACAACACCAGAATTTTTATTGTCTATGTCTTCTGTAATAATTCCTACTGTGGCATTCCTTTTTCACAGCTGCCACACGCTGAAGACATGCTTTCCACAGCTATCCAACACAATTCCCAAGAGTTCCTGGTGTCACTGCAAGGTCAAGACCCTATCAGTGTACATGAGAAGTTAAGATTTTATTTTCTCAAATGTGCATCACTTGACATTTATTTACATTGGGCTTCATCTGCCTGTTTGTTGCCCATTTCATTCAATTTGTTACTTTGCTTTTAGAGCTCTTCACAATCTTGGATTTTCACCAACCTGAATACTTTGGTGTCATATGCAAACTTAGCCACTTCTCTGCCCATCCTTAATTCCACATCATTCAATGAACATGTAACACCATGGTGTGGATGCAGATATTAATCCTATGCACCATCACCACCAACGACTGCTATTTCTAATCTTATTTCAAAATGAACACAAGCAGGGCTGCTTTCAGGTGGAAAATTACATACATTTTGGACTTTACAGAGAATTAACTTACCAATTTGTTTCCTTCTTGGAGGAGGCATAGATGCTTGATTGAGGACAAGCTCTTGGAAAAATTTGCGCCTGTCTTCTTCACTAGGTCTCTGAATATAAAAAACCTCTTCATACTGGATTTTAAAGATACATTTCACCTACATAAAATCAATGAGAATTAGGCAGCTGAAAATCTCCTCGAGCTACTTAATCGAACAAAACAAGCAAATTTTACTACACCACCCCCTCCCACTACGTAAAATAGACAAAATGACCCTCATAATTTTACTGCCTGAAAACGGGGTAGCTAAATTGCACGTGCCAATTTGGTTTGGTCCTAGCAAAAGCTAGTAATTGGTTACATCCTCAGCAGGGAAGAAAAACACACACTAGGGTAAAAAACAGCATTGTTTCAATAGCATTTAACAAAAACAGCTAGTCTGACAATCACAGGGGGGGGGGGCTTGAGCCTAGCGGACCAAATAAGGCAGTGTCAGGGCAAGAAAAGAACATTGGACAGAAGCTCCAAATTAGAACGGGAAACATTTGCTTTCTTGTTTTAGGGTATTTTTCTAACATGTCGTCGTCAGCGGTACCACCACCTAGACAAAATTAATTTTGCAATGCCAGCTTCCAAAGTTTGATTTACGTTAGTAAGCAACATTATCCCAATCTAACGATACATACAACCAGCCCCCCATTCTTGCCACAGTACAAGTGGTTTGTTAAACACCCTCAGGAATAAAAAGATACCGTATTTTTTTGCTCTATAAGACTCACTTTTTCCCTCCTAAAAAGTAAGGGGAAATGTGTGTGCGTCTTATGGAGCGAATGCAGGCTGTGCAGTTATTCCAGAAGCCAGAACAGCAAGAGGGATTGCTGCTTTCACTGTGCAGCGATCCCTCTTGCTGTTCTGGCTTCTGAGATTCAGAATTTTTTTTCTCTTGTTTTCCTCCTCCAAAAACCAGGTGTGTCTTGTGGTCTGGTGCGTCTTATAGAGCGAAAAATACGGTACTTCAGCATTGGGGTAGAAGTTTCCCTCCAAGTGGACATCCCTACATGCACATTTCAAGCCCCTCTCTGATTCAGGTTCACTTTTCCCTACAATGATTCCACTTCTCAAGTAATCACGCCATGCTCACCTCTTCTGGCAATTCACTATACATGGTTTCAGAGGTAGAGAGTAGAAATATAGGTGAGAATGATGGTATGTCTTGCAGCAAAGTTAGAAAAGTAGCTCTCACAGTTTCACTGACAGCTTCCCACCAATCACCAATATGAGGCATGTAAACAATACTCGGTAGTGTTCTTCTTGCTTCACGAAAGATCTAATTTAAGAGGATACCAATGTTAAAATGATATTAAGAAAATAGTTTTTAAAAAACTATTTGTATTTTATGCACACAAACATTTAAGAATGTAGTTTTTTCAACTGTATCTTTCTTAAAGGTTAGATTTAAATAGCTATTTTCCATATGCATTCACGTTAAGACTCCAAATTATCTCGGTCTTGTCTTAGTAAAACTTCAAAGCATTGTTCTAATCATCTATCATCACAAAAATCACTAACTTGCATAAGAACATTAAACAGCACTTTTTTTATTGCTTCTTCCGATTATTATTATTTTTTACTGGTATAATATTCTCAAACATTGCTTTCTCTCAATTTTGAAATGCCACCGCTTAACTAAACTGAAATTAATGGTCGCTCTGCATCTTGCCAATAACTTCAGACATAGCATGGCGGCATGTTTCAAAATCGTCTCCATAACATACCATTCTGTGTTTTTCCTATACTTTAAATGGATATGAGATAGCAGGGTTGTGATTATAGATGACAGTTAACAATGAAGTCTTTGGACTTAACAATTGTCAATTCCCTCCCCAATAATATTAAATATTCCATGTACAGCCATGGCTTTGGCTCAGAGAATGCTATGACAGAGCTTACATGTGCAGCCTAAAAACAAAGAACATTTAGAAAAGCTGAAGGTTTTCAGAAGTGTTTTTATAGAAGATATTGTTGGTTTCTGCAAAGCTGAGATTTAATCCAACCTCAACAGGTAAGTTAAAAGAGAACCCAGCGGCCTAGGAATAGCGAACTGACAGCCCTCCCCACTCAACCCACAGAATTCTCCCTCCCAAGTTTTAGGACTGAAAATGCCTCTTGTTGGTGCCAAAGCTAAAATGCTTTTTACAAGTCTGTAAAAAGAAGGGTGGATGGTTGAACCAAGAAGAAAGGCAGCCCTGAAGCTTTAAAAGTTTCTCACCCTGCAAGTGACGTAGCAATCTCACCATTCAAGATAAACTGACAGCAATCTTAAACATTTTTAACAAATTCCACCAAGCTCAGTCTCTTTCTGACAGTTGGTGACCAGAAATGCTGTCTCAGACCAGAGAAGAAGCATGCATAGCTCTGGCAGTGACGCTTCTTGCTTCGGCAGAAGTGTACTGTGGCACCTTAAGAGTTCATTGCCGTTTAATTCTGTGGACTTGGGTAGAAAGGGAGATGGGTACAGGATTCCCTTTTAGTTGTCTGACACAGCTTTAACTGAGGCTTCTGCTTCACACAGAAACCCCTATCTGTGTCTCTAGGAACACTTAAAATTTCCCATCCACATGGTATGTTTGCAAAGAGGGATTCCTTATTGACATTTATTTCACTGAAAGTTGATGGGAAACTTTCTGCGTGCGAAATGTTGCACAAAAGGTCAAAAGGGATATAAAGGCAGACTAACCTGCGCACATGATTCTTCAGGTGTTTTGGCACTGACTGAATAAAGTGCTGGCAGATCTAATCTGTGCACAGCAATTTTTTCGAGCGAGTGCAAAAGTGCTGGAGCAAGGTGCGAAGTCTGACCTGAATCCCTCTCTCCAGAAAGCAGTAATCTTGGCCGGTAGGAGGTGGGCTGATGGTAAGCTGACCTGAAACAAAATTTAACATTTTAATTTATTTTTTTAGACCGGATCCGTTTTTACCATATATTTTTATATTTGCCATACACTGAGTACTGTTAAGTGCTTCCTAGTGAGCAAGTTGAATGAATTATAGCAACACACCTGCAATTAGCATGCCAGACACTCTAGCAGGGAGTTAAGTCAGCTTAGCAGAGGGGGTTTATCAGGTGTAGGGAAATGGGTGGTGGCCGGGGGGTGGGGGAGCGGGATGGCAAGAGAAGCAAGCATAAACGAAGAATCTTTATTGGCTGATTCTATAAATCTCTCTAGAAGAAAGGTTTAGGGTAAGAATACAGCAGACCAAACCAAAGACTATACCAGAGTAGTACCATAAATCACAAATTTATGCAGGCACTACAAGCAGCTATTCCTGTGTAAGTCTTGATGATAAAGTTATCAGAAAATCTACTCACATTGTAAAATGAAGGTAAGGTTTGTGTACAGCAGCTGATAAATGTTTCTTTGGTGATCCCGACTGGCAACTTGTCTCAAATATTGATGAAGCATGCTCATCTTCACTATCGTCCAAAATTAGACTAGTTGCATCTGTTCAATGAAAATTAAAGGCCGATTAATACGTTAGCTGACACCTCCCTCAAACGTCATGAAACAGGTGCTTAAAATATATTTTGGCCAAGATAAAAGGAAGCTGTAATTAAAAGGGAGGAAATGAAACCTTTTGCAAGAATACACTTAATATAATGCCCCACAGTCTTCATCAAAACATTACTTTACAACTGTTCTTGTTTTGTTTTCTAATCTGATACAAGACTGATTGGAGTGAAAAGATGAAAATACCTTCTCTTTTGTCAGCCTGGCTGAACTCGGCATGAGGAAACACTTTATGTAAAATTGCCAGAATGTCATTGAAGGTTCTTTCCAAAAGTGGCCTTATGATGGGAGATAGTGCATGCCCTGAAGACATTACAGCACGTTGAGAGGCAGGCACAATATTCTGCATTGCATGGTAAAAATCTTGTGCGCTGAGAACTATTGAAGAGACGTCTAGCTGCAGTTTCTGGCTACTGACGTAGATCTGAGGATAGCGTCGTCGCAGGGCAATCAAGGCAGCCTCAGTGCAAAGTGCTTTTATGTCGGCTCCACAATACCCTAGGGCACAGGAAAGAAGAAAGAAAACATACAAAGGTTCCATAAAGCAGCACCAATGTTTTGCATATGTCAAGCACCCGCCTGAAGCCGAAAGCAGCCAGCAGCATTCTGTCAGATTCATTCACAGTGCATTTAGTAATATGTGCAGCTTTAATATAAATCAAACCACCTGCTGGCAACTGAAGAAGCAAATGTTAAAACTCTCTCTTAAGAATAACCAAGCCTCTGAAAAAAATTCATTGCAGAAGAACCTATGAGACAAAGGCAAGTGTAAATACATTACTGTTCGGCATTACCCGAGTGGTATATGGACCTCAGGCATGCAGGAACACTATGTAAGCAAATATCCAATCTCAGGAGGATTGGAACTAAGAAATAAAGCCTTCGTTGAGGTAGAAAAAGTCAAGTCCTCGTGAAAAGACAGGAAGCACTTGCTGCATCTGCTGAAGACTCACTAGAAACAATGTTGGGTCTGGCTTTCAGGGAAGAAACCTTCCATGCATTGAGGAATTCCTGCTCTCTCCTTCGATGGAAAGTAAACTGACCATCATGATTAAGGAGACTTGGAAACAATCTCTGTGCTGGTATCCAGGTTTTCCACATCATTCTTTGAACAGCCAAAACTACTGTGATCCTGCCTTATAGACAGCTGTGCTATTCAGGACATTTCTACAAGATTCAGTACAGAATGCTCTATATTATGAGTGGTCACTCTGTGTATTTGCTAAACTTAGCTCCTAATGAAATCAGTGTAGCTTTACTTAGTCAATATTAATGTCAGTGGCATGTAAGTGCTACTAACATACTCTGGATATGACTGTAAGTTTTGTTCTTGCAAAGTGTTGGCTGCCTGTGAAAACGTTTAGCTGATGTGTCTAAAGTTACACAGTAAATTGTTAGGGAAATTTGGTGCAGCTGAAGAAGGGACATGGGTGATTCAGTTAGCGCAACCCTCCCTCTCTTCTTTCCCCAAGAAAATTGGCCACCCTGCTCTACAGCAGTCAGAAAGTGTATTCAAAATTATTTGCTCATACAAATATAACAGATACATAAGCATAATTTCTAAAGTACCAAGAAAAATTATTTTGTCTGAAACATACATTTAATGGGGGGGGGGGAGGGAGAGAACAGCTCACTTCCTATGGCAAGCAATCCCTGCCATGTTAAGCATTTACAACTGCTTACCAAGAGGTTCCTGTCCTCATATTTACAGTCTCCATGCCTCCACCATGATACTGACGTTGCCTTTGTTAAGCACTTTTTAAATGCATTGCTGTGTTAGCGATAGCTAACAATCAGTAAGAGTTTTTAGCAGCATCTCTGTTCCGTGAAAAGTAGCTCAACAGCAATGCAGTATGACCCCCCCCCAAGCTCCTAAACACCCCAATTTTTTTGCATTCCCAGGAACTCACCAAAACTATTTATTGAGTACCTAGTGGAATACACTTAATGCTAATCTCATAATTTACCGTAACAAGGACAGGCACAAGACTGGAAGCTTCTGCTTTTGATTAGCTGCTCCTACTTAGAAGCTTCTTGGTAAAAGAAAGACACTGTGGCTGCTGTTGTCCATTGTCACACAGAGTAGATATAGCCTCTTACAACAGCATTATTCTGTGACTGAACGTGCTATCTAGGCTAGCCAGAGCCAATGAGAAGATGTGTTGCCTATTGTCTCTGAGCAAGGCATTATCTGGTTTGCCTCCTGAAAACATGAACTGTTCCTTACCTAAAACACAATCTACCGTATTTTTTGCTCTATAAGACTCACTTTTTCCCTCCTAAAAAATAAGGGGAAATGTGTGTGCGTCTTATGGAGCGAATGCAGGCTGCGCAGCTATCACAGAAGCCAGAACAGCAAAAGGGATTGCTGCTTTCACTGCACAGCAATCCCTCTTGCTGTTCTGGCTTCTGAGATTCAGAATAATTTTTTTTCTTGTTTTCCTCCTCCAAAAACTAGGTGCATCTTATGGTCTGGTGCGTCTTATAGAGTGAAAAATACGGTACATTAAAATGCCCATTCTGCTTTTTTACACAGGTTGTTCCGGGGGGGGGGGGGGTGTGAGGGGAGAGCTACTTACTACTTAAAAGGAACATCACTGGAGTAAATCAACTTAGGGCCTGTGCACAAACTTAAGTTTGGAGCTTTAATTTGTTTCTTTTCTATATTAAAACATTGACAGTTCTCCTAGTTCCCTAAGGAAAATATACTGGCTTATCTTGGAAAAGATTGCAGTTAATTATTCCACCATTACTGTTTGTAGCTGCATCACCCTAGATGTATTATGATCTAGAGCGTACAGAAATAGATTCCCTATGCAATTTGCTTCAAACATATTACAACCAAAAAAAAAAAAAAAAAAATCAGCTCAGCTTACTGGAGTACAAGGTCACCACTGCTAGTAGGAGACTTCAGCTAATTAAAAATATTCTTAAAAGGTGTTCATAAAGTGACAGAGAACAGTTTCAATTTAACAAACAAACAAAAAAACACCCCTGTGTGATAGTTTGAGGTCTTAATTTGAATTATGTCTGACAATTCTTAGACAGGCACGTTTTGGACGCCTTAAGCTATTATGGGATATTGGGCTTGGTGTACCCATTGCAAACATGGCCCAATCAACTGCTTTCTAAATAATCATATAGGCTACAATAGAGAAAGTTGGATCTCATTACTCTTATGAGTTATTGAGAATAATCTCACATTGGAAGACAAATTTTACATATTTTAAACTAGAAGAGTAGTCATATATGGTTATGGGGGAGAGATCTGATAAGATAAGGAAGTAAAACAGTGAGAGAAGTTGGACAAAACAGGTTAAGAATAGGGACATTGTTTTAGATCTCTAGTGACCAATTATTTCAATGGGGAAGTGCAAGGTTCAAAGGCTGGTTGTGAGTATTCATTGGGATATGAATATGTGAGAGTATTCATTGGGATATATATATCTCACATCAATCAGAAATATAGGTAATCTAGAACACTGGTCTTCAGGACCCACTTGTGGGCTGCAGCCTGATGCAAAGTATGTCACAACAGGAGTACTACCACCTTGCAAATATAAGGTAAGATTAAGAAATGGGTCCCCAAAGGCATGTTTGTGCTAAAAGTGGATTCTGGGTCTGAAAAAGTGGAAGATAGCTGCTGTAAAAGAATCATTACATGGAGCCTGAACATGGAGCCTAAATGGTACCCTGATCATGTGTAGAAATTTATTGACAAAGAGCATATCATGCAATGTGGAAATTTTCAAAGATGACTTTGGGTGGGGGGACGGACAGAAGGCAAATAGAAATATAGAAGACATCTGCACAGAGAATGGTATGTAATGTACTATAGAAAGAAATATTTTAAAACATTAAAAGTGGAATCAGTTTTGCACAGTGCATAAAGACAACAGTGCAAAAGGGCCACTGGAACACCCAAACCTTGTGCCAATTAAATCTATTTCCAACGATTTGGTTATGACCAAATTGCTAAGTGGCCCAGTTCAGATGTCTTATTTCAAACCTCCAAATCATAGTTTAGTAAACTGAACAGTGAACACGCTCTGGACATTACATTCTACATTCCCTGCCCTCACCATGACAATTTCCTCATTCACTTCCTGATTTCTTACACGAAGATTTCTGCTAAGAAATCCAAAAACAAGCAAACCTCTAAACCATGGTTTGAAACAATAGTTTTGTGGGTTATGAGAACATGGTTTTCAGGCAATTGTGGTTAGCACATATGACATAATTAGCCTAATTCAGGCATCACAGAAAGGGTATAGTGGGGTGGGGGAGATTATCATACAAAAGCACCAGATGAAAAAGCTAATAATAGGAGCACTTGTAAGATCATGACATGTTTCAAGTCATCCAACTCATCCAGCTTTGGAGGATGAACTGAATATTACTTCACTTTGGTGCTTATTAAGAATAGCACTGAATGCTTTCACTCTGAAAAAGTTGCCTAAAGTGGAACAGAATAGAAGCTGAGACATCTTGACTCAATAAAGAATCTTAAAAATCTTAAAGGAGGAACAGAGAATGACAGCCAAGCTATATGAGAAGAATAAAGGCCGCCTAGGCAGTTATATTTATGGAGTGGTTAGTATGTCTTTGGTGGCAAGTACACATAAAAACACAAAAAGAATCTTCTCTTCTTCTTTGGCAATCACTCGTAGCCGAGTAAGATTGTCTTCCATAAACACGGGTTTAACAATGAGTCCGTGAGTGACTATGGAGGCCAATTCTGGATGCACATGTCCTTCCACAGTGGGGACATTGGTTTCCGGGCAGGAGTTTATCACAGTGTGGATTTGCCAAGCGTGCCTTCCTCTTAGCACATTTCTCTCTTGCATCCTGAGTTTGAGTGTCTTCAAAGCCCATGACACCTTTGGTAAAGGCTGTTCTCCAACTGGAGCACTCGCAGGCCAGTGTTTCCCAGTTGTCAGTGTTTATACTACATTTTTAAAGATTTGTCTTGAGACAGTCTTTAAACCTCTTTTGTTGACCACCAGCATTACGCTTTCCATTTTAAAGTTTGGAATAGAGTAGTTGCTTTGGAAGATGATCATCAGGCATCCACACAACATGACCAGTCCAACGAAGTTGATGTTGAAGAATCTTTGCTTCTTCCAGTACACTGATATTAGTTTGCCTATCTTCCCAAATGATGTGTAAAAAAAATTTGGAGACACCATTGATGGAATCTTTCGAGGAGTTGGAGATGGCATTTATAAGTGGTCCATGTCTCAGTACATGTTGGCAGTACAATAGCTTTGTAAACAAGCATTTTGGTTTCCCTGAGAATGTCCTGGTCCTCAAACACGCTGCACTTCAATCAGGACAAAGCCGCACTCGCAGAGTTTAGGCGATGCTGGATTTCAGCATTAATGTTGGCCATTGTGGAAAGATAACTGCCTAGGTAGGAGAAGTGATTGACATTTTCCAACGTTACACCATTGAGTTGGAATGCCAGGTGAGAAAGCACCTTTTCAAAAGTAATTCACATCTTCAAGTGGGATATAAGAGTAGTATGTAAAATTACAAACACCCCAAACAAATAAAATCCAAATATCAGAATTCCATAATGATCAGCTTTGTATGCTACTTAGTTCCATTTTCATTTACGACCTACTGGAGGGAAGGAGGGCTGCATTGATGAAGTTGAGAGCTAACATAAGATTCAAGGGTTAGATCATAGCAGCTTCTAGGACCTATTGCGTGCCACACCACACCGAAATATAGAGGAGCATAATGGCATTACACAGGATGAAGCAGATGTTCTCAGAAACTAGAATAACTGAAGTAAACTGAAGCTATGCGTTAAAAAGAATTGACAACATTGTTATCAAGTGGAAGGTGGGAGGGGGGATGAGATTTTAATTCAACACATGAACATGCACTAAAAAACAAGCCTATCGAGGCAAAAATATTTACGTCTAGCTTTGGTACCAAATTAAGAAAGATCAATTCCAACATAAGCTATTGCACACTGGAGCAACCAGACTGATTATCTATATTTTAATCTATTTTAAGTGCAAAAGTGTTTATTGATTGCTTAGTTCGAAAAAAGGCACAGATGATATTCACATGCAGTGAATACGCCTGAATGATACCACAAACAGATTAGAGGAACATTTCAGTTGAAGATATCTGTACTATGAAAATTAATGTCTATAAATTAATTATTAAATAAAATTTAGAGGTAACTTGAGTGATTTCTATTTGAAGTGTAAAATTCTGGAATAATTTCTTGAGAACCGTTGGGCAAGTAATAAATCCTGCTTTCAAAAGAGCTGGGTACAGAAATTGAAACATAATTTACAAATTTATTCTAAAGGCTTGTTTGTGACCAAATCCATGCAGGAACATTTTTTCCTCGTGCCAAACTGATTAAAAACCCACAGTGTTACTGCAGCTTTCATTAAAATGTATGGCTTGATTGACTTGCATGAGCCATTTTAGAGCTATGCCCTCTGAAGAACCCGTTTTGACAGTGGCTTAGCAGGGCTAGAATTATGCTGGGTTAATTTGCTGAAAGACACTGATAGGTCCAGGGCTTGATAATGTATTTTGATCCCTTCCAGTCTGATCCCTATCTCAAATACTTTGATTGGTCTTCTCTTCAGACAGATTGCCACTTGATTACTTCTGCTTTATTTTGACAGAATTGGCTTTTTAAAATGATTTCACACAAATTTGCATTTATTTTTCTTGAAACTGGATTATTTTTCTTAAATGTCCCACATAAAAATTCTGAAGTGCAAGAAAAACAAAAAAACAAAACCCAAATCAAACTTATAACCAAAGTATGTTAGCCTCAAGAAACCAGCCCTGATGACTACAGAACCTGGAATTCAAAATCTCTAAACAAATCTAAGCATTAAGATGTCTAAGCCTAATGCTAGTGAATGCTCCCAATCCATGACTGCTGAGCAAAATTGTTTTCAGTTAATTCAGTCATCATTTTCTTCTTTATGCTATCCAAGTTGGGAGAGTTCTGTCTTTAAGATAACCCACAAGGGGTGAACAGCAAAGTGTTTAGCAACTGCATCAAATTAAGGGCTAAGCAAACATGTGTTTAAATGGTCCCAATGAATTTTCAAAATGCTGAATAAATAGGCTACACATTCCAAGCCCTTTTGAGAAAAAATTGAGACAACCTCTTTGCAAATGATAGGAACTAGATTTCTTGTCTAACTTGATCTTCCACCACAGCTTTCAAGTTTCACATCTAACAATTGCACTGCAACTGCAGGATTTAAAATATAAATCTAATTTCAGAGGAAAAAGCAGAGCATAAGCTCTGGGATATTTTTCCCGTTTAATTAAACAGATTTCCCCTTCAAATCCAATTGGTTACACCGCAGTAAAGGGCACGTTTTCTTATAAGATATCCAAGCCATGTCGTTGCAATCTTAATATTTTTTCAAATAGAAATATGGTCACAACATGAAGGGACCAAAATTCTATTTTGTTATCATCTACCTTCTATTAAATGGTTTTTGCAGAATCTCTAGAAGAATCTATGTGAAATGGGTTTTGGCACATGCTTTCTTACACCAGGCAAAGCTTAATTTGTCATTTGCTGGATATTTTGTTTTCTTCTCACCAGAAGATGTTGGGGTCTTTGCAGATCAAAAGTGGAGGAATGCTGCTTCGAAGGTAGATGTTCCTGTGGATGAAGAGGATAATTCGGATGTACAGTAGCTGACTGAATGGATGGTGTTCAATTTAAAATTTTACTGTTTTGATGTGGTAGACCCAGTGACCTGATGTTGTGGTTTTCCTAAAAATTGTTGACTAGCAGCGTAAGATGGACAGAAGATGAAAAATTGTTTGGAAGAGGCTATGGTTATTTGTTTAGCGTTGATTTATTATGTTAACACATCTCACTTTTTCTAACCTACTGATTTTATAGTATAGTCGCTAGTAAGGTAAGGCTTATTTTTATCTTGAACAGCCAATCTACTACTCAGTATTTCATGTCTGGTGCTCCATAGTATGTTTCAGATATCCAGTGTCCAACTTTAGAGAAAGAAATACCTATTCTGTAACTAGCATACTCTTAAAAGTCTTGAGGATTCTTAGCTCAGTTGCCTTCCAAAAACCATTTCAATAATAAAAAAGACAGAACTCTTTAGCATCCACACATGTAGGGAAACAAATTGGTTTTTTTTTGTTTTATTTGTAATATAAAAAGAGCTGCCATTGTCGTCTGGAAGACCAGTATCCCATAAGCTAGGTAGCTTTGCATGTTCAGTCCTATAAAGGGATAATCAATCATGCCAAAGTTTTCGACATATAAACTGTCTTATAAAGGATCTGTGTTGGTAACAGGAAACATCAGTTAAGATAGTATATGAGCAATAAATTAGTATGTATTTCAATTTTCTAATATGTTTTAACAGTACATATGTACATAATTTAATAAGCGCACATTAAGGATTCTTACAAAGTAAAGAAAAAACCTTTCAAGAGCAAAGACATCTAAAGTGAAAGCACTAATATAATACCACTCACCGACACATTTTTCCGCTAATTCTCCTAAAAAATGATCAGACAATTTTGGGTTCCAGTCCCTGGTATGTATTTGGAATATGTGCTTTCTTGCCTTGGAAAGAAAGAATAAATTCAGTATTAAGAGCTGCATCACAATATATCAAACCCATCACTTGCATGAGCAAGTTAATCAACTAACTTAAATATACACACACCCCTTATTATTATTTATTAACACACTTTTATATCACCTTTTGACTCTTGCAGGCCAGATCCACCATTAGTTTTAGAAGGGGAAAAAATACAATACACAATTAACAGATTTAAATCAAAACATTAAAACCAAGAACAGCGGAGTATAAATCTTCATTGCGAAATTAAAAGCTGCTTAAAGTCAGTTGAAATGTACAATGCTTTTATTCCCAGCCCAAAAGTCTTCAGGGGGTGAGACCAGTCTAACCTCTCTAGATACAGGATTCCATAACAGAGATGCTGCCACAGAAAAGACATTATCTCGTGTCCCGACCAGATCCTTTATTGTGCTGGAGAAAGGAAGTGGTGCTCTTCTCAGAGTTGATCAATTTAAGTTAATGGAGATGACTAACTTCGGCTCATGATCTCAACCTATGAACAGGTTCACACGAGAGGCAATGGTCTTTCAAATATTGTGTCTTAAGTCGCTTAGGACCTTATATGTCACGGCACAAACAAATAAGAAGCCAGTACAGTTTATATACGGCTGGTGTAATATAGCATGAAAATATTCTAATCTTATATATATAGTCCAGTGATCTGGTGGCTGCAGATTGCACCAGCCACAGTTGGTGAACACTGGACAGCCCAACACAGCGCTCGTTGCGGTAATCTACCCAGAAGGTGACCAATGCATGTAATACTGCGGCCAGATCCAACTTCTCCAGGAAGAGATGCAGCCAGTGACTCAGACAAGGCACTCTTGGTCATAGAAGTTACCTGAACATCAGGAGCCCCCCTCCCCAAGCTGACCCTGAACCTTTATAGGAATTTACAAGTATCCAGGACAAGCTGCATTCTCAGTCCTGAATTAGCCCATCTACTGGCCAAAACCATCTCTGCCTTGTCTAGACAAAGGCTCAACTTGTTAGCCCGCATTCTGTCTTCACTGCTTCCAGGCAACATTGCACAGCTTCCACAGTCTCCTTGGCATTAATTGACAGGGAGAGATAGAGATGGGTATCATTGGCCTATTGATAACCAGGGGTCAGCAAAATTTTTCAGCAGGGAGCTGGTCCACTGTCCCTCAGACCTTGTGGGGGGCTGGACTATATTTGGGGGGGGGGGATGATGCAAGAGAACCACGTGCCCCGGTGGCCGCTTACCTGTGTCTTGCGAGCGGCAGGGGCTGGCGGCGGCGGCGAGACAATGAGCGGCACGCGAAAGAGCTCTGGAGAGGGGCTGCTTAAAATGGCAGCTGCTCAAGCGCTGCTGCTGCTGCTGGCACCAACAAAGCCCAGCCCCCTTCCTCCTCTAGGCAGGGCAGGGAGAAGCCAGGAGGAAGGAGGGAGGAGGCACCGCCGCTGTGTGAGCAAGAGGGAGGGAGAGGGAAAGAACGTGCGCGCTGGCGATTCTCGGACCATCTGCAGACCGGCTCCAGAAGGCAATTGGGCCTGATCCAGCCTGCAGCCCTTAGTTTGCCAACCCATGGATAAGACCCAATCCCTAGATCAGTGGTGGTGAACCTATGGAACGTGTGCCAGAGGGGGACACCCATTCATATCAGGAAGAAGTGAACTATATTTATTCTCAGACAAAAGCTGAGTATAAGAATGCTGGCATGAAGGAAGCCATGAACTTTTACTGATATGGTTTACCTACAGAGGTTTTTTTCAAATATAAGAAGACTATCTGGCACTACTAGGTCCTCTTTAGTTTAAAAAATTTGCTTACATGAGAGCCTGTCCTACCATTAGGCAGATGAGGCAGCTCAGACTTTGGAAGGGCAGCAAACTGTTACCGCTGCTGTTTACTGACCTGCAAAAGGCATCAAAATGTCTCTGATCAGTCCTGGTTTACCTATTTGAATTTGTATCATTTAATGCTGACTTATTTGCTGTACTATGTATTGTGCTTTCAATTAGCTTCTAATGTTGTCCTGGGCTCTTGAGAGGAAGGGTGGGATATAAGAAATAAAATAACAACTTCACATTCTTACCTTTTGATCAGGCAGGCTAAAAAGAAATTCCCTGTCAAAACGACCAGGTCTCCTGAGTGCTGGATCTATAGAATCAAGTCTGTTTGTAGCACCAATGACAACGATTTCTCCTCTGTTGTCTAATCCATCCATGAGAGCAAGTAGAGTTGACACTATAGAGCTAAAACAACATTTCAACCACATTTTTAGGGAGAACGTTCAAAATATGTAAATACAGTCATTAAAAATGTTTATAACCATCCAAAATAAAAGACATGGATAACCATAACATGTATGGCAAAACCAAATTAAGCCATTCACAAATGGAAGGGTTCCTTCTTTCCTTAGAAGATTTGGCAGAGATATCCTGCTGGCAGAAAGGGGAAAGCAATTCAGAATCATTCTCTTGTAAAATATTCCCCTTTATTGCTGGGTCCCCCAACCCTCTGCAGAAGATTTTCAGAGGGTACAAATTTTTTTCGTTGTGACGGAAAGTCAGAAAAATCATTGTCGGCTCCTTCTACCAGCAGGAGAGTCCAGAGTCAAACACTGCTTGTGGGAGATTGGATCCCAGCCAAGGTTAGCAACACTATAGTTATGAACACTATAGTGAAGCACTTGAAATGAACTATCATTTTTGGTGTTGCTCATAGACAAGGCCTAAGTATGCAAGTGACAAGCATACGATCCCAAAAGGCATAATAATTCTGAATATGTCTTCTCACAAAGTTATGTTGTATCCCATTATTCAACAAAGAAGAGTTTCTTTTATGCCCTGACAATGCTCCACAGAGAAGCAATGTAAAGAGCAATCCTTAACCTGTTTCTGTTTGATCCTTGCCCACCTACACGAAGTCTGGAGAAAACCTTTTTTTGTTGTTGTTCAATCTCTCCCAAATAAAAAAGAAGGAAGAAGAAGAGTTTGGATTTGATATCCCGCTTTATCACTACCCGAAGGAGTCTCAAAGCGGCTAACATTCTCCTTTCCCTTCCTTCCCCACAACAAACACTCTGTGAGGTGAGTGAGGCTGAGAGACTTCAGAGAAGTGTGACTAGCCCAAGGTCACCCAGCAGCTGCATGTGGAGGAGCGGAGACGCGAACCCGGTTCCCCAGATTACGAGACCATCGCTCTTAACCACTACACCACACTGCTCTCCAAGGAAAAGCCAAAGAGATATACCAGCTATCTTTTGCCTATCACTACTGCTGCAGGGCAAATTTCCAATCTATTCACAGCCGCATTTGAGCCCCACAGCCCTTTCCACCATATAAGGTACCACTGATAAGCATCCAGAGAGCACAGCCACATCACTGTGTGCACAATTCCTGTATCAGTTATACATCAGTGATCAAATAAGTTGCTAGAATTAAAATGAAGCTTACCTTGCAGAAGCTAACAAAAAGTATTTTGTTCACAGGAGATAAAAGTTGGGGTGTGGGGAATCCAGTTAAACCATTTAGAACATTCTCCTGACAATTTGCTTACTAGTAGTTTTCATGTTACGTTTTATTTATCATGTTCACTGGCCTAAATATTTATGGGTGGTATTCAACAAAGTGCTTCCACTAGCACAAAAACCTTTGGCTGCATAACAGAATTTCCCCTCCCTCTCTTCTCCCCACAAACCCCTTAAATCTGTTCTGGCGTGTCCCCCAACCCTCCACAGAAGATCTGTGTAAGGCACAGGGAGCCTTACACTGTGCAAGTGGAAATCCTTGTGCTTGACAAAGCCCTTACCTGAATCCCGCACTATGCACTTAATATGAAAAGGTGTTGGATCTACCATTGTGTGAACAACGAAACTGTGGAGCCAACACAAGATATTCAGAAGTAATACACTAGAATTACCTGTGAATCTGGTCCTGCCTGCTAGAACGGACTGGGGCCAATCCATCAATTTCATCAAAAAAGATTATGGATGGCCTCATCAGGTATGCCTGGTGAGCAACAAACAGTATTAGTTAAAAAAGAACAAGAAAAGCATTTGTTTATAATGCCAACGACTAAGCCTACCTGTACCTTTAATTAATGTCTAACTTGAACTGCTGTCCTTCTGGGTAAACCCACTCTGGTCATAAATCTAAAGTTCACCCACTAAAGGTGTTCACTGATCAAATGCATTTTACTAAATGGCAACAGCAATAATAGTACAGATTCAGGATGTTGTTAAAAGAGGGGAAAATAAACAGGTTGTTTCTCAAATTCTGCAAGATTACATTCATAAGTCTACCTCCTGTCTCATGCCAAATATTTTCTTTTTGTGAGAGCCAAGATTCACTTTCAACAGTTCATCTGCTTGAAAGGAATTGTAATTGTTGGTCTATGTTCCATATGAGATGGTCCAGAGTATCACTGCATTGCAACTCTTCCAGTGTTCAGCTGAGAGGTATGAACTGTCAGGGTAACGTCCCTCATCTTCTAATTCAAGGTAAAAGTAAGCTACAGCAAGTTTTTTGCTCAAACAACCTGCTCCTATTTCTTTCCAAGCAGGTACACCCAATCGATCCAACAAAAAGAAAAGCTTAATGAACACACTATAAAAAGAGAACAAGCCTGAAATTCTCATTTACACAGAGCATGCTTTGTCCTCTTGTACGTTTCTATTCTAGGAATTCACCTAAGTGTTCCATGTTATTTAGTATTCTAAGAAAAACCCGATAGCGTACTTAAACTATTTCTAACAAAATCTGACAATTATAGGGTTTGAGCTTAGTTTTCACTCTGCTCAGGGAAGGACTGCTTCTGTTCATAAGAAGACACCTTCCGTAAACAGAAAATCCTGCATTTTATGTAGCAAGAAATTAGGCTCCATTCCATACTGCTGAGTTAAATCAACATTGAATATGCTAGTGAACAAAAGCTTTAGACAATCTAGATAATAAAATGTTTCCTTTGTATCTTTTTAAATCATCTGTCAACACAGTGCAATTAAGCACTGCTATAAGAAACTAGGGATATGAGAAATTATGCCTGTTTTGATTTCCACAGAGTGAAAGCAATTGTGGAGGGAGGATGTGTCCCAAAGTAAACTGAAAGCTGAAATCCTATCATTACTTTATTAGGAGTAAGCCCCATTAGAATCATAGAATCATAGAAGAGTTGGAAGAGACCACAAGGGCCATCGAGTCCAACCCCCTGCCAAGCAGGAAATACCATCAGAGCACTCCTGACATATGGTTGTCAAGCCTCTGCTTAAAGACCTCCAAAGAAGGAGACTCCACCACACTCCTTGGCAGCAAATTCCACTGTCGAACAGCTCTTACTGTCAGGAAGTTCTTCCTAATGTTTAGGTGGAATCTCAATGGGACTTAGCTTTGAGTAGACCTACATAGGAGCCTTGGCTTTAATGTCCGTTTTGTGCTTATTAATGTGAAGCCATTCTTGCCTACACTTTGCTGCTACTTAAATAAAATCCCTTCTTCTCTTCCTGCTGTGATTCCAGCAAAAGTTCCAGTAGAAAATATGATGACGCTACAACATTATGTAGCTAATCCGATTTGGCAACGTGATCTCACCAACTGCAAATGAAGATGGTTCAGAGCAAGAGCAATGCTTCCTGGATTTTATTTTCCTCCCTGTGTCAACAGGTGAATTTTTACCGCCTTTTAACATCCCTGCCTCCAGAATCACAGCCTCCAATGAAAACATTTCTGACAAGCACTCCCATCCTGTTTGGGTTGAAACTATCAAAGAGATAATGTTGTGTACTAACTTGATCGAAGAGGAGTCGAAGTTGCCGTTCAGATTCACCAACCCATTTGCTGAGACAGTCTGCTCCTTTCCTCATGAAAAAAGCAACTTTTCTCTCCCCTTGTGTGCATTCATTGGCCAGAGCTCTAGCTACCAAGGTTTTACCTGTTCCAGGAGGACCATAAAACAAACAGCCCCTGAAGACAAATGGATAAATATAGTAATCACTATTTCTTTGTTTCTTGTTCGATGCAGAAAGTATTTGTTACCCACATGGCACGAATGCCAATAATGATGTGCCCAACATTTCCCCCCCGGGTATGTTCATTTTTTGTTTGGGAATGTAATAATTATTCTCTCTGTTCCAAATCATTTAAAGAGAAAGGTAAGTCTATCACTTCTTGCTGATGTGTCAGCAGCCAGGTCAGTGGGTTCTAGTGCAATATCAAAGATTAAAAGAAGCATCAGATATATTTCTAAAGATTGATTGCCAAGAGGAAAAGTTTTTACTGGTAAGATTACAATTCAAACATACATCCATCTCTCTCTCTCTCTCTGGTTCTCTTACCCTTATGCAAATCTACCCAATATTTATTTATTTCATAAAATTTATACACCGCCTTACTGTAAAAACCTCAAAGCAGTTTACAAAATGAGGGAAAAGGCAGAGGAAATCAATTAAGGCACAAGAGGAACAGTAGAGTGTTGATTCTATGATTTAACACATTGGTTCTGTTAGAAAAGCTCTGTGTCTCCTACTGCACAAGTTTGCCATGTCATGAAACCCTTTTTTGCCAACTTCTTGTAGTTATTTTAAAGGCTCTGAATAACACATCTCATCTCTACTGACATCACTGCATGAATCTTCAAAAATGCAGTAACTTCTTTCCCTGGTCAGATTAAATCCAAAATGCTACTATGCTTTTTAGACCACACATAAAAAGCCTCCTCTGCTTTATTCTTCAGAAAGGGCCTGACACACACAATCGCAAAAGAAAAGCAAATGTTCGGTTCATCAGTCCTTCCACATTAACACTCCTTTTTTAACCACAGCAACAAGCTATAGAGGTCCTGACCATCATCCAGTAAAATCCCTTATGCATATTTAAGACTCTAAGCAAACTAAAAATAATAATAATTGTACACTCTTCAAATTACTTTTGCGATCACCACCCCATCACAGCTCCTAGTCAATTGGACTGAGCCAAATACATAGTTCTTCTAATTGTATGTATTGGAATTAACTTAATCTGAACTTTACAACTAGTTGTGCTGAATGGTTTCTTCAAGAAATAAGTGAACGGTGGACTTAGCCGGCCAAATGTTCCCTTCAACATCACTCTTCTTTCACCTCTGTGTTGACAATCTTGGGGAAAGTGGCATAGTACATCCCAGAGTATGCTAAATTCCTTCTCAAGCACAATATATTAAAACAATATACATCAAATACAAAGAAAATTTATATGAAGGAAAAAAATCTACTTACCTTGGTGGCTGAATTTTGAATTTTTCAAATATTTCAGGATAAAGAAGAGGAAATATAACCATTTCCTTAAGTGCATGAATATGATTGCTCAGTCCACCTATGCTATCAAAGCGCACCTAAAAGGGAGATAAATAGTATTTTTTAGCTATTGGTTTCATGTATAATCAGCATAAGCTTAGAACAGGGGTGAGGAACAGTTTCCAGGCAGTGGGTTGGATCCCCACCTCCCGGATCATTCCCCACCATGGCCATTTTGGCAGGTGGGCAGAGCCTCCCAAGTGTCAGTCATCTGACATCAAGGGACCCCAAAAGAAAAAAATCTTCTGCAGGTACAGCACCTGCCATACCTATAGAAGAAGATCCTTTGGCATTGCTGGTTTCAATTCAATTCAATTCAATGCAATGCAATGCAAAGGGGCACTTGTGCTTACTGCCAGCCCCAACGGGGTACTCCGCAGCTCAGCTGACTGCTGCAGGCTTGCTGTCACCACTGATCAGCTGATTGACACTAACAGCAAGCCCCCCCCCCCCCGCTAAGGTACAAACAGGAGCATTTTAAGGCTCCCAACTGTTCTCTGGTACCCATGCTCCCACTTGCCCTATATCTAACGTATTATGTCAGGTATGGAACAGGTAGGCATTCACAACCAGGTTTATTAAACTATGAATTTATTTTTAACTTTGGAAGTGTAATTTATGGTTTCCTGGTTTGATTGTTTTTGAGTCAGCAATATACAACACAACAAGTGCTGATCTAATTAGGCAACTAATTATGCATTTATTTAAGCTTCGGATTAGCAATTCTGATTAGTTTGTTGTAAAATAGTTATGAAGACAAATAGATGGAACGCACCGATTTGTCAAGAATCATAGGATCTACATCAGCCAAACTTGCACCAACTTTCACTCGTTCACGCAGGATTCCACAGGCCAAGTCTTCTGCTCTGAAGTTCATAGGCAGACATCTGTTTCAATACAGATACAAAAACAGCACTCAATTAGGTCACATTCAATTTCAAGGTGAGCAGGGTTACCATCCAATGAAACTACATGTATGTCAAGGGGGAAACCATATGATGTTTCAATATGTCCCAACATAATACTATTAACTTCAGCCACCATGAGGAAAAGTGTCGCTAAGTATCAGGGAGAAAGAACCAAAAGACTAATTTACAATAAGGAGTATGAGTACGACACATGCAAAGATACAAAATCTGTACGATAAAAAGTATAAACCACATAGTTTACAAGCGAAGTCTCAGACTACATCCCACCCATGCATCTTTAATTTAAAAAACACTTAAGGAGCAGACTTGCTGCCAGTCAGAACAGAGAATACTAGATTAGATGAGCCAATTATCTGAGTCAGAATAAAATAGTTTTGCATGTCTGACAAGCTTCACCAAGCCAAGTATAGTGAAGCTGTTATTCCCCAAGTTGAAAAGAACAAAAAATTACCTGTTCCTTGCTCTTGCCATGCTCTTAGATTTTCTTCTTTCAAAGCGTTCTTCATCTGAAGAGGTTGTATCACTGCTATGAATAGCATGCTTCTTTCTCCTATGGAAGCAACAAAAGTATTTCACTGAAGAACAGCATGTATTCAGCGTTCCAATGCTAACAGTTAAGAACACCAACAAAATGTAATAAGCAGATAAAACCACCTTATCTTCATACACTGAACCGGCTCAGATGTCATGATAAACCAGTTTCTTGTGAAAGGACTAAGTTACAAGAAGCCTCACACCCCCCCCCCCCCTCATCAGCATGTAAGACTGGAAGCTTTTACTTCCATTTTTATTAACTACAGGTTGTCATTTTATCGAATTCCAACTAACTATGGTTAATCTTAAGCAAGATTTGTTCGAAACAGGAGAAGTTAAAGCTCAAGTTTATAATGATATTTGAAATATTTCACTATGGCCTGGTTCTGTTGTGACTTGATCTAATAAACCATGATAAATTTGACCAAGTTTATCACCGCCAATGTACTTCCTGCTCCCCTATGTGTGTGTCACAGAAACATTGTCTCTTTACATTTTGGGGCGGAAGTGACTTGGGGAAGAGAAAGTAGTGCCCGTGGGACTCTCTCAAAATTCCAAATGTACCTATATGCCCCCAAACATTGCTGGTCCCTGATTTACCTGATATGGCTTCTTCTTGCAGGAGATCTATGTATGTCAAACAATGCATTTTCCCTTTTCTTCTGGTGTGCGGGCACTGGAGAAGACAAACCAATTTGAAAAAAATGCAATACAAATTTGTGTACTATTATTTTTATTTTCTTACAGATTTATACAAACAACTACATGCTCACTGTTAGGTATCTTGCTAAAGCTCACAACCTTTACGCAAAGCTCAGACCTTTATGCAAGCAAGCAAGCAAGCAAGCAAGCAAGCAAGCAAGCAATAACTTTTTTAAAAACTCCATCATCATCATCATCTCTCCAAACCAGTTTTCCCAAATCTAGGGTTGCCATATTTTTTTAAAAAATAGCTTTATTTGCAAAATTGCCAAGAAATTGGTTGTTTTTGAGCTATTTCTGAGGAAATTCAGTAAAAACGACAGTGCCGGCATGGGCTGCCATATGTCTGGATTTTCCCAGACATTTTGTCAATTTCTGCCCGAACACTGCTTGCAACTGCAGTATCCCGGGTACGTCTGGGAAATTCTGGACATATGGCAACCCTACTGAAATCACACTCATTTCTTTAAGACATATGTACCACAACTTCCACTGGATTCCTCTCAAAATATACAAGTATAAATAAAAGTTAAAAGGTGCAACCAAGCAGATTTCCTATTTAAATTAATTATGGGCTCTCCCAGTCCTTTACACCAGGGGTAGGAAACTTCTTGTCCTCCAGCTGTTGCTGGACTATGAACTCCATTTGTCCCTGAGCACTGGCTATGATAGATGGGGCTGATGGGATCTGGAGTCCAACAATTGGAGAAACACAGATTTCCCATCACTGCTGCACACAGCAAGATGGCAGAGAGAAAAGGAGTCACACAGGAGAGCAAAGTTCTACTGCTTATCTCATCATACCTAAATGGCAGAGGTTGTACAAGAATTGTCAGTGAAACAGACACAGAGTTAGAACCATACATAATTCATTCTGAATAGCTGGAAGGTTAAATGCGTTTTTCTTTTTCTTAACTGTGGTTTGACATTTTATCCAAACCAACAAGTTAACATTAACTTGAAGCCATGGTTTCAAACAAACCAGTCTATGTTAACCATGGTTTGTTTAGAATGTTATAACAAGCCATAATTACGAAAAAGAAAAAGCACCTGACTTCCTTCCAGCTATTCATTCAGAAGGAAGAGCACATGAGCTCAAGGCTTGCCTAAGCTCATTGATTATTATCTTATACTATGCTGTAGTGCAACATGCAAATGTGGCAATAATGTCTCAAAGAACATCCAGTGCAAAAAGAAAAATATTATGAAAGACCCTTGGGCTTCCAGCAGTTAAATAAATCATCAGGTAAAAAGGTACCATTTCTCTTGCTATACACTGAAGACAGCCTGACCAACACAGCTACTAAAATTAAGGAAGAGTGGTGTGCATGTTTATGCTTCTCTCTTACCTATAGGAGGCGCTTGGTATCTCTCCACTGTTTTTCTTTGTCTCAGGTTATATGGACGATCATTTTCTTCTCCCTCTGCCTCCTCTACTTCAATATCTCCATCTTCTTCTTGAGATTCTAGAAATAAAAGGCAAATAAAGAATTTAAACAACTTCATTGCAGACTCTTGTAAAAGGATTCCTGTTAATTTGTAAAATGATTCTAATAGACAGACAGACAGACAGATAAAATTTGGTCACAAAGAGTATTTTTATAATATATCAGGATAAATTTTATCACAGGTGGTAAAGAATTTAAAATCAATCTGTTCAGTGTAATGACAGATTCAGTAAATTGAATATGTTCAGAGCAGAGATTATTTTGGTCTGTGGGATATAACTAAACAAAATTAAATATATCAGCAATTCCATGACTATATAATCTTGTAACCCCTATATTGGCTTTTTTACACAAACATTTTCAATAGCACCTACAAAGGTAGCTAGCTAACCTCTGTCATTACCTTCTTCTTCCCCTTCTGTGGAAACTTCATGGTGGTTCTGGATTCCATAGCTATTTCTCCTCAGTGATTTCCTCCTCCTCTTGACACGTGAATACATATCCATGTTTTCCTGGAATAAAGATAATATCAGCATGATCTGCATTGTAAAACAAGAAACACGCATCATCTGGGAAGTGTTCAAGGTGAGAAATAAGTGATGCTTGGGACTATAAGCAATTATAAATCAGCTACTGACACTGAAGACACAGTGAGCATGTTATCATTTCCCTACTACAGCAACATCAAGACCAACAAAACAAATTTGTTACAGCATCTATCTTCACAAATTTATGCCATACAAAAATATTTGCTATTGTAATAGTGGAGCAGCTGCTATTGAACAAGCGTTCACATTTTGGGGAAAGGAGCACATTCAGCATTCTGGAACTTACAGGTGGTGCACAGTGCAAGTGCCCCCAATTATTCTGTTCAAATTCTTTGGTCTTCTTGCCACCATGCAGCAATGGGACGCCCACAAAGATGCTGCCCAAAGGTTGGGAGCCACAGAAATGAACCAGAGACTCTGGGATTCCACCACACAGAGCTACAGCTTCCCAACAGCCAATAGGGTTGCTTGGGAGGGCGGGGCTGTTGCAACTTAGCCAGCTCATAAAAGAGGAAGCCTTGTTGCCTCATCAATTGGCTTTCACTTACCAAGCCATTTGCCATTGCATTTCAACAGTTGTGCAAGTCTGCTGAGTTGTGGCAGATGGGAACTAAGACAACTCCCTGAGCTATGACTAGCTTTCAAATGTGCTGTTGTACTGTTCGAGGGAGGCCTCAAGAAATCACAGGAACAATACAGGCCCTGACCACTCAACAGTAGAAGAAAACAACAGCTGAACTGGTCTATATTAACTTTGCAAACCCAAAGATGGATCAGCCAAATATATGCTACACACAGAATTTGTATTCAGTTTTGCCAGAAGTTATACTACTGCTGTTAGATTTCCAGCCCCTGCCCCCCCCCACACAAACACACAATATAAATTGGCAGCTATTTTATATAAGCCTATATCACATACCTCTCCCTCTCTGCTCCATCGCTGTCATGATTATTTGCAAATGAATCAAACATATTAATTTATAATTTTAAAAAGTCAATATTTTATTCATCTGTTTAAAGCGCTGCATGGAAGATACAGATATCTTCGAAATGTTTAAAATTGAAAGGATATATTTTTATAACTTGAGGTCTGGAAACTTGAACTTACAAATTCTGTATCTGTCCACATGCGCAACCGTTCCACTTCACCTGATCGCCTATTCCGTCTGATGTTAATATTGTCCATTTCCTGAAGAACAGCTTCAGCAGTGCTGTAATATATGAACATTGTTTTTAAATGATATGTGATACTGTTTACTATGCAAACAGTAGTGCTCAGCACTGAGATTAAGTGCTCTGCATCCTCGTTTGAAATTGCTCCATCAAGAGAAAGCAAAAGGATGCTTTATCGCTTCATCTCCCTCTAAGATCAGGTGATAAAGCCTTCTACCTGCTCGCTAGAGATGAAGAATAAAAAGCAGCGTTTCCCTCATGTTAGTACAGGTATGTGGGGACAGGGTGTCTTGGGAACACTCTTTTTATTCATCATGGGTCCTACTGTGAACAGGAAAAGGTTCACTTCCCCACCACCACCTTACTGCTAGGATGGGGAGAACTTTATAATAACTCTCATCCTGCAAAGAAAGAGTGTGTGTGTGTGCTCTGTGTTAACATCTGTGTTAACACAGTAAGTTGTGAGATGATGATTTTGGTGATTTCGGGAATTCTGTGAAGGCAAGGTACTCATGGAATGCTGTATGACCTAATCAGTTATAAATTGCATGAGCATGAATAATGGATGCTAGCTCGGCCTAAATTTATGAGAGAAGAAAATATGGTGAGAAATGCTACTGCCTTTTCTACCATACAGTGGTACCTCGGGTTACATACGCTTCAGGTTACAGACTCTGCTAACCCAGAAATAGTACCTCGGGTTAAGAACTTTGCTTCAGGATGAGAACAGAAATTGTGCGGCGGCAGCAGGAGGCCCCATTAGCTATAACCATTAGCTATAACAGAGGTACCACTGTGTAAGAATCTAGCTAAGTTACTAGTGTGTGAGAGAGAGTCTATGGATGTATGCGCACTCACTGCATGAGTGTGCATGTGCAAGTGTACTTTGTGGTCTCTTTTGCGTATGTATGCTGCATGTGTAGTCTGCAAATATACTGGCCATGCACACCACTGCCATGTGGTACTTGGGAGGGGTGGCTGTCAATTGCCCATAGCATTTAAAAAAAAAAAAATAGCCACCCCTGCTTTATAGGTCACAAAGAGAATAAAAGCCACCTGCTTTCAGTAGTTACACTGAAATAAAACAGTGATAAAAACTGGAGCATAATAATGTCCAAGCATGAAATTTACTATACAGTAGATTCAATCATCGTTGTTAACATCTGTAGTTTCAATAACTTTGCAAAAACCATAGGATGTTAGAAGCTGAAGAAAAAGATCAAAATCTCTGTTAAACGGAGTTAAGACTAAAATAATCCAGAAAGGAAACCAATTTGTATGCATGGCTGTGTTTGATTAAACAAAAATTTCAATATTTTGACCAACAGTTCTGCACTAGGATATATTTGTTAATGATATGTCAAACACTTAAATCAAAAACTAATTAGCAGCAATTTAGGAATGGCTAAAGGACGTATTCTCGCAATCTGAAAACAAAATATGTCAACTAAGCCAGTAATCTAGAAAACGTTATTGGAAAATTTCCACATACCTGTTTACCAGTTGGTCAAACAGTAAACTTTGATTCAAACTTTCAAATCTGTTTTTTCTGGATCGGCAACTTTTTCTGATTTCTCTACCTCCATTTATACAGGCATGGTCCCCATCAACCTTTTTCTCCCCACGAAGAGAATTACTTTTGAGAGCTGAAATGATTTTAAATGTTTTAATAAGAATTATATGCTAATAATGATAAATTTAAAATATGAAAGGTACAAGTACAGTACAGTAAGAAAGCTGGGAAGATACTTTGTCCCCTCTCACTTTCCTTGCGGGATCACTTTTATTATATTCCAACTTGACAGATCAACCACATGCCTAAATTCAGGTAAGTCACCTTGTCTCTCTGCTTATTGTATGTATTTATTTATTTATTTATTTATTGCATTCATATCCCCGCTTTTTATTCCAGGAGCTCAAAGTAGAGATCATGGTTCTCCCCCTCCTCATTTAATCCCCACAACAACCCTGTGAGGTAGGCTAGGGCTGAGACAATTACTGGCCATAGGTCACCCAGTGAGCTTCATGGCCGAGTGGAGATTTGAACCATGGACTCCCAAGATCCTAATCACTATACTGTACTCTCTTCTTCTTCTCCTCCTCCTGCAATATCTTCTAGCTATTTTTTAGCCTTAATAAATCCTTAGTCTATTTCTATTTTATTTAAGTAAAAATCACCTTATCAATTCTGCTTCAACCTCATAATATAAACAAGCAATTTCCTTGTAAAAATCACTTCTTTTCATTTCATAGCCTCCCACTTCACTATTGATTTACGGTATATTTATCCTCATTTCTTTAGAGTAGCAACTATTTTTAGATGACAATTATCATAATGTGTGAATGTAATAAGAAGAAAATCATGGCAAATAATGCTGCATGGAATCTTATTGGTAATTCATTTGTTTGCGTGGGCGAAAAAACAACAAATTCCTGACACTGAAAGACAGAAGACACAAGGGAACAAAAAAAAATCACTATTAATTGGAAAGGTCATAGGTAAAAAATAAAGTACTTACATAAACTACGTCCATTTGGTAATGTAGCACCAGATTGAGAAGTTAACCTACAAAATAATTAAATTTGCAAAATATATTCATTTGTTCTATTAAAAGTTACAAGCCACACATAACTTGCATTACACCTAAATGTTACAGACTGAATATGACCACTGCTAGTATCATAGTAAACTACTTCTCAAACAAGTAGTTTTATATCTCACTCTCTTTCACAATAGATAACTATTCTTCAACACCTGTGGATGGGGAAATGAGACAGAGCCAGAGATCTGCCCAAGTTCACCCAAGGGAATCAATAATGAAATTAGAATGTCCTTATCTGCAGAACATTAGCTCTCAAATGTTAAAACGTATTAGTAAGAAGTAGTCATATTACGGAGATCTTAAAACAGCAAAAACTTGCCTATTATGATTATTTAACCCATTACCACAATTTTGTGCTGGTATTAGACATAAGCTTCACAGGGCTAATCAGTGACAGGTTCCAGGACTGTAAATAGCTGTATGCCCAGGATAATTTTAGCAGATATGTTTCCCCATCACTGTTATGCTGATGAGAAAATCTGTACCTGTGAAACTGTTCAGATTAAAAAAACAACCTGGAATTCCACTTAAGGTGAAGACTCAAAAGCCAATATTTGGGCAATGTGAAACATAGATCTGGCTTGCATGACAAAATATGGTTAGCAAGTACATACAGGCTTCAATACAGGGGCTCATAGTCACTGTGCTCCTCCCTAGTCATTTTTAAAAACAAAAAAATGTATTGATTTTTAAGAGTCTTGCTAAGCTGCAGTGTACATATTAACTCATAGTTTAGGTTAAAACTATTTAATAAGTAAAGGTTTATGCTTTATTCATTAATGGATTAAATAAACAAAATTTACAGCCACTCTATTGATCAGCTCAAGAACTCATAAGACACAAGTATTCTGTACATTGATTCTATAGAACTGTAATTTTCTGTTTTAAAAAGTAAGAATAGATTTAAAATTTGAAGTACTTTCCAAAATAAAGGAAACGGGTCATAGCTCAGTGGTAGAGCACACACAAAGATGCCGTGTTTAATTCAGAAATATAAAGCAAAGAAATAACTACGGTGTTTCACCTATCTGATAAGGCTATCAGTAGACAAATAGAAAAGATTCTTGCAAGAAAAATTACTGAAGCAATTACTCTATTCTGGAACAGAAAATGACTGGCAGGACCATCAGGCATTCAGTTTTAAAATATTTCTCCAAAAAGTAAAAGTAAAGATGCTAGGAGATGTTCTATGAAACATGGATAAACCACTTCCTGTCAGGTTTAGGCCAAAGGTAGCAAGTTCTGCCCCACTTCCCAATGCAGGGCGGGGGGTGGGCGTCAGTTAAAATGGTCCATTCACAAAGAATTATGGAACCAGGATTCCTGAATGCTCTGGGGGATTTTCAAGTTGACACTACTGGTGATCCTGTTGAGGCATTGGTGTCACTACAAAATGGTGAGAGGGAACGGGCACCAACACCATTACTGCTAAGTATCCAAAAATGGTTTTCCAGGAACACCCCCATCATTCAGCCCAAAAACTGAGGTCCAGCTCTGAGGGCCTTCTGGCGGTTCCCTCCCTGCAAGAAGTGAGGTTACAGGGAACCAGGCAGAAGGCCTTCTCAATAGTGGCGCCCACCATGTGGAACACCCTCCCATCAGATGTCAAGGAAATAAAAAACTATCTGACTATTAGAAGACATCTGAAGGCAGCCCTGTTTAGGGAAGTTCTCAAAGTTTGTTGTTTAATCGTGTTTTTAATATTCTGTTGGGAGCTGCCTAGAGTGGCTGGCGAAACCAAGCCAGATGGGCGGGGTATAAATATATTATTATTATTATTATTATTATTATTATTATTATTATTATTATACATTCATCTTTGTGGGATGCCCTCCCATCAGATGTCAAGGAAATAAAAAACTATCTGACTTTTAGAAAACATCTGAAGGCAACCCTGTATTGGGAATTTTTTTATGTCTAATATTTTACAATTTTTTATGCACTGTAAGCCGCCCAGAGTGGCTGGGGAAACCCAGCCAGATAGGCAGGGTATAAATTTAATAAGTATTTATTATTATTATTATTATTATTATTATTATTATTATTACTACTACTACTACTACTACTACCACCACTTCAGGCAATGAAGCAAGCAGGAAAGCTATAGTGCAAGACTTGCAGCAAAGATGACCAAGCACAAGAAAGAACTTATAATTGTGCCTACTGTATGGCAGTGATGGTGCCAAAGAAGGCTCAGTTTGTGACTACCAATGTGTCTTTGCGTGGCTGTTCTTGTTTTGGAAGAGGCAACGGAGTGCCTCCTTCTCAAGATATTTTTTCTGGACCCTATAGCCAATAGCTAATATCCTCTCTTGGAGAAAGGTTCTCAAAAGAGCAATAGCCAGGCAACTCCAGGAGTGCTTGGATTAAACTAATTATCTTAACCCATTTCAAACAAGCTTTATGCCCAGCTTTGGTACAGAGTTGGGGCAAAGTGCAACCTTGCTGATTCCTCTAGAAAACTTGGAAGGCTTTTGATATCACCAATGACATCTTCCTGGAGCGGTTCGGTGGGGTATTTGAGTTGTGGTGGTTCCACTTTTACCTGCAGAAATGTTTCCAAAAACTAGCAATGGAAGAATCCTGTTAGATGCCTTGGAAATTGTGTTGCGGAGACCGGCAGTGTACTATTTTGTCCCCAAACTATATGAAGCAGCCAGAGGCAGTCATCTGGGGTTTTGGAGTTCAGTGTCACCCATATGTGGATTACACACAGATCTATTTACTGGTTGAAGCTGTGTAAGTGCTGAACCACTGCATGGAAGTGGTAATAGGCTGGATTAGGGCTATCAAACAGACTGAGTCTGGACAAGATAGGGGTACTGCTGGTATTTTGATGTCGCATCCAGGAATTGGGTATATGACCTGTCCTCAATGGAGTCACACACTTTGAAGGAGCAGGTTCATAGGTCTGGGGGTTCTCCTGATCCACCATCATTACTTGAGACCTGGGTAGCCTCAGTGACAAAAAGTGCTTATTACCAGTTCTGACTGCTTGCACCAGCCACAGCTTGCCCTGGGTCGAGATAACCTTGCCACTGTGATGCATGCTCATGTAACCTTATGTTTAGACTATTGTAACGAGCTTTATAATGAACTTCCCTTTAAGATAGTCTGAAGATTGCAACTAGAGCATTGGAGGATCTTCTCTACTGTGGTGGCGTGAAACAATATTTCAATTTATTCCCTTGGCAAAGTAGGGGGAAAGCATAAGGATATTTATATGTCAACTCCAACCAGCATAAACAGTGCAGTTATTTATCAGCTTAAATAACAATGTACATCAGTTGTGCAATTTTCAGACATCTGAGACCATTCATCTATCTCTGCAATTCTGGGAACCAAATAGGAAAACAGAGCAGCTTTGTACTTAAGCACTAGCTACTGGTAGCCGTAGGCAACATAGAACTGCATGCAGGCAAGTGAGCAGACTGGCAAGAGGGGGACAGAGTACTCTATCCCTCCATGCCCAACATATAAACCAAGCCATAGGAGGAAAACAGCATCCTGTATGTCCAGCACAGAAATGCAATGGGCTGCTTCAAGAGGGGCACAGCTCTTCATACATCTTCTGTCATCTCCCAGCTGGCTAGTAAACATTTTTGTAGGCTAGTAACATTTGTGGGAAATAGAATGATTGAAATACTTTATATGTCATCTCTGCACAGTGTTTTTTCCCCCTACGCTGATATAACCAAGAAAACTTCTCCTGTTTGACTTCATTGCATAGCACAAACATTAGTTACAAGTTGTGATTTTTCTGGGAGAGCTGAAATACGAGCCCAAGTTTGGACAACACGCTAGGACAAATAATGGCTCAGCTCAGCATAGAATGACTGAAGGAGGAGTCCTTGACAGGCAGTCATGTAGCAAACAGGGAGAGATCGAAACATTCTTCCTACTTTAAGGCACAGAGCTTTTTAAACTAGTTCATCTTACGGAATGTATTACAGCACTTACAGCACAAGGAATTGCAGATGTTTAAATGTAAGCAACAGATGTTTTTCCACAAACAAAGCTTGTCATTTGAAATAAAGTGGTCGAGTGGGGGGAGAAGGAACAAGCTGTGTCTCATGGACTTATGCATGAAGTCAGAAGCCTCAGCTTTATTTTTATTCTTTATTATAAAGTTCTAAACAAAGAAGCTTCCGTTAGCACGTGACTGATTGAGAAATTATAGAGATTATAAGAAATCCACGTTTACCGGCAAAAGCATACACACACTCCAAATCTAGTTATCACCTTCCCCTCCAGGTACAATCCCAATTTTCACTGCATTGTCTACGCACCGCATAATTAACTGCCAGGAAATGCATTAATACCATAACATCAGGACACGGGGCTCATTTTATTATGCCATGGAAGGGGAAAATTTTTAAAGGGGATGCTGTTAGAGCAGTAGATGAACTTTTTTTGCAACATGTTTCACTGCAAAAGGATGGAGATTTGACATTTTATCAAGAGATTTACAGGGTTCAAGCAAATGGGCAGAACTCTAATGGACAAATATTTGAATACTGTTAACATTCTTACCGGGACTGTCCAGTTGAGATGCTCCATTCCTCTCGCTGCCCAGTACTGCGAGATTTTGATTTGTCTTTGCATACAGAATCTGCATGTTTCAAGGTACGTTTGGCTGGAGGAGATATGTGGCTATCACTCAAGCTACCATCACTACCATCATCTCTCTAAGAGGAAAAAAAAAGACAAGCTGATAGTCTCATTTTAAACCACCTGATTTTAAACCACCTCTCATCGGTAAAGAAACATTCTGGGACCATATCTGGAAAAGATGGGCAATCCATTTCTGTTCAGACAACTGTAGTACTACTTTTAGTGAACCCACAGGAATTTCACAAAATACATGTAACTACCCAAGCCAAAACTGAAATCTAATCCTAGGAAGAAGACATGAGGAAAATGAAAGAGTTGCTTTATATCTTTCTCCAGAGGCTGCATCAGATTTTTCACCAAGCTCCAATATTTATATTAGAGAGGAGAGGAGAGCCAACGTTTCCTTTGATCAAACTACAATACATCCCAAAACAGCACATGATACATCTAGAGGTCATAAATGCTCTAAAACTTTTAATTAATAAATAATATAATTTGCAAGCTAACAAGGAAAATCACTTTTGCAGAATATTTTTACACCCTCTTCTCATTATCATTGAAATGGCTTTTCTTTGGTTCTGAAGAATAGTTACTGGCAACTGGGAATTTAAAACCTTTTTGAAGGTTTCAATGAATTACAACAACAAACAAATTAAGGACTTGTACTTTGAAGTTCTCAAATCCCATTTAAATTCAGAGTCCTCATTTCCCTGCAAAGCCAACAAAATTCAAGTTTCCTAACCTAGGGGTCTTCTTTTCTTGCGGATCCCTCTCCTGTGAAAACCACGCCAGACATACTTAAGTTTTTGCCGGGCACCAGAAAAAACCTTTAACCAAAAAGGACCAAAAAACCAAGGAAGTGCCCTAGAATACCCTCAAGACTTTCTGAAAGGCTGACATGCTATCTTTTTTTAAAATAGAAAAGCGCTGTTAGTGATCTTCTTGACAACCTCCGAATTCCATAGAATATAGTTTGAACACTACTACAATAAATGCTTTGACTGCTCCTTAGCTATCAAGTCTGCATGGAGCTGTAAACTAAATATACTGAACACAGACAACAGAATTAATTAATTTAGAAAAAAAATTAACTCACTATATAATTTAAAATATTAAACAGTAAGCTACCAGACCACAGCCATGTTTGTACATGCTGTGTGAACAACCCAAAGGTGTGCCTGCTCTATTAATGAAGTATACCAGTGAAACAGGCCAATCCTTTATTAAATATACTGAGTAATTCTGTTCTGAGTTGAAAATGAAGCTACACAACTGGTTTGAAACCTGTTTTTTGAGTGGTATTGGAGAGCTGAACTAGCTAAAGCAGACAAGGCAGAAAAACTGTTGCATCATTGCCTGAAGACACTTAGCAACCAGCTTATTGCTCGATGTAATTAAAAACAAGTATTTCTAAACACAAGCTACAATGATTATTATCACAAGCTACAATGATTTCCAGATATATTTCTAGTTTAGCTCTGGTGACTGTTTCAAGACAGCTTAACAGTCCTTTGTCAACAGTTATCCTTTTTTTAATTCTTAGGGGACAACTACAAAATATTTTGGCAAAGGCTGGTTGTGAAACTATTGGGTTCAATTTAAATTACAGCTGACTAGCTTGGACTTGCATTGGTAAGGATGTTGCACATTCTATGTGACGTGTCTTAAGCACTGACATTAAATGTTATATTCTTCAAGGTAATACTGGGCAGAATCGAGCATTGTGTGCATTGAATAACTTCATCTCTCTCTCCTCCCAAAAATGTTAGTGGCCCCTGATCTGTAATATTGACACAGCCCAGAAGAAAGCTACAAGAATGATAAAAGCTTTGAAATAATCTCATGTGCTGAGTGACTCGAAGTAGCAAGTTTGTTCAGACTACAGAGTACTGGGGCAAGGGGCGTAACAACAATTTAAACATCAAATGTATTTCAGAATGAAAAGCTAAAACCATTGTTTCTCCTAACAATTAAGGACAGAATTTACAATGGATTAGAATTACACAGTAAAACCCAATGACTTTTAGAAATTAATTGCAACAATCTGACTAGTAAGTGATGCAATTTCATTCTTGGGGCTTTTTTAAGAAGAGGGTGCATAAGAATCTTCTGACAGGCTGTTCTGAATAACTTTGTTATGATTCAGATGATCCATGAGGGTCACTGAAGCACACAATATCCATTCAGCACCTGGACTAGATAGGCCACAGGGAATTCAACATCAATTTTCAATATGAAATAAAGCCTATTATAATAGATAGATTTCTCAACCTTTAAGTGAGATTTGTTTCCAAAAATACTTCAATTTTGATAAATCATGGAAGACTGGTATAGACTTCAGCTGGAACATTTCTATGCCTCAACTGCAATTAAATACATGAGGGTGCTATACTTCTAAATCAAGACACGCTGAAAGTGCTGCTTCTAGCAACAAACACATGTAACAACTCAGGCAGCATTTCTCAGTAATGTGTTCTTGCTCAATTAAGTTGGGCAAATCTTACATAAATCTTCCCCTCCCCCCTCCAAAAAAATATAAATCACAAGAATGGAAACTTTCCCCCTGTTGTGCTAAGTAAGGACCTTCTTCAACCAGCAACTGTAATTTACAAATAATTATTAAGGTCACTCCTTATGACAGCATTTGTTCTCATGGAATCATAGAATTGTAGAGTTTAAAGGAACTTAGAGGGTCATCTAGTCCAACCCCCTGCAATGCTGGTATCTCTGATATCTTACTTCATCCCGAAGGATCATAAAACTAGCTTTGTAAATAACAAGGCAAGAATAATAACCACATGAAAGAAGATTAATTTTAAAACCAGTTTCAAATATTATCAATAGTAATGCTTAGGATTTTTTTAAAAAAACACACACACACACATCCGAATCATACAATTTTTATGATCTGAAAAATCAATCTGAACAATACTCCACTTTATTTCCTGTACGTACTACCAAATATACAACAATACCACTTGGGGAAAAACCTCATTCTGTTATCTGTAACCTAGGCTACTGCAACTATGTTCATCCAAGAATCACTAAACATTACTTTTTCCAACACTAAAATCACCTCTCGGGTATCTAACAAAAATGGCTAAGGATCTCTTTTCTAGATAAACAAAAATGTTAACACAACAAATAGCAAGAAGTTGCACAAGCTTTTATGTCAATTATAATCATATTTACAGAGGTAAATCCTATTAATTTCACTAGAGTTGACTTTGAAGCATGTATGCTTAGGATTATGACCTCACATACTGTCATGGCAGAATAAAAATAGCAAGGTGCTATTTGTAAAACAATCACTATTACTGTATATGTATGGTTTTTTTTCTTGGAATCTGGCTTCAAAATGTCTGCATGCAATCCACTATTATACAAGGTCTAAGGAAAATTTTAATAGGTCAGCTTTGTTCTGTATGGTATCTCATGGGGGGGGGAGACAGACAACTGTTATCTAAGTGGTTTTAATAAATGATCACACTTCGCCTTTTATACAGTTTTTCCCATTCATACAGGCACATAAGACTTAACAGCAATGAACATAAGTAGTGCATGTAATTTGCATGATATTCCATCGGAAATAATCAAAACAATGCTGAACAGAATCAGCATCAGATTTCTAAGCAAATAACGTTTTTTTAAAAAATATTGAAATAAGCCTACAAAAAAGGCAATATTGTGAAGCATTCCACTTGTCAAACAAGGAACAGATAAGGAAGAATGACAAGAAACGACTGCAATCCAAGATGCACTTCCAAAGAACCCTCCTCTTCAATGGAAAGAAGACGGCATGGGGATTCCCCCAACAGCTCAGGATAGAACAAGAAAATCCCTGCATGTACGCAAAGCTCCATAAGCGCATTAAAACAGCTGGCTAATATTCAGGATCTAGTTCCCAATACAAATATTTCAAATATAGCATCTGTAGTTTTTTGAAAGAATACTTAAGAGACTCACTTGCCTGGCCTGAAAGACATTTTTCAAACACTTATACCTATATCTGCTGTATTAGGCGCATTTCACAATCATATGCATCTCTTTCTATGAGACCGAAATTAGAAACTATTAGGTGCACTATGAAAGTACATAACTGTCCTAAGAATCTGAACAGGCACACAAGCAATTTTAAAGGCATATATCTGAAATTAGTTTTCCATGTTATCATGGATGGATGTAAACATCTTTAACATTTTCACTGTCAGTAAATTTATACATACTCACCAATCTTAAATGCTTATGATTAAATTTAGGCTTCAGTTCTACAGCAATTACCTGGGAGTAAGTCCCAATGAACTCAGTGGGATGTACAGTGGTACCTCGGGTTACATACGCTTCAGGTTACATACACTAACAGGTTACAGACTCCACTAACCCAGAAATAGTGCTTTAGGTTAAAAACTTTGCTTCAATATGAGAACAGAATCGTGCTCCGGCGGCACGACGGCAGCAGGAGGCCCCATTAGCTAAAGTGGTGCTTCAGGTTAAGAACAGTTTCAGGTTAAGTACGGACCTCCGGAACGAATTAAGTACTTAACCCGAGGTACCACTGTACCTGAGTAGCCATGCACAGCATCATGCTGCTGTTTTATTAAATGGGTCTTTAAGCATTCTTTATAACTGCCAGTGCCTTTTCTCTAAAAAAATTTTTTAGCCATACTCTCATTTTCCTACTTATATTGAAATACTGCCCCTCAATGAGGCCAAACTTAAGATTCACTAAATGTTTAGGGGTATACGTACCCCTGCATTCCTCCAGAAAAAAAGCACTGCAAACTACTAATACTCAATAGGTTTTTAAAGTCTTTTAGGAAAGATATTTCATATTCACACATTGTAAACTAGTTGGGTTCAGATCCAAACCCCATAAGTTTATGTAAGTAAAACAAAAGATGTGCTTCAGTGTCCAAGGCTATCATACAGAATCACTCAACTGCTCTTTTTAAGTTAAAAATAATTGGAACATTTTATACATAACATACAGTACTTATACAGTACTTTTGATGACCCATTGATCAGGCTACTTTGTGACTTTACAAAGCAGCAACAGAAACAACACCCTTTAATACATCTATGTCTGTCCCTACAGAAACAACAGATTGGCTGAATGTGTCATGCCAGGAATTTATAATTTCTCACATTTGAAAGGTTGACAGATAATGCTCACATACAGTATTTAAAATAAGGTACCCTGAACAGGGTATAATAAGATTCAGTTGTGATTCTTTTTAAAAGTTCATGACTGCTTGTCTTTTTTTTTTTATTTTTATAAATAGTTTTTAATGGATAACAAAGATACGTATAGTGTTGCTGTTTTCACACAGTCCTATCTACAAGTCAGTTACATTCAGTGTGAAACACTGCTATCATAAGCATAAGGTTGGGGTGGCAGAGAAAGGTGTGCGACAAAGTAGGGGGGGATGATTTTTCCTTCATTTACATAGTGCATCGCCAATGAAAACTAATAAATAGATGAAGAACCTATCCACATTACTGATTGTCATTAAAAAAAAAAAAAAAACTATCCGGAAATGTAGGCAAATAACTAATCAAAGAGTCATACAGAGTTAGAAGGGACCACAAGTTAGAAGGGTCACCCAGTCCAACCTTCTGCAATGCAGGAAACGTTTGCGCAAAATGGGGTTCAAACCCGCAATCCTGAGATTAGGAGTCTCATGCTCTACTGGACCGAGCTATCGAAACGTTCCTCAGTGGTAAAATTGCATCTCTATCCAAAATTGTCAGAATTACCCAGTTTCCCCTACCCTGCCAAACAGGAAACAGTTTTTAATAAAGAAAACTGCACTCCATTTAGGTTTTCTAAGAAATTTACAAAATTGGCAGTTCTAAGCCTAAACTTTTTTCTTCTTCCCCATGTTGTCCTTTAAAATGCAGTCCCAGCATAGGCCAGCGGGGGAGCCTCGCCGTGCCCCAGACAGCTGGGTGGCACAGCAGACCCTGCCAGTCTCTCTGCGCCTCCTACATACAGGAGACGGGCGAAAGAGAGCAAGAGCGCACATTGGGGTTTTTGTTTCCTCTCTCTTATCAAATGCCCCTTCTTCGCCCGAAACCGCCTCTACAGCTACTTCTTGAGCCGCCCAACCAGCCACACTTTGCTCTTGGCCGCAGCCAGCAGCGTCCTCCTTCAGCTGTGCAAGCTCACACAACACGTCCTACCTCAAATGACCTCGGTTCGCTCACTCGCATAGAGAGCTGCTGCAAAAAAAAAAACAACCCCAAGCTCCCTCCCGGCTCGCTGCTCACGTCCACCTCTTGCAACAGAGCCAGACAAGCCCCGATGCTTTCCACCCACCCACCCTCACTCTGGCACAACACCAAAGCAAGGCGGCCAGCTCGGATACAAGTAAAGGACCCCCCCCCTTTTCCAGACTCTCGTCCCACAAACCAGACAAGCCTCCGCACACATACAGAGCAGCAGAAGCCCCACCAAAAAAAAAACCACAATATTGTGCTTGCATGCAAAACACGCAAGCAGTCAGTCACCCTGGAGAAGTTCAGCCGGAGCCCCTTCCCCTCCTCTTGTTGTTGTTCCTGTTCATTACATCTGTAGACTGCCCTTTCACCCGAAGATCGCAGGGCGCTTCACAACAGAAAAACCACGCGAAATTAAACCTGAATACAAACAACAAATGGATAACCCCCCCACACACACAAACACATCGAGAGTTTTTAAAAGGACACAGATGGTTTAATTGGGAGAAAAGAATGCTTTCGCCCAGGCCCGGATTTATGCAATGAAGGTACCAGGCGAATGGGGAGCCACCACAGAAAAGGCTCCCCAAACTCCTTCCCCTGCTGCCACCCTCCGGAAGAAAATCCCCGTCCTCGCAGGGTCCGGATCAGTTCTATGGGGGGTTTCCTTCTGAGGTACATACTGCGGCCCCGAGCGGTCGCGCTGCACTTCAGCCCCTCGGAGCGAGACAATGAGCCAACGCACCCCCCCCCCGCAAGCTCGCCCCTCTACCCGCCTCCCCCCACCCCAATGGCTGACCCACACCGACAACGACCCCTTCTTCGCCGCTACGGGACTTGCCCCGAGTCTCCCTCCCTCGGCACCCGCCTCGTCTTCCTCTCCCCCCACTGACCCGGGCCGACTCTTCATCCTGACCGGCGGCCGCCGCTGCTGCTGCTGCCGCCGCCGCTGCCCGAGCGCTGGTCCTAGACAAACGGGTCCTGGACGAGATGAAATGGCTGCCGGGCCCGGAGCCTGCCGCCGCCGCCGCCGCTTTGCGGGAGAGGCGCAGGGAGCTCTTTCGGGTGTTCACCATGGCGCCCCCCTCCCGCCGCCGCCTCCTCAGCCGCCCCGGAGAGGGAGGCTCAGTCTCTGGCGCCGCCGCCGCCGCCTCTGCTTTGGGGAGCGGCGCCTCAGCCGCCGCCGGGCGAGGAACAAGGGCTCGAAGGGACGCGGGGAGCTGCTCCTCCTCCTCCTCCTCCTCCTCCTCTAGCTCAGTCACACACTAACTGGCCGCCATTACTTGGTTCCCTCTCCCCCTTTCTCCTCCTCGGCCCGCTGCCGCTGAGGGGCGCCGGTCTGCCGCCGCCGCTCATAGGGCCGCCTCTTCTTCCACCGCCTCCTCCCTACCCCTGGCAACATAGAAGTGAGGGGGGGGGGGCGCCGGGAGAGATCGACGGAGAGCGTGACGACGCGCGGCGTCCGGAACTTCCGGTCGTCGTTGGAAGGGCCCTTTCGCGTCTCTATGGTTGAGGCCCGCCTGGCACGCTGGAGTTGTTGGCGGGGGCGGGGGGAAGAGCCGCAAGCGCAAAGGAGGTTTGGCCCGCCGGGTCCGTTTTCCGCGGAGGGGAGCCGCCACCTCCTCCGAGTGAACGCGCCGCCCGGTCGGGCTACATTGGGGCCACTAGGCCCGTTTTTTTCCCCAGTAAGAGGAAGTGCGGCATAGTGGTTAGAGCGGTCAGACCTAGGTAGTCGCCACCAGAGAAGAATGGCAGATTAAACTGATGGGTTATACTGAAATAGCAAAAAAGAAAAGAAAAAAGGGGAAGAATTAGAAACCAGGGAGACTAACATTTTAAATAAGGAACGGGAGAAATATATCATTTACCTTAAAAAGCACACCATTGTAAACAATTAAAATTACGGTTACAGATAGGTAGCCGTGTTGGTCTGCCAAAGTCAAAACAAAACAAATTCCTTCCAGTAGCACCTTAAAGACCAACTAAGTCAGTTCTTGGTATGAGCTTTCGTGTGCATGCACACTTCTTCAGATACGGTATCTGAAGAAGTGTGCATGCACACGAAAGCTCATACCAAGAACTGACTTAGTTGGTCTTTAAGGTGCTACTGGAAGGAATTTGTTTTAATTAAAATTACGAGTAGGGTTGGAATGATACTTGTTGGGCTATGGTTGTACTGGAGATACATAGAGAAGGTGCAGAAGGAAAAAAGTTAACATAACCTGCAAAAGGGGAGGAGGGAAGTCCGTTGGAATTTACTGAATTCTCTTCTTGTTTTGATTGTTTGACGTTTGTAAATTTCAAAATCTGAAAATTAAATAACTTTTTATACTTTTTAATAAAATAGAATTTCAGGACCCGGGAGACCAGGGATTTTAGAATCCCCACTCAGTCATCGACCACACTTGTTCACCTTGGGATGATGGCTGCCTCTTAACCAGCCTCTTGGAAGAAAATATGGTATATAAATGTAATAAAAGCACACACACAAATTCCTTGTCTCTTGATGGGATGGCCAGGTGCGAAAGAGGCAGAGCTCCTGCACCTCTCAGTAGTTATGCAGAAAAGGGGGTGCTTGGCAGAGGCAATTTCGTTGCTGCCTAAAACACCTCTTCTGCATAGTGGTTATTATTGTTGTTATTGTTATTATTCTTTTCTTCCAACCCCAGATTTAGGGCAGTTGCCCCACACAGGGCACCAAGCTGAGGGGGCACATCACCATCATACCTATATTCATATAGGTAACTATTGAGAATATCCATTTAAAAAGCAACTGTACAAAAAGTAATTCTTGTGAAAATAAGAAATATATAATGGGGAGGGGCCTCAAATTTTGTGTTCTTTCAGGGCACCATATCACCAAAGTCCATTCCAGGCTTTCCTCAGAGGATCACGGGGCAGCTTATACTATAAAAACACAAAAGCACATACCATAGTAACAAGCAAACTGCCCGCCGCCAGCAGCAGTTTAAAAGGCCATTGATTGTTTAATTGGCCAAAGGCCTCGGTGAAGAGGAAAGATTTTGCCTGGTACCTGAAATATAGGTAACAAAGGCGCCATGCAAGCCTCCCTGGGGAGAGCATTTCGCAAGCGGAGAGCCGCAGCTCAAAAGGTACAGGAACCCTGTCCTCTTAAAAATCAGTGTTTTGTGGTGAATGTGGCAGGGCTGCAAAATAATGGGTGAGGGAGGTTCTTCACCTTTCCGATAAAGAAATGTTGCTGGCCTGTTGTAGTTCTTTGATCAAGGAAATAAAGCCCCCAAAATCTTAATTATTTCCTTTCATTCCTCCTAGGGAAAGAATTCACACCCACCCAGGAGAAAATCCATACAGATTATGGCCACCCGCAGGATAACCCACTCTCCACTCCTGCTCCTTGTTAGTTAATCTGGGATAATTTGCTCAACTCACCAGTAATGCTCTCACAACTAATACAGATAAGAATCCCCGTTTCACCTGAAAGAATCCCTGCTTCACCTGTAAACCTTCACTGCCTTCATTGAAATAGGCATGGGAGGAAATTGCCCATCTTCTTTTACTCTGGTGCAGCATACAATTTTTCTTTTTTAAAAATGCATTATAAATAACATTGAACCAATGAACAACTCACTAATCATCCTGATCATATACATGTTTATTTATATCATAAGAACATAAGACAAGGCCTGCTAGATCACACTAAAGGCATTCTATGCCCACAGTGACCAACCAATTTTATTTGTTCCAATTTATAGCCTGGCCATCTTCAGCTCCAGTGATGCCAGGACAGGGCATTAAACTCTAGAAACACACAATAACTAGGGTCTGTTCCCCTGCTGTGTCTGCTGGACAGCCCCTCGCCATTGCCCCCACATTAACTCCCTAAAGCAGCAATTTCCAAACTCTGCCCTGCAAAGCGATTGGAAATAAAACTGCACTTTCTTTGGCATAAGGACAGCGATGGTGCTCTGTGATTAATTTCTCTCCTGAAAAGTGCTCCACAACTAAAAAAGTTTGGGAACTGCTGCCCTAGACCTTCCCTTTCCCACCCTACACAACCTCTAAGCTCCCCTTTCAACTTTCCAACCACATTTCTGAACCTACTTTTCTATTTTACAGCCCCCCCCACAAACCACCACCCCATGGTAACCTCAATTTTCCTCCTTCCACACATTTCTTTTACTAAGCACTCTATCCACTTTCCACCCAATTATGAAGTCACTATCCCTCCCTGTTTTACAAATCCTTTTATGCCCCTCCTTTATGGTCAGCCGGGCCCACTCCCACTTCCAGTCAGTCTTTTTCTTTTTGCAACCCCATTCTCACCTTAAACCCCCTTTTCCCTCACCCTCCTTACTTTACATTTACATCTGGAATGTTGTTTCTTGTCATGCAGTTTAGAGTCACATCTGGTGCTGTGCACTATTTTGCCATTGGTCCTCTGCACTACCAGTATGTAGTTCCCCAGGAGGTTGTCTGTGATGTAATTTGGGCCGATTCAGCACCCCTGCTCGACAAACTTAGGCGACAGTAAAGGTAAAGGGACCCCTGACCATAAGGTCCAGTCGTGGCCGACTCTGGGGTTGCGGCGTTCATCTCGCTTTATTGGTCGAATGACTAAGCTCCTTCTGGCAAACCAGAGCAGCGCACGGAAACGCCATTTACCTTCCTGCTGGAGTGCTACCTATTTATCTACTTGCACTTTGACGTGTTTTCGAACTGCTAGGTTGGCAGGAGCAGGGACCGAGCAACGGGAGCTACCCCTGTCGCGGGGATTTGAACAGCCGACCTTCTGATCGGCAAGTCCTAGGCTCTGTGGTTTAACCCACAGCGCCACCCGCGTCCCATAGGTGAGTGTAAGCCCCAGTAAACTCTATGTGATACTTATTTCCAGAGGAATGACGCTGTAATTCTGTGCCGTGGTGTTCACTGTTTGTGAGAGAGTTATTTGATGTGTGTGTGTGTGTGTGTGTGTGTGTGTGTGTGTGTATCAGTGCTGCTTTGCTTTTGGAAGTGCTTGGAATGGATGTGTTGTGTAGCTGTATAGGGACGCAGGTGGCGTTGTGGTCAAACCACTGAGCCTCTTGGGCTTGCTGATCAGAAGGTCGGTGGTTCGAATCCCCGTGACGGGGTGAGCTCCCATTGCTCAGTCCCTGCTCCTGCCAACCTAGCAGTTTGAAAGCACGTCAGTGCAAGTAGATAAATAGGTACCGCTGCGGCGGGAAAAGAAATGGCGTTTCCGTGCGCTCTGGCACTCGTCATGTAATCATGCTGGCCACATGATGCAGAAAACTGTCTGTGGACAAACACCGGCTACCTTGGCCTGAAAGCGAGATGAGTGCCGCACCCCATAGTCTCCTTTGACTGGACCTAACCGTCCAAGGGTCCTTTACCTGTAGCTGTAACATTATAGTCAACAGTTTGAATCCCCGTGACGGAGTGCGCTCCTGTTGTGCGGTCCCAGCTCCTGCCAACCTAGCAGTTTGAAAGCATGCCAGTGCAAGTAAATAAATGGTACCGCTCTGGCGGGAAGGTAAACAGTGTTTCCGTGCACTGCTCTGGTTCACCAGAAGCGGCTTAGTCATGCTGCCACATGACCCGGAAGCTGTCTGCAGACAGACGCTGGCTCCCTCGGCCTATAGAGCAAGATGAGCGCCACAACCCCAGAGTCGTCCACGACTGGACCTAATGGTCAGGGGTACCTTTACCTTTAATATTATTGTTGGCTCTGTCAGGTGTAGCCATGACATTCTGCTCATTTCTCAGCTGTGCAAATCCTTGCATAGGGCATGCTAGAACAGTTACACGGGTACAGCAGTGCTACATAAGTCCCTTGCACTACTGCGAGCTCAGTAGCCCTTAGTAGCAGCAGTGTACGGTAGTGGCAAAAAACCTTATGCTGGTGATGGTTCACTTGGAATCTTACTAGATCAACTGCCAATCTAGCAGTTCGAAAGCACACCAGTGCAAGCAGATAAATAGGTACCTCTGTGGCGGGAAGGTAAACGGTGTTTCCGTGTGCTCTGGTTTCCGTCATGGTGTTCCGTTACGCCAGAAGCGGTTTAGTCATGCTGGCCACAGGACCTGGAAAGCTGTGTGTGGACGAACGCCGGCTCCTTCGGCCTAAAGGTTAGTTGAGCGCCGCACCCCATAGTCGCCTTTGACTGGATTTAACCATTCAGAGATCCTTTACCTTTTTTACTTTACTAGATCCTAGCATTGATTTATATTTCTTTCTCTCTTTTTTTTTTAAAAAAAAGCACATTAATCTCTTTAACATGTATTCCAAATTCTCAAGCAAGCAGTATGCATTGGAACAGTGCCCAGAGGCCCTTTCAGGATTAGGAATCTGTGTATTAAAGCAGCAGAAACATATGGTGAGGGGGGAAATCATTTTCTGAGCAGTCTGGAAACAAACTGATGGGCCCAGAGTTTAGTGATCTCATAGGCTGTTATAATTGTTTTTTGCCAGTATCGTGTTCTGTTTGACTACAGCCTGTTTTTTTGTTTTAAAACAAAGGAGTCCTTAAAATGTTTGCTAGATCATTTTTTCCAACTCTGTGATTCTATGATTCTCTTCCAACTCTATGATTCTATGATTCTATTCCACATTACTGGATAAGAATCTAGGTTTTTTTTCCACCTTCCTGATGCAATAAACGAAAAACTTAGCTATGACAATCCCTGCAACTTCGTGCAATTCTTCAGGTGCTTGTGGTTGAACAAATTGTTAGAAGATCCTAATGTTCCCTCTTTACTGGAACATACTTGGTAGGCTCTAGCAGGCATTTTAACCTGCATGGGTATTGACATTGTTGTTAAGACGGATTTAGACGGGACAGGATTAATGGAAACAGAGGTACTGCTGGAGATTCCCCTTATCAGTCTTGGCATAATTGCCAGGGAACTCATTTTAGAAAAGGAGGTTGGCTGATTCTTCTTAATAGCTGGCTTTTCCTCCGGTGTTCTGAATGACTGGGAGACATGTAAAAAAAGGACAGGACTTTTTTCTGCACCTTTGCTGATGAGTTCATACAGGTCTGCATGGGTTTGGGGTAGATGCCAGTGGTGGGCGGAGCCAGAGACAAAGGTGGGTGGAGCAACATGTAAAGGTAAAGGGACCCCTGACCATTAGGTCCAGTCGCGGACGATTCTGGGGTTGCGGCGCTCATCTCGCTTTATTGGCCGAGGGAGCGGGTGTACAGCTTCCGGGTCATGTGGCCAGCATGACTAAGCCGCCGCTGGCGAACCAGAGCAACGCATAGAAACGCAACATGTACTCTTACCTTTGTACCATAAGCCACATAAAAGCCAGAGCTCTCTACATGCACACACATCTCTTCACACAGGCAAACAAGAGACATGAGCACAGTTCAAGAACGCATTCTTGGCATGCAAGAACATTCAAGGAAGGGGCAATAAAGGCCAGTGGATGGTGTGGCCTAGAGATGGGCATGACTTGGGGACAGTCCCCACTTATTCCCTGAGTCTGAGGTTCCCAGCTGCTGCTGTAAGCAAACTAGCTACCTAAGAGCATAAGAAGAGCCCTTCTGGATCAGACCAATGACCCACATAAATTGTAGAGTTGGAAGGGACTCCAAGGGTCATCCAGTCCAAGTCCCTGCGATGCAGGAATCTCAGCTAAAGCATCCATGACAGATGACCATCCAACCTCTGCTTTAAGAACCTCAAACAGCTCTTGTTGTCCAAAAGATCTTCCTGATGTTTACTCGCCTTTCTTGTAACTTGAAGGCATTGGTTTGAGTCCTACGCCCCAGAGCAGGAAAAAAACAAGCTTGCTCCATCTTCCATGTGACACCCCTTAAGCTATTTGAAGATGCCTATCATACCTTCTCTCAGTCTCCTCTTTTCCAGGCTAAACATGCCCAGCTCCTTCAACTGACTTGGTTTCCACACCCTTAATCATCTTGGTTGCCCTCCTCTGTACATGTTCCAGCTTGTCAATATCCTTCTTAAATTGTAGCACCCAGAACTGGACACAGTACTCCAGGTGTGGCCTGAGCTATACTATAACTTCCTTTGATCAGAACACTAGACTTCTGTTGAAGCAGCATAGAATAGCATTAGCCTTTTTTTGCTGCCGCATCACACTGTTGAGCCCCATGTTGGGCAAAAGATTCCGGAATCGTGGGGGGGTTGCACTAGATGACTCTATTGGTCCCTTCCAATTCTATGAAAAATCTCAATAGAGTTTGTAATAACTTTCATGTGCAACATAAGCAGCCAAGTGACTGCCAGCACCACACATCTATAAAAATATGTACGGTGTAGAACTTTTCCCACAAACTAGAGAGTTCTTGTGCAGAAACACAGGCGTACATTGGTTCATAATGCTAACTCAATCAATATTCCATTACACTACTAATTTGTCGTCTCTCTTAATCTGAGTTGCATTTAGTCTATTTTACAGTAGTTTTTACAAAACATTGTCTAGTCAAAAGTCAAGGCTGCTCATTGTGGCACATAAATGTGCAACTGGGATTTTCATCCCACCCCAATCTCCAGGACAAGCTTTCAACAAAAACCTTGAGCCTTGCACCTTGTTGCTAAATGACTCCTGTGGAAATCCGTGGGGATACTAAACAAGGAAGGAAGGACAGGCTCTTTATGGGGCACAGCTCCACCGTTCCTCCGCTGATTTGCCCACGAGAGCCCTTCCTATGGAAGAATTCGCGATCCTGTGCGTGTTTGCGCACAAATCTCTGGTTGCAAACAACGTGCAGCAGCAGCTACGCGCGCCGCCGATTGCAGCCAAAGCGCGACCCTGGGCGCGTCGCCCCTGCGCCATTGACACCTGAGCAATGACGGGCGCCGCGCCCCCGAGCCCCTGGCGCCGCCTCTCCCGCTCCGCCCCCGCCAGGGCCCTCCTCTTTGGTGGGCGGAAAAAAGGAGCCGCCGGTGCCGCCCCTGGCCGGCTCGCCGTCCGCCGGCGCTATAGCGCAATCGAAGGGAAACATTGCAGCGTGGCGGCCGCTTCGGCGGGGATCGGGCTGCTCTCCTCCCGCAGAGGGGGCGGCAGGTAAGGGCCAGAGCGAAGGGATCGCGGGCCTCTGGCAGGCGGCGGAGGAAACAACCGGGTTGGGGGGGTTTCCACCCCCTACGGAGCTCGGGAGAATTCTTCCCGGCGGTGCCCTCGGGGGGTCAGGGACTTGGCGCATCCCGGGGCGACAGCATGACTTGGCACTTCGGGGGTTCGGCCAAGTTGCGCGCAGGCAAGGAAGGCGCGTCTCTTTTCTCCTGGCGGGAAGGGTCGATGTTCCACCGGAGAGGAGGGGTAGGGGCTTCTGGCTTCCGGGGTGGGGTGGGGTGGGGTGGGGGAAGAGACTTGGGCCATTTGGGTGGGCACCCACGGGGCAGACGGCGATCTGTCCTTTATGTGCGCCGGGGACCGTAGAGCGGCTGCTTGGGCTGCGCCGAGATCGCCCCGTCGGGTTTGTAGGTTCTGGTGTCTGAAGTTCCAGAAAGTTTATAGCGTCTGCTGCGTTATGCAAGGAGCTGTCTGTCTCTCCCCGAGTGTCCCCCCTCCCCTCCCAAAACAAACCCTTACAGGCAGGTCCGGAAGCATGTTTGCTCACGAGTAAGCCCCCTCGCCCCCCGTTCAGTGGATCGGTAAATGTGGTTTGGTTGTAGCGTCCGATCCTCCTCGCCTTACGTCTACTTAAAGGTCGTTCCCATTGCGTTAGGTGGCGCTTACTCCCAAGCGCGCATAATAAATAGGATTGCAGCCACCAAACTTCGGATCTGGGTATAAATGTACCTGGCTTTGACCATTGGGGTTTTCGGAGGTTTTATAGCACTATACACATTCACTTATATAATTGACTGAATTTATATACCGCCCTGTACCCGGAGGTCTCAGGGCAGTTCACAGAACAAAACCAAAATTTAAAACCTCAAATTAAAAACAACCACCCAATAACCCTGTCTTGTTTGTGCTGTCTTGTTTGTTAGGTGCAAAGTTCAAGCATCTGTGGCCTTTTTGCTGTCAGTTTTTTTATTTATTTTTCAGCTAGATGTTAAGAGCAACGTGGGGCCCTCCAGATGGTGGTTTCCATCTGCCATTGGCTCCAGCCAGCATTACTAGTGGTCGGGGTGATGGGAGTTGTAGTCTCGGATAAAAACCAGCACTGTTAATAGCGCTTGGAAGTAGAGCGGCAACAGTCACAACAGCTGCTTCAAAACTTCTCAGTTGCCTGCCTCTTCCATGCAGGTGGCAATATAGCCTACTGATAAGAGTTGTTGCAATTATGTGTGTGGTTTGTTCAGTCACAGTACTAAAATATACATGCTAAGTTTTACTATGGAAAATTTCGACGTGGCAACCAGCAGCATTGTCCTTTATTATAACAATGTGAGGATAATCGGTTTAGTTGTAGTATTTACTATATTTTAAAAATTGTCACAGCCTGCTAGTGCTGCATCTCGGAAGGTTGGTGGTTCGATCCCACCCGGGGATGGCTTTGGGCAGGATTCCTGCATTGCCAGGGGGTTGGACTAGATGACCTGCAGGGTCCCCTACAACTCAACAATTCTATGATTCAGTAGTTGTAGAGCAGGCATCCCTAAACTCGGCCCTCCAGATGTTTTGGGACTACAATTCCCATCATCCCTGACCACTGGTCCTGTTAGGTAGGGAGTTGTAGTCCCAAAACATCTGGAGGGCCGAGTTTGGGGGTGCCTTTTGTAGAGCATGGGCTTTGCGTGTAGAAGGTTCCTGAATCAATAATAATAATAATAATAATAATAATAATAATTTATTATTTGTACCCCGCCCATCTGGCTGGGCTTCCCCAGCCACTCTGGGCGGCTTCCATAAAAACCAAAAATACACTAAAATATCACAGATTAAAAACTTCCCTGAACAGGGCTGCCTTAAGATGTCTTCTGAATGTCAGGTAGTTATTTATCGCTTTGACATCTGATGGGAGGGCGTTCCACAGGGCAGGCGCCACTACCGAGAAGGCCCTCTGTCTGGTTCCCTGTAGCTTTGCTTCTCAGAATGAGGGAACCGCCAGAAGGCCCTCGGCGCTGGACCTCAGCGTCCGGGCAGAACGATGGGGGTGGAGACGCTCCTTCAGGTATACTGGGCCGACGCCGTTTAGGGCTTTAAAGGTCAACACCAGCACTTTGAATTGTGCTCAGAAACGTACTGGGAGCCAATGTAGGTCTTTCAAGACCGGTGTTATGTGGTCTCGGCGGCCGCCCCCAGTCACCAGTCTAGCTGCCGCATTCTGGATTAGTTGTAGTTTCCGAGTCACCTTCAAAGGTAGCCCCACGTAGAGTGCATTGCAGTAGTCCAAGCGGGAGATAACTAGAGCATGCACCACTCTGGCGAGACAGTCCGCGGGCAGGTAGGGTCTCAGCCTGCGTACCAGGTGGAGTTGGTAGACAGCTGCCCTGGATACAGAATTGACCTGCACCTCCATGGACAGCTGTGAGTCCAGAATGACTCCCAGGCTGCGCACCTGGTCCTTCAGGGGCACAGTTACCCCATTCAGGACCAGGGAGTCCTCCACACCAGCCCGCCCCCTGTCCCCCAAAAACAGTACTTCTGTCTTGTCAGGATTCAACCTCAATCCATTAGCCGCCATCCATCCTCCAACCGCCTCCAGGCACTCACACAGGACCTTCACCGCCTTCACTGGTTCTGATTTAAAAGAGAGGTAGAGCTGGGTACCATCTGCATATTGATGGACACCCACTCCAAACCCCCTGATGATCTCTCCCAGCGGCTTCATATAGATGTTAAAAAGCATGGGGGAGAGGACGGAACCCTGAGGCACCCCACAAGTGAGGGCCCAGGGGTCTGAACACTCATCCCCCCACCACCACTTTCTGAACACGGCCCAGGAGGAAGGAGCGAAACCACTGTATAACAGTGCCCCCAGCTCCCAGCCCCTCTAGACGGTCCAGAAGGATGTTATGGTCGATTGTATCAAAGGCCGCTGAGAGATCCAGCAGAACTAGGAAACAACTCTCATCTTTGTCCCTAGCTCGCCGGAGATCATCAACCAGCGCGACCAAGGCAGTCTCAGTCCCATGATGAGGCCTGAATCCCGATTGGAAGGGATCCAAATGGTCCGCATCCTCCAGGCGTGCCTGGAGTTGTTCAGCAACCACGCGCTCAATCACCTTGCTCAATCAAGCCCTGATATCTCCAGGAAAGGCTGGGAAAGACCCCTATCTGAAACCCTGAGGAGCTGTTACTAGTTAGTGTGTAGACATTAACAAGTTAGATTGGTAAATGGAAGTTGGTATGGTGTCCCCATGTCCCTTCTGCCTTGTATCAGAAGGTTCATATAGCCACATCTTTAAAGGGGGTGGCTGGATAACAACCTTAGCGGCAAAGCTATTTCTCTCGTGTAGCTTGGAAACAGGATTGTTGACATGGCAGTGGGATTTTCCGAGAACCTTTGCACAGATGTAGAAGTAATGCAAATGTGTGGCGAAAGACATATAAGGGAATCATGACAACTTGCTGCTTTTCCCTTCTCTGTTGTTGTTTTGCACATGATTCATCGTTGTCAGGGTAGCTGTAAACATGACAAGATACAGGAACTGCATGATGCTTTGGTCACACCATAGCCTGCATTCTGGCCATGCAATGAGTTGCTGGGGGTATTATTGTTTCCTTTTTGGCATGGCCAAACTTGGCCCTCCAGCTGTTTTGGGACTACAACTCCCATCATCCCTAGCTAACAGGACCAGTGGTCAAGAATGATGGGAAATGTAGTCCCAAAACAGCTGGAGGGCCAAGTTTGGCCATGCCTGATTTATATGCTGTTTAAAACACATTATCTGCTGCGCAACACTCTTGGGGAAGCACACAACACCAGCCATGCCGTTGGGAGTTGGTTCATCTGTGATCCAGGGCATGGGTGTAGCCAAGGCTATGCTCATGGATGCAGGCCATTCTCCGCTAATGTTCCCTCCTGTTGACAGGCCACATAGTGCTGTTGTGGATGTTGCTGGCTTGCAGCTCCCATCGGTCCCTTCCAAGATTCTCCAGGGGTGATGGGAATTGCACTCTATAGCTTCTGGAGGTCACCCTTTGTAGAAGAGGTTAAATGGACTCAAATTAGACAATAAATGCTTATACCTAGAAGCCAGTAGGAGAGCATTTAAGTCTTTTGAGACGTTCTCTCTAAGACAGTCATGGATCTTTGACCGTTCCGTTGTCCATGCTGCTTGGAGCACATGGGGGTTGGAGTCCAGCAACACCTGAAGACCTGCAGGTTTCCTCATCCCAGCAACAGGATATTCTTAAACCAAAAAATAAGTTTCAAAGGAGGACTTCAATGTGATGCTACCAAACTGGAATTCAGCAAATTGGACTGTACAAATTGGTTGCCGCAGGTGCTGGAAATGGATAGAGAAAGTTCTATGGAAAGGTTGATCATGCACACATTTGATTTGCATACATTTGCATGTATTTGCGCTCTATCGTTTGACTTTTTTGCCTTGCTTTGTTACAAAAACAAACAAATGCATGGCATTGGGGAAAGAGACTTCTTTGTACTACTTAACTCATTTCATCTGTCTATAAATGTTGGCTATGGCTCATGGAAACATGTTCTGCAATAATTTGTTTTTGTTGACACCTGGAAGATCTGTCCGTACTTGCTGATGGTAAAGCTGATTGGAAGTAATGTAATGCTGTAGCTCAGAAACTTGAGCTATGAATCGGGAAGATCCCAGCTGAGATCTGGAGTCTGCTATGATTTTGGGAAGTAGGTTAGGTAAGCCAGTCTCTACCTCAAGCCCCACCTGCAGAAGGGGGGGGGGAGAGATGATGAGTTGCTGAAATAAATGCTGAATAAAATGACATTTTCTAATTTAAATATTTCACTATAAAATTACAGAAAGAGCCAAAAGGATATAAACCCATACCATCAAGTATGATCTATAAAAGCCAATTAAGACTGCAATCCTTACCTCGCAATAAGCCTGATTGAATTTAACGAGGCTTACTTCTAAGTAGACAAATATAGGTAGTCAAGTATAGGCTATCACTCTTAGGTCTTCAGTCTTACTAGCGGGTCAGCCCTACTGAAGGCAGTGTGTTATGCACCTGTTAAGTGAGTATCAAAATTCTTAGAGAGCAAGCCTCAAATCCTGACGTGTTTCAGATTGAGCATATTAGGGGTAATGTCAGAAATAAAGTTTGCCATCTCAGTACTCGGGCTTCCACTATCAGTAGCTAACCTGGTGAAGGTGTTATGCTTGAACGTGATTATTTTGAAAATTGAAATGTTTTGCTCAGTTATCTAGTAGGGTTGTTCAATACCCAGGTTTATTGACAGGTGTGCCTTTAAGAGGGGGACTGGCTGGTGTTGCAGTGCTGATGGCATGACTCTGAACTGCTGCTAAGAATCCTAGCAGCAAAACAACAAATATAAATTTGGATGGATGAATCTACCGGTAATTGTAGTGAGAAGGAAATGGAGGGGGGGGGGAGAAAAGGGAAGAGAACGCCCAAAGTTGTAAGTCTATTTTTTAAAAATGGCTTCTGTTAATTCAGAATATTATTTTCTACTTTTTAAAAAAATAAAGTCTTGTGTTCCAGGCTCTTTTTATTAAGAGTGCTTAGTTTTCAAACAAGTAGGGAAAAGCAAACATGGTGTGTTTGCCAAAGGGCCAAACCAGGCATTTGTCTTTAGCAACTTCTTCTGCTTTTTGCTGTTTAATACTAAGCATGGGGCTGATTTTCACTGGGACCACAGCACATAGGATGGAGAGGCTTAACCCTTACCTCCCCAGCTTGGATTTCAACAAAAATCTGCTTCCCCACGTTGCAATTACCGGTAGCCTTGGTGGCAGTGGGACTCCCACTGGTACCAAACTGGCCAAAATGCTGTGCCTACTAGTAGTGGCACTGTTTTTAGCAGGTGGAAATCCTGCTCTTTCTTTCCCATGTGGGCCTTCTCTGAATTTTACCCTAATTTGGGCATCCCCAAACTCAGCCCTCCAACTGTTTTGGGACTACAACTCCCATCATCCCTAACCAACAGGACCAGTGGTTGGGGATGATGGGAATTGTAGTCCCAAAACAGCTGGAGGGCCGAGTTTGGGGGCGCCTGCCCTACAGAGCCATCCCAAGGAATAGAATTCCTTCTTGCTATCTAGGAAGCTGCTGGTCGTCTTGTGGGTGTTACATCTGCCAGTGGCTTATCTAGAAGAGTGCTCCAGACTATTCTGGGCTAGGAGAATCAAGTCTAGCTGCATTACATTGCCTGTTGGTGCCATGAAGACACATATGGATTGGGCTAGGGAGATAGATGGGAATTCTGTTTCCCAGTCCCTCAAGATGACTGTACATGCAAGCAGTTACCAGTTTCCTTTGACCTGATTTGGGTTAATTTCTGCACAGCACCCTTCCAGCCTACATGATTCCAGAACACAAAACAGTATTCTGATTAGCTATTGTGCGTGTGTTTAGCTTGCTGCTGTTAATTTGTGAAATTTGAAGTGCAGCCGCTTCTTAAGCTCTCCTGGCTTGACATGCCTTGGGCAAAATGTTCTGGAAAGCACAGCAAGCTCCCTTTCGTTTATGGGCCCAGTAGCAGATTTCTCTTATAATTATGGATAACCAAGAATTTTCTTCCTGGCCATATAAATACCGATCAGATGAAGATGTAAGCTATTTCTGGCATGGTCCCTGCATATTTTGGATTACACTGTTATTTCTGTGTTTGTAATTATATGTACAAGGGATATCCTGCGGTCTCTGTGTTGTATTGTAGCTTTTTTCTGCCTGGAGAGACAGAAAAGACCATTGATGAAATATATGGCCCAAGCCTACCGCCACGCAAACACCACAGTGTGTGCTCCGGACAGTGGCGTAAGAAGGCACATGGGTGATAAATCCTAGCGTTGTACCTAGGAGCTTCATGAAAGTGTTGCTTCTGTGTGGAAGTGCATCGCTAGAAGAGACAGCAGCCCCTTGTCCATGGGCATAATCACTGGGGCAAACATACACCTATGCCAGCCATTCCATGTTGGCAGGGAAATAGTTGGTAAATTAGACTTCAGCTGTGGTGGCACAGGACATTGTTTCCACTGTTGAAGGTAATGCCATTGTGGACTCTCATGCTACCAAGGCATTAAATTTTCAGTGGGCCAAAGTACCATATGGAAGATCTGTTGTTGGATGCCCCAATGTTTTCTTTTTTAATGAAATGGAGCCACAGGGAGCTGACAATATCAGGGTGCTTTCCCCATGTATATTTATATTTTAATGAATGTTTCATTCTTTTTATTGTGCTTTTTGGTGCATGCTACCATTTCCCACCTATGAGTTATAAAATACTTTTATCAATACAGTGGTACCTCGGGTTACATACGCTTCAGGTTACAGACTCCGCTAACCCAGAAATAGTACCTCAGGTTCAGAACTTTGCTTCAGGACGAGAACAGAAATTGCACGGTGGCAGCAGGAGGCCCCATTAGCTAAAGTGGTGCTTCAGGTTAAGAGCAGTTTCAGGTTAAGAACGGACCTCCGGAACAAATTAAGTACTTAACCCGAGGTACCACTGTATTATGATGATGGTGATTTATTCCAAACCTGAGCTTCTGTTTGCCACGAGTGGAGATGTATTGTTTTACAGTGGTGCCCCGCAAGACGAATGCCTCGCAAGACGGAAAACTCGCTAGACGAAAGAGTTTTCTGTTTTGGAGGTGCTTCGCAAAAGGAATTTCCTATGGGCTTGCTTCGCAAGACGAAAATGTCTTGCGAGTTCCTGCGGGGGTTTTTTCCTTTCCCCCCCCTTTTTCTAAGCCGCTAAGCCGCTTATCTGCTTATCCGCTAAGCCACTAATAGCGCTAATAGCGCTAATCCACTAAGCCGTCAATGGGCTTGCTTCGCAAAACGAAAAAACCGCTAGACGAAGAGACTCGCGGAACGGATTCTTTTCGTCTTGCGAGGCACCACTGTACCTAAAAAAATCTTTGAGGGGTGATGGCAGTTTTGATTGAGAAAACTGCACCGGGGAGTGCAACATCCCCTTCCTCTTGGTCAAATCAGCAACCACCCATGGCTACGTTTCATTTAAAAGAGAGTTCTGGCCACACACCTCCTATATACCATGTAGCTTGGCACAATGATTTTAAATAATCTGTCACATATAAGGACACAGTGCCAATTCCAATCTGCTGGTTCTGCTGTTGCAGCTGGCTACACAGACAGACTTTAATTGATGGCTTATCCTTGTGCGACAGCAACTTAACACATATTAATGTTCAAAGAACAAGAAAGACAGGAGCAGTTATCCTATTCATCATAGTTTCACCCTCAGACAAGGCACACTTGCACAGAGGATGACACTGATAGTACAGCAATATCATGGCTGTGTGGTTGGCAACTCACTACTTTTACTTCTTGGTCTCTTTGTGGATTCATGCTTCTCATATGCATAGGGTATCAGTTAGAGCAGGGGTCCCCAAGCAAAGGCCCGCGGGCTGGATAAGTCCCGCTGCCCACTCTTACCGGCGCTGCGCTGTGCAGCTGCCCACTTCCGGGTCGGAGGAGCACCAGAAATAGCTTGTACGCCTGCGCAAGTCTTATTTGTGCATACACAAGCGTTATTTCCGGTGCGCATCTGGGTTGGAGGAGGCCCGTGCACATGCACACAAGCTATTTCTGGTGCTCCTCCAACCCGGAAGTGCGCCGGAAATAGCATATGGGCACGCACTCCCCCAGCCCGCCATGCAATCGGCGCTGGAGACACTGGCCCAAGGCGCGGTAAGTTTGCTGACCCCTGAGTTAGAGGGTAGCTCCCAGCAGAATAGTAAAAGCATGATAAAACACCAAACATTAAAAACTTCCCTAAACAGGGCTGCCTTCAGATATCTTCTAAAAGTCAGATACAGTGGTACAGTACCTTAGTCTCGAACGGCTTGGCTCCTGAACAAATTGGCTCCTGAATGCCGCGAACATGGAAGTAAGTGTTCTGATTTGCGAACGTTTTTTGGAAGCCGAACATCCAACACAGCTTCCACTTGACTGCAGGAAACTCCTGCAGCCAATCAGAAGCCATGCCTTGGTTTTCGAACAGTTTCAGGAGTCGAACGGACTCCTGGAATGGATTAAATTCGAGAACCAAGGTACCACTGTAGTTGTGTATTTCCTTGACATCTGAAGGGAAGGTGTCCCACAGGGTGGGCGCTGCTACTGTGGTAAACAATTATATTGGGTGTAGCAATATATATGTTTTCCATTGGAACATATTTCGGGGAATTTTTGTCTCTAGTTGCGGTTGTCTATCAGTGTCAATGAACCAAACGTGTGGTAATCATATCGCTTCTTGTCTGAGTGCAAAGTGGGAGTTTCCTGGGATTTGCCAGTCAGGCAAGCGCCCATTTTATGGTATGTGCATTGCGCGGGATTTAAAGCTATTATTGGTTTAAATGGGAGCACGTTGTCTCCTCTGCCCCCTACCCAATTTCCACATGTCCTAAAAGAACACCATATGTACCCATTTGTGTTCCAGTCCCTCACATGCCAAGCTATGGTTAGGAATGTTTTTGGGAGGGACGATTGACATTAATAGTGAACTTGGTGGTTTGTTAACTATCAGAGTAGTGCCTGTGCATGGACCTATAAGTCTCTTCCTGTCCTTTTTAAAGTCAGCATCTGTCAAATTACATAAGAATCGGAGACCTTCGTGGAAAAAGCAATCTGTATTTCAAACAAATTACTTCAATGGTTCCAAAGTCTTACTCAGTCTAGAAAATCTGTGTTGCTTGGCTTTTGTCGATTTTTCTCTCTCTCTCACCCCAATGCTAGGTGCAGCACAATGCAAGAAGTCAACAAGTCTGAAACTCTGAAACAAGAATGGTAGGTATTTTTCGGTTACGTTGCATTTTTCCTGTTTGTGATCTCATGCCTTTTAAATACGATCTTACAACGAAACTGATTTTTTATTAATAGATAAGCCTTTGGTAATGGAGTTGAGATGTGACCCGTGGGGCAATTAGGGGTCCATTATTGCTTAGGTTGGAACGGATTCTTGAGGCACCTACTTGGAGGGACAAATCCACTGGGGGCTTCAAATTGCTATCAAGCCAGCTGTTCTTGGGAATAATTATGTGGCGGCCGCAGCCCTGACCCAGGCATTGTTATTGATTTGGTCCGTGTCGTGCTTCCAGTGGAGTGTTGCTTTTTGCCCTGGTGGCAAAAGTCCAGACAGATTCTGACATAAATACATCAGGCATATAGGAATGTCTCCCTCCCTCCCTCTCTCTGTGTAATGGTTCTAGGGGTTGCTCGTGTGTAAGCCGGTGCAAACACCTGGCTGGGTTGCCTGAGTGAACCTTTTCTGTCTGGACAGCCACTCACCCGTGGTTGCCTCAATCGCTGGCAGAATCCATCAGTGGGCGTTTCTTAAACTTCTTCCAGCAAAGAAGCTCTTTGACGCCTAGTCTCCTCCTACTCTCTCTGCGCGAAAGCCTTCTGCGCAAGGAGGGCGTAAGCAGCGGAGGACCCCTACTCTCCCCGCTGGTCCCCAGCAAGGAGTCATGGGACCGCCTCGCCGCTTCCCCCATCTGCCCCCCTTCTCCACTGGTGCTACGCTGATTCTCTTCCCCAGAAGAGGGCTGCCTCTCCAAATCCCGGGACACTCTCTGGAATCTCTCTGGATTTTGCTGTCTCCCTCCAGCACTGATGGCAGTTCCCTGACACTCTGTCTTCATTCCAGGATGGAAGATCTACAGTAGGGCTGTTGAGGGAAGGAGGGATGAATATAAATTAACTTTACCCAACCTTCCACGAGTGGGAGCAGTCAGTCAGTCAGTTTTATTGCACATAGTTTTACTGCCGCAGTGTACACAGAATCATTCAACAATTAAAAGAAAATATACTGGATTGATACAAAAAACTTAAAACATTTATATTATCAAGACATTACCTACTCTAAACAGAGCTATAAAAGTACCTTAATATACAAGTTAAGACATTAAACAATAAAATTTATAAGCTGAAATTATCACATGGCCACTAATATATTAAAAAATAATGTTAATTAATACAATGTGCAAGTATATTCGGAGTTTGGTGATAAAGATAGAATATAGTTTGATGTAGATAGGGTCAAATAAATTCATCTCCTTTATAGTTGGTGGCTACCTTGGCTATATAATTTGCTCTAATTTTCCTAGCGGCAGTTGCAAAGAGTGCTACACACCAGGTCATATGCTTATCTGTGTCTGCGAGGAGATATAAAATCATGTCAGAGGGGTTCTGGCCAGGGGACCTTGTCATTATAAGTGCTAAAAATCTTTCTCTTGCTTCATTATATAAGAGGCAGCGCAAGATATAATGCATAAGGTCCTCTACTTCAGGACATCCCCTAACCAGTGGGAGCAACTCATGAGAACTGGAAACTGAAGCTCCAGCCCATGCAGAGATGAACCATAGCATAGAGAACTTGGGAACGGACGGCACAATAATTACCATGGAAGGCTAGGCGAGAGGGGTTTTCTGTTGGGGAAGGAGCTTGTGTACAGAATAAGAGGGAGAGGGGAATTGATACATGCAAGAAATTGGGTGCCTGAATGCAAGATGAAGGGTGGTATCCAGTGCTTTTTTTCTTTAAAAAATGTTTGGGGGTACTGTCATTTTGACTCAAGAAAATCACCATTTTATAGTTCAAATCGGGGGGAAATAAATACAGTAAATGGACAAAGGTACGAAGATTCACAAAATGTTTAGGGGGTATGCGTACCCCTGCGTACCCCCAGGAAAAAAGCACTGGTGGTATCCAACTAAGTCTCCTGAGAGCAGCAGACCCATTGAAATTAAGTTAGGTCCACTAATTTCAGTAGGCTTACTCTGAGTAAGATTTGACCGCAACACCTGAATTTGGGTATGTGCTTGGGACTAGTGGACAGATCCAGGCGTGATGCAAGAAGGCCTAGAGGTTCTGTCCGTCTGATCGGCCCGCTGATGTAAATATATCTAGATTCTAGACCAAGGGAAACACTGGCATTTACGGACTTCCGGGTTGACGCGATCGGTGTAATGGCGGATTCCCTCCGAGCTCCGGAGGGAATCGGCTCCTCTGAGGACGGGTCTTGCCGCGCCGGCGACGCGGGGACCCTTAGAAACCACAGGTGCGGATACCTGTGGACCTGGTGACTCGGTGGGCACCTTAAGCGCCCCCCCTGACAGTCGAAGAGCCTTTTTAAAGGCTGCGGAGAAGGTACGGGGGGTGGCGTGGTGCTGAGAGTAAAACCGCTACCTCAGTGGAGTGAAGCCGCAAGCCATTCACCGGAGAGCGTCAACTTTCTACCTGAAAATTCGATTGGATACAAACACCCCGTGAGTAGAAGAAAACTTGGACTTTAAAAAAATCGTTATTTGTAAATCGGGCAAACGGGGGGATGTGCTAAAGGGAAGTCCGCACCCCCCTTTCATACAGACAATTGGAAGCAAGGAGCGAAAATCTAAGATCGGAAAAAAGATTTTATGTCTACGGAAACTGGTAAGAGACTTTAATAACTTTTAAGAACAAGTTTTATTTTGTCAAGTTGTGCTGGAGGGAAGAGACGAACTTTGGAAACTTTTGTGACCCCCCCCCCCCTTGGACCTGGGAGCGTCCTGCACCAATCTAGCCTTAAGGAATCGGAGTTTGACAGCTGTCAACTGAGCTGTCAAACAGCTGAATAAAGGACAAAACTGTATTACTATATATCTCTTTGGTTTAAAGGTGTTACATATAAACAGACGTGATTTGAAACAAAGTAATAAACAATAGGGTAAAGGATTGCTGGCGTAGAACTTTGAACAATGGCAATCCCCCTAGGGGAAACCAGTGACACTACAATGGCTGCAGAAGGAAAATTACTAGCACAAATTGAGAGAGCCTCTTTTCTCGTGGGAATCTTACAAGAACAATACATGACCTTGATTTTTAAAACAAACAACCTTGCTGATGGAACTAGAGACTTGTTCTTGAGAGACTCTGTAGCTCAACCAAATATGACATCTTTGGAGGGGGTGAAGGAGGAAGTCGGAGAAGAGAAAGTGTGGAAACCTATGTTGCCAGAGAACAAAGAAACCTTTTGGATTACAAAGTATGAAGACATGAGACTGAGGAGAAAAGTGAAGGAGGAAGCCCTTGGAAACTGTGGAATTATGAAAATTAAAGGAGTAAAGAAATATAACTGGGACTTCCTCCTCTTTTCTGGCCTTTATTATCTGCAACCTGGAGGACTTTTGGTAGAACCCTGGCAACAAGTTTTCTCAATTAGGTTTGAATTGGGAGAAGAGGAAGTAACTATAACAGACACCCTTCGAGACCTGGAAACCAGCAAAAAGGAATATCAACAGAAAAACCGGAGAGAGACTGAAATAGACTTGAGGGCTGGAGACGTGAGGAATCCTGGCTAGGAATTTTATGGGAGGATAACTACCTGGGAAGGGACAGATACCCGGGCAGGGAGGGAGGGGGGAAAACAGATTTTTGAAAAACTTTATGATTTTTGGATATTGTAAATTTGATTTATACTTTAATATAAAAAAGGGGAGATTGGTATATAAATTTTGATTGATCTTGGAAAAAAGGATTTATTGCATATAAGAAGATAGGGTAATAATATGGGGTTTAATAAGATGAACTAAGTTGGAGAATAATGAGATTAAGTTTAGAGAGAGGAATAAGAACTTGCTGAATTAAATGGGCGAAGTGGGATGTATGTGGGGGGGTGGGGGGAAGTCATATGTGTTGTTTGTTGTTAAAAAATTTGAAAACCCAATAAAAATTTATATATATATAAAAAAAAAACAAACACTGGCATTTACAATGATTTGGCTACTCTTCCCATACGATGACATCTAAATTTGGGAGACAGGCTGCTAGTAGTGTTAGTCTCAACCTGCCCTGGCTGGAACAAGGCCTTAATCATTACTTGTTGGATACATTACGTGTTCTAAAAATCCTTTGTCCTGCGGAGCCTTAAATGCTTTGTCAGGCTAGTTTGCTTCCTGTTCACGGTTTCCTCTCCTCTTGAAGGACACAGCTGCTGCAGCTGCAGGCTGAAGTGAGCGTTATGGCTTCTGTCAGGCCACGTTATTAAGCCTTCTCCTTTATAATAAAGTGCCGAGGTAAGCTTGCTGTTAAAGAACAAAGCTGCTCTCTTCTGATCTTTTGCTTTGCAAAAGCAACATTTTCCTTCCAAAACAGCTTTTGTTTGTGGAGCAGATGAATGGGTTTTCCCACCCCACCCCACCCCCACGCACCCAGCACTTGTACCTATACAGTATATTTTAGGAGCGTTAAATGCTCTCTTAAATGTTTTGTGTAATTGTGCGTATATGTTTGCAAGTAAATGTGAAAGATCATGGGTGGTATCCAGTTGCGTAATTGGCCTTGGAGCTGAACAATGTATGTTCTCTGCCCTCTTCTCTCTTTGCGCAACCCCTAAATCTGCTTCAAAGAGTGGGAGGAAATCCCAGAAAATATTTAGCGATGGTGCACGGAAGTTGTTGAAGTAGTGGAACTATTTAGTTGGATACACCACCGCATCGGGCTTCTTTCCCTTTCCTTTGCTTAAATTAATAATAATAATAATAATACAGTGGTACCTCGGGTTACATACGCTTCAGGTTACAAACGCTTCAGGTTACAGACTTTGCTAACCCAGAAATAGTACCTCGGGTTAAGAACTTTGCTTCAGGATGAGAACAGAAATCGCACGACAGCAGCGCAGCAGCAGCAGGCCCCATTAGCTAAAGTGGTGCTTCATGTTAAGAACAGTTTCAGGTTAAGTCCTGACCTCCAGAACGAATTAAGTACTTAACCCGATGTACCACTGTAATAATAAAAATAAAAGTAAATAAATAAAACAATTAAACACTTAATTTATTATTTATACCCTGCCCATCTGACTGGGTTTCCCCAGTCACTCTAGGCAGCTTCCAACCAAGTATTAAAATACAGTGGTGTGTTAAACGTTCAAAGCTTCCCTAAACAGGGCTGCCTTCAGATATCTTCTAAAAGTCTGGTAGTTGTTGTTCTCTTTGGCATCTGGTGGGAGGGCGTTCCACAGGGCGGGTGCCACTACCGAGAAGGCCCTCTGCCTGGTTCCCTGTAACTTGCCTGTAATAAATAAATAAATTATTGGAAACTTGGGGTCAGTGCAGCTTCGGTCCGTTTTAACTAAACAACAGTCACAGTGATAGGGTCATGCCCCCAGCCTGCCTCCTCCATCACAACACACAGAACATACAATGCCACAGCATTCCCAGTGGGAATCTACCCGTGGCCCTCCTAGCCGCTGTTCTGTGAACCCAATACAGAAATGGGAGGTAGGAGAGCCTACACCAGTGTTTCTCAATCTTGGGTCCCCAGATGTTGTTGGACTACAACTCCCATCATCCCTGAGCTCTGGCCTTGCTAGCTAGGGATGATGGGAGTTGTAGGCCAAAAACATCTGGGGACCCAAGGTTGAGAAAGGCTGGCCTACACAATGTGGCACACACAGAGCTCCCAAGGCAGGGGGTCTGCAGAGAGAGCTCAAAGACCTGCTGGGGCAAGGGTTCAAGATCCACCCCGAGAAGGAAAATGCTTTTTTGACAAGGAGCTAAAGGAGCGGGCCAGGCAGGACATGCAACTAGGGCAGCTGCAGAGACTCATTGGCGGTGGCTGCTTTTTTTCTGGTGACTCCTTGCAAAAAAAAAAAAACCATGCAGGTTTGGGAAGCCTCAGTCAAGCTGAGATTATTATTTTTTAAAAAACCAATTTAACCAAATGTCATTCTATAAAAAGTTTATTTTGGAAGAGGGAGAAAGAGAAGGGGCTTCACTCTATTTTCTGCCTAAGGAGAAGAAAAAACCGTTTGAAACTGAGAAAACGTATTGGACACAAAATCCAAAACACGGTTTCCTCTGGAGCACTTCTGAATCCCAGATACTCTATAGGTCTGCATCAGAATATAGGGGTTTGTTACAGCCCCATTGAACATAGTGGAACAGACTTCTGAACACATAAGATTGCAAGGTAAAGTAAATTATCCTTAGAGCTGTTAATCAGTATAATGTCTAACTCGCTTTTGCATTGTGGATCTTTGTTTATGCATAAAGTATAAATGGACCACTTCAGACATGCATATTGTATTACCATCTTAAGTTCTTTAATTATTTAGAATTATTAAGATCAGTAATTAAATGTGCTCCAGGTTTGTTGTTGTTTTAAAAAATGTGCACATATATATTACATATAAACACAATGACTACCCTTCAGTAATGCTTAGTTTAGGTCTGTTCTTAAGCTAAAGGTGTGCTCTGGTCCATGGGGTCACGAAGAGTCTGACACGACTAAAGGACTAAACAACAACAACAACAACAACAACAACAACAACAACAACATAACACAGTGTTACTAGATAGTTGACTGTGGAGGATATCTCTACTTGCTAATGTTGTCACCCAAAGAGTATTTTTCGACTAAAGACCAGGGACCATATTTTATAAATAAGAGAGAAGGAGCTGGAGATAAATCTGCAGACTGAAACACGAGAAGAAGTTGAGAAAGGTTGGAGAATTGTCTAGTATAATCTGCAGCAAGGCAGGATCTTACGGACCATATGTTAACAGTCCTGCCCTCCTCATATATAACATATACACTCCGCTTGATTTTCAAGGAAACTCAAGGTGGCTTGCATTTGAAAACATAGAGATAATAAACTAGGGCCCATTAAAATGACACATATTTAGTCCTCTTGTCTTACTACAAGTAATAGACTGCCACAGTGACCTGAGAGTCGATACACCAGGATAGCTACACTTGCAGTTAACAAAGGAATGTGAAGCACATCTAGATTGTTCATATCAAAATGAGCCAATTGCCAGGCCACATTAAATCTGGTTCTAAATTGGAAGCAGCCCGTGGACAGGTACATACTCCTTTTGCATATGAACTCCCCCACTGCACACCCCACCCTACCAAATTTGGCCTTATACGTGACACTTGGTAGCTGGGTTGAAATATAACCAGAAACACCACTAAGTTTACTTTGAGAACAAAAATTATAAATCTGAACTGGGACATTATAGAATTCAAGGAGACTTGTATTACAGAGCGGGCTATTATAGAGTGCAAGCGCCAAAAGTTAGCTACCTCGTCTGATTTGGAGGGTGGAGGTGGTTTTTCAGATTCCAGGTACGTTACTGAGGCTGCCTTGTTAAGCAGAAGATACTTTCAAATAAATATAACTAGCTGTTGCTGGTGTTTAGGGATTTGTGAGCTTCCTGTTCTGTGGCTGGCCTGATCTATGATACTCCTATCTTACTGCGCAGTATTTAGGACAAGGTGCACACTCATAATATTCTGGAATGCTTACAAGAATGTTTGGTTCAGGTTTAACATAACTGACAGGCCAATAGACATGTGGTTTAAGTCAAGCAATGTGTTTCATATGCACCTTCCTTTTCCCCCCCTTTTCCCTTTTTTTTTTTTTTTTTTTTTTTTTGCAGGGCTTGCAAACCTAGAACTGATGACCAAATTCATGATGGTGCAGACCAGAAAGGCTGTGATCTTTTTATTGATGACCTTTTTGAAGAAGCACAGAAATTTGGAGCTGTATGCACGCAACAGTCTCAAGTTAAAAATAGAGTATGTGAGTTAAAGATGTGTACAATTTTGTTTAAGGTTTTTCTTTTAATGTATGCAGTACTACAAGCTGTCTTCTTCTTCTTCTTCTTCTTCTTCTTCTTAATTTCATTTCCATGCCGCATTATAATTTTAAGGGGGGCAGGGAATCAAAGTGGTTTACAACCTACATTAAAATATCAAATAAACCGCTGCGGGGATTCGAACCGCCGACCTTCTGATCGGCAAGCCCTAGGCTCTGTGGTTTAACCCACAGTGCCACCCGCGTCCCTTGAGTCTGCACTAAGAGACAGCTAAACTGTTCTCTCCCGAGGATCCCCCACCCCACCCCTTGAAATCTACCACCCACCCAGAATGCAGGCAACAAAGATAAGGAAGGGGGAGTGGAATATATATGTGTGTGTCCCCATATCCATGCCCTTTATTTTCCAAATCTGCAGATCCAGATGTTCTGGTATGATTTTCTAGACTCAGTGCATACTAAAAACCAACTCATTCCTTGTTGGTGACAGCACTCACATAGATTGGTCTAGGTTCGGTTGTTGCAAAGCCCAATAGCTGAGCAAATGTTCTGCATACAAATGTTCCCCAGTGCAATTCCTGGTATCTCTGGGAAGGGGTGGGAAAGGGCCCTGTCTGAATCCCTGGGGAGTCACTGCCTAGTCATTGTAAATCAGGGGTCAGCAAACTTTGGTAGGCAAACTAAGGTCCGGGGGCCAGATCCTGCCCAATCGCCTTCTAAATCCGGCCCGCCGACGGTTAGGGAATCAGTGTGTTTTTACATGAGTAGAATGTGTCCTTTTATTTAAAATGCATCTTTGGGTTATCTGTGGGGCATAGGAATTTTTTCTTTTCCCCCCTTCAAAATGTAGTCCGGCCCACCACATGGTCTGAGGGACGGTGGACTGGCCCACGGCTGAAAAAGGTTGCTGACCCCCTGTTGTAAATAAACCCTGAGCTGGTGAGCTAATGAATGACTTGGCATAAGGCTGTTTCCTATGCCACTCTCTTCTGTTTTATTTGGCTATGTTTTATGAACCTGATGCTTGCTTGTTGTGACATAATGTTCATTTGAGTTTATTTTGCTTTGCAGGTTGATACAACAATTAAATTATGGAAAAATGGATTCACGGTGAATGATGGCGAGCTCCGAAGCTACACAGATGTTGCAAACCAACGTTTCTTGAACTCGATTAAAAAAGGGCAAGTCAGCTTTGTATGTTGAGCCGAATTGCACAAGCACAGCTTTGTTTCTGCTCTGGTTTAGCACAGGGATGAGGAGGCCTGGGAGGCAAATGCAGATTTCCAAATTTGGCCCTTGGGATTTTTCCTAGACCATACCACCTCCCCAGCCACATGGACCCTCTCCCTAGGTCATGCCATTCACTGTCCCGCCTTCACATGTTTTTGCCTTGTTGAAATATGTTATTGAACTCTGAGAATGCCTGCTGTATGCCTGGACAGTTCCCCACTCCAGCATTAGTGTAGTGTATGAACCTGGGCTTGCTCCAGACAGACACTGAACTGTGAACCCAAGAATAAGCCATGATTATAGCTCATAGTTTGTCTGAAGGGGGCAAACCATGATCCCATGTTTGCCATAAACCATGGCCTATGTTGCTGCTTTTACGTAATTGTGGTGATAAAGAAAAATAGGGGTGGTTGGCTTTTGCTGCCCAACTCCCCAAGGGACTGAGTCCTCTAAGTCATAGATGAATTGTTGGAGGCAGGATGCAGTGAAAGCAAGGCAGATCTTTATTTTTCTGTTGCAACAGAGTTCCCTCCCTCCTAGCAAGGATGCAAGAGAGACCCAGAACCAAGAAGAAACATCTCTTTTAAGGGTTTGCATTTTGGCACAGAGGACATCCCCTCTACAAACAGTCAGAAATTCCATCACACACAAGGTGGGGTTACTGTGGTTCAGGCAGGCCTAGGTGTGATATTCCTGAGGATTTAGCGAGTTTCACAAAGTTCCAGACACAATTTACACAAAACATCAGCATTTGATTAGACAATCAGGATGCTGGTCAGGCATCCCTCACTGCAGAGCAAACAATGACAATTAATACAAAAGAGGTTCAAAGATATAAGAGAGGAATCCTTTCAGGAACTTCCCCTGATTGCTATCTGTTCTCAGGGCAAGGGAGATTAAGGAGGCAGAGGAAATATTTAGTGTCCTTAGAAGAGCGAAGGTAGCTTTTGAATTGCTCTTTTAGATATGGTTTATATACTTACTTACTTATGTATGTGTGTTTACCTTGTGCAATTATCAACATCTATTCTATATTTGAGACCTTAGAATTCATATAACAGTGGCTATTGTGAGTTTTTCCTTTCAGCTAAAATTTTTTAAATATTACTTTCCACACGCATAGGAACTTTTTCTATGTTTATTTTACAGGGAGCTGCCTCTTGAGTTGCAGAAGATTTGTGATAAAGAAGAGGTGGACATTAAGGTAGACGATAAGAAGAACGAGGTGTATGCTTTGAGGAAACCACCGTTCCATCCTTTCTCTGGACAAGGCTACAGATTAGGAAGGTGAAGAGCCTGGTATTTCTATAAAACTAAAAAATGGTTTGGGGAAATAATTAAGGTTGTTGCTCTTGCTTCCTTCTTTGAGACTGCAATCCAATACTCACTTTTCTGGGAGCACTCAGCGGGGCTTACTTCAGAGTAGACATGCATAGGATTATAATATCAACAGGGTTTTTTCATAGGTTTAGCCTGCCTCTCAGGATTTTGATTATAACTTGTAAAGGAGAGACAGGCAACTTGCTTTAAGATGTAGCCCTCTTATGGTGGCTACTGCTGCAGTCGACTTATACCAGCACAGGGTAGTAGTAGTAGTAATAGTAACAACAACAGCAGCCACTCTGGGCAACTCCCAACAGAATATTAAAAACACAATAAAACAACAAACATTAAAAACTTCCCTAAACACAGCTTCCTTCAGATATCTTCTAAAAGTCAGATACAGTGGTACCTTGAGTTACAAACGCCTCAGGTTACAAACGCTTCAGGTTACAAACTCTGCTAACCTGGAAGAGTTACCTCGAGTTGAGAACTTTGCCCCAGGATGAGAATGGAAATTGTGTGCCGGCAGCGCAGCGACAGAAAGATGCCCCATTAGTGAAAGCACGCCTCTAGTTAAGAACAGTTTTAGGTTAAGAACGAACCTGCGGAACGAATTAAGTTTGTAACTAGAGGTACCACTGTAGTTGTTTATTCCCTTGACATCTGAAGGGAGGGCGTTCCACAGGGCGGGGCGCCACTACCGAGAAGGCCCTCTTCCTGGTTCTACCTCACCAGCAACTAACAAATCATTAGTAATGATGTTAACTGTCTAATTCTAAACATCTATTCAGAAGCAAGTCCTGCTGAGTCCAATGAGGCATATTCCCAGTAAAGTGAGTACAGGATTGACTCCAAAAAGAACAGTAAATGCAGAAACTGCTATAGCAACAACCGTAGCAATGGAACAGCTCCTTTATCAATCACCACTGTGCAAATTCCCTTTCAAAGTGCAGGGCAAGAGTTCATTAGGATGCCTAATCGGTCCTGCTGTTCTGACAATATTTAATTAGCCGAGTTAACCCAACCTGTTTATCTGACTAACCATTGTTGTTGGGAAGATATTGAACCCTATCCAGGCCAGGTCACTTGGGGGAAAAAATACCTTATGCTGATCCATTGGGACTGTGTCCCATTGTAAATATGTCGCAGGTGTGACCTATAGTGGGGGAGGAGATGCCGGCCAAAATAATCTCTACTTCTGATTAGGAAATAGTCCTCTGCCATTACATGTACAAGGCAACAGGTTGACTCCACCATACATGTGCGAAGCTGTCCCATGCTTTCCATTAAAAATGAAGTTTGTATGGTGAGGAAGGAAGGTTGCAATGTTAAAATGCTACTTCTGGGATCCGTTCTGTACTTGACAATGGCACGGACCCAAGTGTGCTCCTTTTACTGGAAGGGGTTATCAAAAAAATACGCAAGTTCTCCCTGATTTCAAAGTTTTGGGAGGTGTTGATGGATAGACAAAATCTTCTCGATTGATAGAGCTTATTCTATTGTCTAGAAATTGTTTTTTCTTATGCATAGTTTTGCCATTCAGATTTCTGGTGTATATTATGATTGATTGATTTAAAATAGTGATATATCTGTCTTTCCAGTAAAAATACAAATACAGTGGTACCTCGGGTTACATACGCTTCAGGTTACATACGCTTCAGCTTACATACTCCGCTAACCCAGAAATAGTGCTTCAGATTAAGAACTTTGCTTCAGGATGAGAACAGAAATTGTGCTCCGGCGGTGTGGCAGCAGCAGGAGGCTCCATTAGCTAAAGTGGTGCTTCAGGTTAAGAACAGTTTCAGGTTAAGTACAGACCGCCGGAACGAAGTAAGTACTTAACCCGAGATACCACTGTAAAGTCCATGGTAAGGTAGAAAGAGAACCTTATTTCAAACAATAAAGCCACAAAGAGGCAAATTATAAATCACTGCTCCCTTGAAGAGGGAACTGGAATAGTAGAGTGCCTACTAGCTTAAAAGCAGAACAGGGATTTTAATGAGATAGCAGTTTTTACATGCTTATTCTTGAGTTATTCTGTCAGCCTAAAATGCACTTTTTTTACATTACCAAATAGATTGAAAAATCCTGTCTGCTTTTAATTTAAACATCCTTTAAGGATGTAGTGAAAAATGCTGTTGTTTAATCTATTTGCTGTTGATGGGATTAAAGCTATCTAGCCTTTAGAAGCATTTTGAAAATAAGCATCAGAAAATAAGAATAGCCAGTGTGTGGCCTGACCCTTCTTGGAGAGGTGATATTGCCTTGTTTGAGTTCATGTTGTTTTCTTTCACTTTGCAGTGCCACACCAAGAATAATTTCTAAAGTAAAAAGAGATGTAGAAGAAATTGAAAAGAGAAAACCAACAGTGGTATTAAATCATTCAGAACCCATTACTAGTATCCAGATCTGGCTAGCAGATGGAACAAGGATAGTACAAGACTTTAATATTTCTCATAGGTAAGAACCGATCGTATTAACACACACCCTTACAAGTGCAATGCAATCCTGTACATGTCTATTTAGAATTATACTCTGTTGAGTTTAAGGCTTACAGAGGAAGAGATTGTGGAAAGAATTCCATGGAAAGAATCTCAGACCTATCTGGGTTTTCAGAATGAAGTCATCAAGACCAGACATTTAGTTTTGACTTAATGCCATTTTTCTTAAGTCCCAAACATGATCGTTTTCAAAATGAAAATTTGTAGTACAATACTGTTTTGTTTTCGGCAGTTCGAATCCCCGCGACGGGGTGAGCTCCCGTTGCTCGGTCCCTGCTTCTGCCAACCTAGCAGTTCGAAAGCATGTCAAAGTGCAAGTAGATAAATAGGTACCACTCCGGCGGGAAGATAAACGGCGTTTCCGAGCGCTGCTCTGGTTTGCCAGAAGCGGCTTAGTCATGCTCCCTTGGCCAATAAAGTGAGATGAGTGCTGAAACCCCAGAGTCGGTCACAACCTTTACTGTTTTGTTTTGTTTTGTTTTGTTTTGTTTTGTTTTGTTTTGTTTTGTTTTGTGCTGGCCAGTTAACACAAAGTCTTTGGATTTGTGACAGCTTAGAATCATATATTTTTCAATGTTCTGGTTATATCCAGTGTTGTAAACCCTGCTTTCGTGGTTTTATAACACCAAGAACTTGTTTTTACATAGTTTCACATAAGGACTAACAGTGCTTTGCCTTGCCAATCATTATCATGGTTACATCATTTCGTTCAGATCACCAGAACACCTTCTATTGTCATCTTACAAGTATTGCAGGATAAGTAAGGGGGTACTATATGAGCAGATATCCCTGATTGCACGCATGCTTTGTGCCAGAAAACATATGTTTATTAACAATGAAAATTTTGGATGGACAGAATTCTCTTCTCTACTGCAAACAGAACAAAACATTCCCCTTGTCTCTTGTTCCTGTAATTTCTCAGGTTTCGTTACTTTGGTATGAAGTTCTGTGCATGAATATGTAGAGAGTCCTGTTCAACTCACTGGGAATGATTTCTGAATAAACATGCATAGGATCAGCCTATTTGAAAGTTTGAAGAGGCTCTGAAGAAAAGCACTTTGTCTACTTTGGGTTAAACACATTATTACATTTCCTATAGGATTGTTGTGCATAAAGCAATGGCAATATTTGGTTTATATGGGAAGGGCAATCTATAGATTTGAGTGTGATAAAGGATTATCTTTCTTGGTATTAATGGTTGGGCATATTCTCAAAGAGCGACACTAGCAGCTCTACAGTAAATCCATCAGTATGCAGCTTAGTTAATTTGGATATTTTATTTATTTATTTTACCAAATGTATAAAATGAAGAAGAAAAAATTAATCTCTAAGTTGTTTACATACCAGTTTGAATAGATGGTTTATGAGAATTACCAAAGATCAGAGCTTCTCTCTTCAATTGAACCAACTTGCAAATGTTTGATGAATTTATTCTCATAAACATTTTGCCCACTTAACCTAGCAGTGAAGGAGGATGAGTCGACACAAACCAGATTCTGAGTGGACATGCCACTCACTGGGCAATGTAAGCGTTCTGTCAAAAACTTGTTTCCCTGAACCACACTTTCCTTACTGTATTTGTACCCTAAATGATTCAAAATAACGGTGGTATACAGCTTGGTTTTTACCATTGTAGACCTGTTGAAATTTACAGACTTTTTCGTGCTCGTTAATTTTAATATGTCAACTCGATGAGTAAGACTTCACTGAATACCACCCACAGACTTTAAAATATATATATTTGCTTTTCTTCCTAGAATATGGCACGTCAGAGATTTCATAGCAGATTACCAAGGACATCAAGGAAGAAGTCATTTCACGCTGACCACATCGCTTCCTTTTCACGAGCTGCTGAACGAATCTCTCACCTTAGAGGAGGCTAATTTAAAAAATGCTGTTGTTGTTCAGAGACTTAAAAAAAATGGCGAGCCTTTTCAGAGTTTGTCCTAGCATCCTTTCTGAAGATTGCCTAAGATACATTAGCGGTGGAGTCTTGGAGAAGAAGCAGATGGTACCCACCAAACAGTTGCTCGGCTGGGTTTGTTTTACCAAAGCCCAGGAGGTGTATGTAACCCCAAAAAGAAATCGATAGCAATATTTGTGGTGTGGTGTATAACATCTGCAGCGCTTGTTGGAAAAGTCATATAGCATGTGCTGTACTGACTCCAGTGCATTCTCTCTCTTTTTCTATTTATCAACCTAACTAGAATATAACAGGCAATAATTCACCAGGACAGCCATCTTAAGCTGTGTGTTTTGTCAGCTAGATAGCTGTGATAGTCTTGCAAAGGGGCATTCTAGAGAAACTGCTAGGCTTTTGTTCACACTTTTAGTTACAAACTGGGGGGAAAATGCACCTTGCTTTTTGAAGGTACTGCCGGTTGATACTATTCTTGCTTTCTGCTATAGCCCAATATGCTTTATTGTTTCCTCAGTGCCACAGTGCAGAATTTATGGGAGGCTAATACTAACATTTAAAGCTAAAACTAATTTTAACATCTGAGGCAGCAGTTTCTAAATTTTGAAGTAGTTGCTGCCTTCCTTGAAAACATCTGCCAATTCATGTCTTACAATACGATCCTATACATCTCTACTCAGAAGTAAAAGTTCTGCAGGGCTTACACTTACGTGAGTGTAGGACTGCAGCCTTAATCTCGTATTGTGCCATTAGATACATACATTATGCTCAGTCTTGAAAATTTTATTTGAAACTGAACTCCACTGATAACAGTGGAACTTCTGCACTTATGTGCTTGGGATAGTAGTTTTAGCTAGTGAGATGGAAGTATATGAAATGAACAACCAATTGCTTGAGAAGTATTAATTCAAAAGTTCAGCTGTAAGTTTGCCACAGGTTAGGAAGCTTTGTGGGCACTTTCCCACAACTAATCAAACATGCATTATGAAATGGTACGTTCTCATTGTGAGATTATACCGTGTCACAACTGAATAGTCTCACTGAATAAAAAGAACATGTTTTCACCTTAAAGCTTGTCTTAAAACCATCAGATGTATTTGGCATGGGCTTATCTGAGCATGTTGCTTTTTAAGAGTTAGAATGCAGGTGTTGCTGGATTACACCCCTCCTCTGGAGGAAATGTCGTTGCTGTTGTTGTTGTTTACCTTGAATGATAGTCAGGGGTGCTGCAGGCAACAATGGCCTCTGTCCCTCTTTCCTTCCCTCCCTGCTTTTATGCCCTCTCACATCTCTGCCACCCAAAGTCTTGCACAGCTGTTTGTTGCAGCAGCCCTGGCTACAAACTCCCCAGGCAAATGTTGCCTCTGGGGCTGGTCCAGGGGGTGCTGGTTGCCAGGAGCTTAAGTGGCCTCGGAGTAAGCAAGCAAGGGGCACCTCTCTTTGGGACGGGAGGGGCAGCTCAGAGACCAGGGGTGACAGCAGCAGCTGCCCAGAGGACTCCCAAGGGGAGAGGGGAGAGGAGGCTGAGGGAACCCTCCACAAGGGAAGGTGTTCAAAAAAGGGTGAGAAGCTGGCAGCTCCACAGGCAAGGGGTGACCTAACTGGGCTCCTGAGCCCCACAGGGGTGCCGCAGAAAGAATGTAGTTGGTCAAGGGAGCTGCGGACTCAAAAAGGTTGAAAACCTCTCCCTTATGGTAAGGAGATAGAGAGAAATTCAGGTATTAATTCTTCACAGCTGCTTCATGACCCGGTGGAATGGTCATTGAAGAAGACAGGTCTGGGAAACAAAGAGCCATGTTAGTCCTAGTCAAGCCATGGCGTCTCACCAGAGCCAGTGTGGTGTAGTGGTTAAGAGCGATAGACTCGTAATCTGGGGAACCGGGTTCGCTCCTCCGTTCCTCCACATGCAGCTGCTGGGTGACTTTGGGCCAGTCACACTTTTCACAATGTTAGCTGCTTTGAGACTCCTTCAGGTAGTGATAAAGCGGGATATCAAATCCAAACTCCTCCTCCTCCTCCTCTTCTTCTTCTTCTTCTTCTTCTTCTTCTCCTTCACCTTCACCTTCACCTTCCCGCCCGCCCACAGTGCAGATACAACCAGACGTATTCGGAAGCAGAGGAGAGTTTTAAGGTGTTTTCGGGGGTTTTTAGGCTTATGTATCTTTATAAGATGAATTTGCCTGATTTCCAAAAATAGCAGCTTTTATCCCCATCCCACTCTGTGGCAGGAAGGGCACTGAACAACGAGGACGTTAGTTCTCATCTTCTAGTTATAGGAATGTTTGTCAGAAACAGGTGGCAATCGCATTTTGGGGGCGCTGCTTATCTGCATCCTGGTTGTTAAGACTGTCGCACACAGATACTACTAGAGGATGGGAAACAGCCTTATCTGTGAGTTGCCATTCTTGGTGGGGCAGTCCACCTGTCAAAGGGTTCTTCAGACATACAGTTCCCCCTCATGACTGTTGGGTACAGTTATTTTATTTTTTTGTTCTCCATGCAACTCTGTTTTAGATCCATGAAGGCCTATATACTGTACTGTATTTTTCACCTGTTAAAGTTATGCTGATGTTAATACTGTTGCAGTAGTCTACTGCCTCACGCTGATACCACTGAGCAGAGGAATTGACAGGGAAGTCCTCTGTTTGCTGGAGAAAAAGAGTGCAGTTTTGTTAAGCCATAGCTCAGAACAGATTCATGCATTTCGAAAATGATGTAACCAGACTCCACATCACAATGGCAACGTATGCAAGGGCCAATTGCAGATGTCTTTCCCAGTGGCTTATAAAAACTCTAAATAAGAGTGAGGAGAATGACCTGTGTAATTGTCCCAATTGTTCATGTTCTGCTGAATCCAGCTGTGTAGAAGAGGTTTCACAGCAGATGTTGGTGGCAGATAGAGGGGTAGGAAAGGCAGGAGAAGTTCTGTTGTGCATGCAAGAAGAGATGTTTTAATTTTCACCTGATACTGCAGTTTAGTACTCCAAACTTCAGGATGCATTCACAAGGTCACCCTGTAATTTAACCATGCCTTGGCCTCAAAGGATCTCCCTTCCCCGACTCCAAATATCTGGTATTATTATTATTATTATTATTATTATTATTATTATTATTATTATTATTATTATTATATTATAATATTATTTGAGATATTTGTATACCATTTTTACTAAAACCAGAACATTATCAGGAATGCACATTTTCTGACTTCACTAAGTGAGTCATTCCAGATTATTCAGCTGACTAAACTCTGCTCTTAATCATTTTTTCTGTAATAAGGAAATAGAACAGGGTTTGATCTGATTACCATAGCCAACATGGAGTTTGCACAGGGAGATGAGTACTTAAATTTTTAGCTCATTTCAGCAAAGCTAACCTGGAATGCTCTAAATGCCATGAATGTAGGTTTATATTGCCTTCAGGTTTGAAAGCCTCTTGGAAAATTAAACTGGTTTTTATTTTTTTAATTTTTTTATTTATTTAAACACATACCCCAATAATGTTTCCCCCCCAAAAAAAAAGATTAAACATAACAGAACCGTAACTAATGGACATTAAGTGTTATTTGTCAACACTGTCTCTAAGAGAAATCTCTCTTTGAAAGTCCTCATTTTCTTTTAAACTGTATTTGTCATTTTCTTTTAAACTGTATTTTAGACTGTATTTGTCTGCACTTTTGAAAGAAAATCAAAGAACGAATAGGAGAAATCACATTTCTGACAGTTTCTCAGTTACGGTACCTTCTTTGTATAAAAATGGAAATCTGTTTTACTGGAGTGCGTTAATGGGGACTTCCAATCTGAACACTCTCTCAGTAAAATAGACATGTCTGTTCATTATACCTGATGGAACCTCACACAAGACTTACACACTTTCCTTCTTCCACGTGGAATATTTTGTCTTGTGTTAATCAGCCCTTTATGCACGCAGAGACATTCGTTTTTCATTACAAAAGCTCACCCAAATTTGCACGAAACCACTAAAATAAATAAATGCTGGCATGTGTGTGTACACATTTATATTTGCCAGTGCGGTGGGTACACAAGTACCCATGGAGCCCTTCAGTTCTTCTCCCCTTACCCTCTCCCATTGAAATTAGGCTTGAAAGAAGTATTCTATTGTAGCCAATAGTATAAGTTGCAGAGTGTGTGATGCCCAGGATGTTTGCAAGTGTGTTCATGGGCCCTCCTGATATATAGTATGTATGTTTGTGTGTATACACACATACAAACACACATGCACAAAGTTATATATTCAATCTTCTTGTATGTTTACTATGATGCACTTGTACTGTTCATAGAAACAGCATATTTTGTTAGTGAAGCATGGAACAATATATAGAATTATCCAATCTACTAATTGCTTTAGTGATTAGAAAATCTGGATAGTGTTCTCTGTTCTTTGCTACACGGAATGCTGTATATACTTCTCAAAGCAACTGATTGTTGTGTCTTGTTTACCGTAGATCCACAGAAAGCAAGTGCCTGCTAATATTGTTTTTTCTTCATGCGAGAAGGATTTGCTTTTTTGAAGTATTAAAAGAACCAGATGGTATTTTTCCCTGAAAAAAAGTTATGTATTGATACCAAATTGTTGACGTTAATTAATATGCATACCTTTACATAGCTATGTGTTGAACTGTAGGACACCCAATCCAGTAACAACATCAACTTTATATACAGTATGTTGAAAATCACACATACAGTATCTGTTTTGTAGTGTTCCAGTGTTATAATACTTGTTTGAACTTAGTGCCTTAATATCGTAATATGCAGCAAAGTCAAAATGGCCTGGTAATAAGAGATGAGCAGTGTTGTTTCAAGAAGCTGGGCAATCAATTTTAGATGATAAAGCAAATTAAGTAGTGCATTTCTTAAAATTGCTGGAAAATGACTTGGCATAGGCAATAACCTTCCTGTTATAGTTCTTAAAAAGTGGTAGGAGACATAAGGATTGCTTTAACTTGCTGAGCTGAAAAGCAGGCAAACACAATCCTGTAGGCGTTACTCTCCTACCACCTTTCAATTTTGGAGGCAACTGTGGTTAGTTGTGTCAACCATGGTTAGCCCAAACCCGTTTACAGACCCATTTGTTCAGATCACCATAGAAATAGCGATGTGCAGTGCTCTCTCATACATGTTGTTTCCAAAGTAAGTTCAATGAGTTCAATGGGACTTGCTCCCAGGTAAGCGTGTAGAGGCTTGCAGCCAGAGAGAACTGTGATATCCAGAGAGTTGAAGACTGAAAAATGGGATTCTACAGACGCAGGACTCACAGCGCAATCACTATGCATGCCATGACCGAAGCAAGCTTTTCAAAAGGAGCTGGTATGTGCTTAGGTTGCAGCTGCAATTTTTGGACTGGATGCAGTTTAAACTCTTCATTTGTTATGATTTTAAGCACAATACGAAGATTTTACTTTGAAACATATTTTCAGCAGAGTACCGAACTGGAAAGATGAGGCACAATATTAATAGGGGGCTATTTGTAGAACTATTTGTATTTATAAAAGTTGTAGGGTAGTTGGTTTTTTTCTGAGGGGGTGGTGGAATGAATACTATTAAAAGCACTGTTTCAAGCCTGAATTGTCTTTGGCTATATTTTGTCCTTGTAATTCACACATGGCTTAAAATTTGATACGTCTTTAAACAAAATAAAAAATTACCAGACATCTTTATTGAAAGTTAAAAGTACATAATTATATGTGCACTAAACATGGTGAGATGTAAATAAAAGAGAGAGAAAGAAAGAGCACCCATGTAGAAGGGAAAGTAAAGGGGGGGACCCCAAACTCTATACTTTACAATTGTTACTGTACTTAACCAGATCTTAACTTATTACAGTATTTGTAAGAATGGATTCCAAATGTCATTGAATTTGTCCATGGCAAGTCTGCATTTATATGCAAGTCGTTCATATGTTGGGAGTTTGTATAAGTCTTCAGTTCAGTCGTACAAGGGAAGACTTTGTCCTTTTGGACTAGCCTACTTTGCAGGCTTGTTGTGAGGGCAAAATGAGAGGAGAGACGTAACCCTGGAAGATGCCTTGTCTTGGAGGATAGGCGATGCTTTGGAGGATAGCAGGTGTAAATACCCAGTTTAGCCCAGAAAGATTGGCCTCTACGCATCTTTTGCCAGCAATTCTGTTTGAACGCCATGCTCAGGCTCCTTAAGTTTCTGTTGTAAGCACAAAGCTCAGGGGTTTTATACAACAATATAAATGTGGGCCCTTGCAGTTCAGAATTGTTTGAGAGAGAAAAGGTTTAAAGGAAGCCAACGGATGGAAAGCGAGCGAGGTCCCAACTGAAGAATGGCAATTTAAGTTGACAGAATAGGCACGACTCGCAGACTTAACATATAGAATAAGAGAACATGAAGAAGACATGTTTAAGGAAGATTGGAAAACGTTTATTGAATATGTGGGAAATGTGTTGGCAGCTGAAAACGCTGGCAGCATTAAGATAAATTCAACAGTAAACAAGTTTTGATGGCTGCAATAATGGCATAGTTTTTGTAAAACACGCTGGGATTTATGATATGTAAAATGAACCGTGGAGAAAGAAGAAGGGAAGCCACTGATATTTTAAGGATGTCAAATGAGTATTTTAAACCGTAAAACAGAAAACTTAATAAAATTATATACAAGAAAATAAAGGAATCCAACGGATGTGACCCAAGTCCACACCAGAGGAACCGAGTTGAGGCAGTTTATCCGTGTAGAAAACACGCAGAGGCGTCTAAACTCCATTCGGACGTTGGGCGCAGAACCCACAGCATTCAATGGGTTTCATATTTATTTATTGAACTTATATACCTCCCTATACCCCGGAAGTCTCAGGGCGGTTCACGGAGGCAAGGAGCACTTAGGGGTTGCAGACTGAGTTACACAGAGGCTTTTTTTTTTGAGCACCGGGTGGGCTCTGAGGAACTGGAGGGGGCGGGAAAGGGACGCGCGCCTCACGGGCCGCGGAGAAGCCAACTTGGCCAGGGCAAGCGGCGGCGGCGGCGGCGGCGGTCGATGTTGAGCGGCGAGGGGCCACCCCGTGGGCCGCTTCTCTCCCTGCCCGCCCGGGCGAAGGGAGGCTAGAGCGCCGGGCGGGCGGCCCCGCCCCTGGGCGAACCAGCGCCCGCGGGGCTCCGCTGTCGAAGGGCTGCCGTTGTCGCCGCCGCAATGGCCGGCGCGGTGGCCGGCGCGAGAATGAGCGGCGCGCTGCTGCCCGAGCCGAGGCTGGAGGGGGCTAGCGACGAACAGGTGGGTCCAGAAAATTCCCTTCTTCCACACGGAGCGGCGTCCCGGCTCCCTCGGGGGAAAAAACACCAAGTCGAGGCAGGGAACACCGCGAAGTCTCACCATCAAGTGCTTTTACTTAATTTAACCCGGTGGCAAGACTTGTTTTTTTTAAAATCCCTAAGCCGCCTGGAGTCCCGTCAGGGAGAAAGGCGGGCCTAATAATAATAATAATAATAATAATAATACAGTAATAGTAATTCCCCGCATCTCTTTCTTCACAAAAATGTAGCTTCATGTGTCCTTCAGACCTCAAGCTTAAATTAAGCCAGAAGAAGTAATTGACTTTTTGGTTGGGTATTCAAAATGCTCTGAACCGCTCTGACATCTACGGATGAAGGTTGCGAACAACCACAACAATAATATAGTTCCCACGTCTCTTTCTTCACAAAAATGTAGCTTCATGTGTCATTCTGAAGATCACAACCTCAAGCTTAAATTAAGACAGAAGTAATTGACTTTCTTGCTGGGTATTCAAAATGCTTTGAACTACTCTGACATTTATGGATAAAGGGTAATAATAATAATATAATAATAATATAGTTTTTCTTCTCATTCAAAACGTGTAAAGAAAGAGCAGGAGTGGGGAAGCCTTTTTTTACCATTCAAGTGAACCAACTGATTTATGAAGTGGTAGCTAACCTATTGTGAAGGCTGCGTAAGGTTTTTCTGAGTATAGAGAGAAGTTTTAAGAATAAGAATGAACAAAACAAAAAGATCACACGGTGAAACTCCAGTTGAATTTAAAATACTGCATTCTGTAAATTAAATTAATTGCAAAATATTATAGATAGGTGCCTGTTTTAAAAATGTAAACCTTATTTGATTTTTTGGTTTAACATTGCAATGCAAACAATATGCATCTACAGAATTGCCCATTCTTCTGTGATAAACCATCACACACCCATAATCCAAACCCCTGCAAACTTAGTGAAAAGTAAATGAGAAGAAGAAGAAGAAGAAGAAGAAGAAGAAGAAGAAGAAGAATGTGGGGCAAGGAGAGCGAGTGGCTTTTAAATGTCTTGCTTTCATTCAATGAGTAGGTGAGAGAGTGTGAGGAAAAAGTCTTGCAGTACAACAGTACAAAACCTGCACTTTGCGTACAGTGCGATCCTGTATATTTTACTCAGAATAAGCCTCACTGAGTTTATTGGGACAGATAAATGTGCATCAGACTGCAGCCTAAAATATGTTCTGGTTACTTCCAAATGAAGCGAATATTGAACAAACAACTTAATATACAAAGCTTCGCTCCTTGCAAAATGTACAATTTTTTCAAAAGATATTGTATTCAATTGTTTTCTTGCAAAAAAAAAATATTTATTTATTAACTTTACCCCACCTTTTGATTCAAAATAATCCTTAAAGCAAATTACAGTTGTACCTTGCTTCTCAAACAGAATGCGTTCTGGGAGTCCATTTGACTTCCAGAACCTTTCAAAAACCAATGCACGGCTTCCAATTGGCTGCAGAAGCATTCTGCAGCCTATTGGAAGCCATGGAAGCCGTTCCGGACATTCAGCTTCCGAAAATCCTTTGAAAACCAGAACACTCACTTCTGGGTTTCGATCGTGCGGGAGCCGATTTGTTCGGGAGCCAAGGCATTTGAAATCCAAGGTACGACAGTAAAACTAACTCAGATACAATTATTTCTCTTCCCCGACAACATTCCTCTTGGCTAGTATGTTTTCTCCACACCACCAATGGTCCTTCCCACTGTGTCCTGTTGCCTATTACTCCCTCCTGTTTTCACTGTTCAGAGACGGAAGGAGCTGGATACAGCAGGTGTGCTTCGATATTTATTTAGCAGCACTGAATGCTAGGTCTAGTACCCGGAAAAGCGTTGTCCCTGAAATAGTACAATTCTAGGAGTGTTGTGTGCCATGCAGTATTACTGAATGCATCAAGAGCATCATGTGATACTGAGGACATTCCTAGTTGTTTCCCAATTTATTTCTTATCAATAAAAAAACTGCAAGCAAATTTTTAATCTAAAAGGGTGGCCCAGAGAAAAAAGTTTGAGAACCACTTAGTTAATCCATCAATAAGCCAGTTTGTTCCTTAGAACAATAAAATAGATAAATAAAGACAAGGAAGGAATGGAACACTGGAAATTCTGTGGATTCCAACAAGTACTGTACATGCAAAGAGAATGGAAAATGGTTGGATTTGAGAAGGCTGGAAAGCATGAAACCAACTAATGCTCACAAGATAATTTCAGAGAGTTTGTCAAAATTTCCAGTGCTCATTTCTCATTGATGAGGCCAGCCTGTAGCTTTATCTCTGAGTCCCATGTTTTGTAGTTCTTTTTCATTCTTTTCAAACTTCTGCTGGTTCAATCCTGGTCCTTTCTGATAATGAAACAGCAACAACATGGGACTGGGTGGATATTTATTTGACTGGCAGATTTTGAAATCAGTAGCTGAAAATAACCCCGTCTATGTATAGTTCCTTGTTAACAATGTTTCAAAAATGCACAAACTAAATATATGCATTAGGGCTTGCAATTGCCACTACAGTGGTACCTTGGGTTAAGTACTTACTGTAATTCGTTCCGGAGGTCCGTTCTTAACCTGAAACTGTTCTTAACCTGAAGCACCACTTTAGCTAATGGGGCCTCCTGCTGCTGCCGCGCCGCTGGAGCACGATTTCTGTTCTGATCCTGAAGCAAAGTTCTTAACCTGAGGTACTATTTCTAGGTTAGCGGAATCTGTAACCTGAAGCGTATGTAACCTGAAGCGTATGTAACCCGAGGTACCACTGTATTATTATTTTATTATTTTATTAAAAAAACACCCTGTTTGAAAACAGTGCTGCTTCTGCAGCAAGGGGTGGCACAGAAATGGGTGTGGCGAGATTAGTGACAGTAGGAGAGTCTGGTCTGGCAAATTTATTTTAAACATTTTCTTTACAAACAAAAAAGGGCAGACAAATTCCTTCTTATGGCTAGGAGCTGCAGTGCACAGTTGATCGCCATGGCAACCATATTTGTGGGCTCCTGATTAAAAGTGATTCAGACCTATTGTTTCTCTGTCAATTATTTTTTAGGAGAGCAGATACATTCTGTTGAGAGAGAGAGAGCGCAAGCAAGCAGTTGGAATCTATTCATAACTTTTTGAAATTTGATCGCCACTGTTTCTGTACTTGATCTTGGCCTGTCTTTTCACCTTTTCAGCTCAGCAATGAAGACAAGCTTTCGGTGTGCAGCAAATTGTGCTATGGCATTGGAGGTGCTCCAAACCAGGCTGCTAGCAGTGCCACCTCTTTCTTTCTGCAAATCTTTCTTTTAGATATAGCAATGGTAAGTAGTTTTGTAAGCTCCAGGCACAAGTTAGAGAATGTCATCCTTGCCAGTGTCATAAAACTTAGGGAAGTGCTGGGTGAGAAGCAGACACGGAGCAATGGTTCCAAACTACAAGAAAAAAGATTCCACCTAAACATTAGGAAGAACGTCCTGACAGTAAGAGCTGTTTGACAGTGGAATTTGCTGCCAAGGAGTGTGGTGGAGTCTCCTTCTTTGGAGGTCTTTAAGCAGAGGCTTGACAACCATATGTCAGGAGTGCTCTGATGGTGTTTCCTGCTTGGCAGGGGGTTGGACTCGATGGCCCTTGTGGTCTCTTCCAACTCTATGATTCTATGTGTGTCAACTTGGTATTCACGAGAGGTCTGGAGGATGGCAACACAAGAAGAGGCCTTTTCTGCAGTGACTCCCCATTTGCAGAATGTTCTCCCTAGGGAGGTTAGGCTGGTGCCTTCATTGTACATTTTTTGCACCAGATAAAAATGTTCCTCTTTAACCAGACCTTTGGCTGACTGACATCCTATACCCTTTTGAAATGTGTTGCGGGGGATTATTGGATTGTGGTGGTGGTGGTTTTAATTTTTATTATGTATTTTGTGTTTTTATATAGTGATTTTATCTTGTGAACCACCCTGAGACCTACGAGTATAGGGTGGTATTAAAAATAAAATAAAATAAAATAAAAATTAATAATATTGAGATAATTGAGCTTGCAAACATCTCTCTTTGCTCTTACACATCTCCAGTTAGGAAAATTTGTGGAAGCACTTGCTGAACTCATTAGGAGTAAAAAGACTTACTAATGAGTGGGAGCCATCAAAGAATTGTTGAATGGGAGGAAAAGAGCATGAAGGACATTTGCCTCACATCCCACAATAACCTGATGGTTAGAGGAGGAGCCAAATCCTCACTTCTTCCCCCAAAATCATTTAGGTAGCAAAGTGATGGTGAACCAATCTGTCTCCCTCTCTTCCACCCCCTGAACAGTCCCAGGATGCCATTTCTCGTCGGCCCAAACCAAACCTCCAGTAATCTGTTTAGGACTTTGGGTTGGTTCACCATGCTCAGCTGTCATGGATCCCCCAAGCCATGTCTCCTGAGTGCAGTTGCACAAATATGTCTCGCAGCTTGTATATGGAATTGGATAATTCATGTACCTGTGTGCAGTTTTGTGGATTTTTGTTTAACCCTTTCTATGGACCACTGCTCACCTAACAGCCACGTGGTGGAGGTTCATTTAAGATGTAAAGTTTAAAATGTAAAGTTCAAATCATTTGAAGTGGCAGCTGTCTCCACAGTAGAGCTTGATTCTACCCCCCAATGCCAGTTCAGACCTTTGGACAAATTTATGATTAAACGGTCAAATGAGTGATTGACATGTAAACTGCAGTCTATTCCTGGTTTTTTCCCCAGTTGCATGAGCCACATGATTACTGCATATACAGTCATACCTCGGGTTGCGAACATGATCCATGAGGGAGGCACGTTCACAACCTGCAGCGTTCGCAACCCACGTCTGCGCACGCACATGATACAATTCGGCGCTTCTGTGCATGTGCGTGATGTCATTTTGCGCTTCCATGCATGAGTGAGCACTGAAACCCAGAAGTAACCCGTTCTGGTACTTCCAGGTTCGGTGTGGTCCACAACCCAAAAACGTGCAACCCGCAGATTTCGTAACCCGAGGTATGATGCACATGCAGCCAGCATTCAGCCTTATAGGAACACCCCTTGCACTGCTGTGTAGTAGTAATTCTTAACAGTGCTATTATAATAGATGAGACTATCCTTTGAAGACCACCGTAATTGCATACATTATGTAGAAAACTTCCTGATAGTCTTCTGGGTTGTGACACAATTTCTTTGAAGTGAAGCTGTACATTGGGGGTGGAGAAGAACTTTGAGTTGTAACTTCTTGCCTGACAGAATTTCAGTGACAGAACATTCATGACTCTATTACTGCCCAGTCACTAGCTAGTAAAAGTATTTGTCATTGTTTGCTCTGGAAAGGCCTTAATTTACCTCTTTATTTTGGGTGCCATTTCACAGACCACCTGAAAGCTGTCCATGGAGCACAGTTTATGGATCATTGTGCTATTTTGTTCATTATCAGCTTAGTGCTAGCTTGCTATTCCTCGCTGACGATGGAGAGTCATCTATTTGATGCCTGCAGTAGCAACCAGCATGTGGTGTTGTGTCCATGTTTATTTAATCTTCTATCTCACTTTTCTTAAAATATAATCAAGCTTCCATACAACTAGAATGATGCCAGATATACAGTAAAACGAACTAGCAGCAGCACAAATGAAACCTCTAGCAACAAAATACAGTAATAGAATTCTTCTCTCATTTTATATAATGCATTGAAGTACATTTTTGTAGAGTTATTTTGTGCTCTCTGATTCTTGACATGGTTACGCCTTTCTTAAGGTAGGTGTCCTTTTTTGTTTTTCAGATTACTCCATTTCATACTTCTTTGGTGCTTTTTATTGGCAAGACATGGGGGGCAGCAGCAGACCCTGTTGCCGGCTATCTTATTAGTAAAAGCAAACGGACCAAAATTGGCCTACTTATGCCTTGGTAAGCAAGCTAGTAGTTTGGCTTATTTTGTTCTTTGCTGGTTGCTGATAATAATATATTTTCCTTTGTATTCTACATGCATGCCCTGTCCCTAAGTCGGTTGATTTTTATGAACATGTTCTTGTAAAACCTATCCATTTTCCAGATTTGCAAAAGGAAAAGTACACAGCATAGCAGCAATTGGTAGCCAGGTACTTGCCATCCTTGCTGAAGTTTGGCATTCGTCTACCTTTTACGCTGGCTATGCTCATTCTTATGAACCTCTTGCAGAACAAACTAACTCTTGCACATCTCTTTTTGCCCCTGGGGAAATCGTATTAGTTCCAGGTTCTTTTTTTAAACAAGCTTGCTCAGATAGAAAGAGGTGCAAGCTTAAAACAAAACTACCCAGTTGTGGCCAATGGAAAGGGAAGGGGGGGGAACGTTTTCTTTCTAGATTTCAGACTGAGAATAAGTTAGAAAAAGGACTTGTAGATTAAACTCTGAAACCTCCACATTTGCCTTTCATAGAGCAAAGCATATATGGCCAAGAGACTTGTTGTGGGTAAGGGTGATGGCTTGCCAAAATAGATGAGTCCAGTAGTTTATATCTGCTTAGACAAATTCACCAGAGTCAAGAGCATGTTAAATATATGAGGCCCTGACAAGAAACAGATGCTGCAACATTGATACTCTTCTAGCTTACTCAAGGTTTGGAATGGGATAGGGGGGGAATTTCTTCCTTTCCTGGTAAACTACCTTTGTAGGAAACTTTTCTAGTGCTGGATAAAATTAAATTGTATTAAATATTACATGAAATTGTATTAAAACCATGGCTTTAACTATACAGACCTTTGTTGGCAAGGTGATGCCTCTGCTTTTTAAGATGCTGTCTAGGTTTGTCATTGCTTTTCTCCCAAGAAGCAGGCGTCTTTTAATTTCGTGGCTGCTGTCACCATCTGCAGTGATCATGGAGCCCAAGAAAGTAAAATCTCTCACTGCCTCCATGTATTCCCCTTCTATTTGCCAGGAGGTGATGGGACCAGTCGCCATGATCTTCGTTTTTTTGATGTTGAGCTTCAGACCATATTTTGCGCTCTCCTCTTTCACCCTCATTAAAAGGTTCTTTAATTCCTCCTCACTTTCTGCCATCAAATGCATATCTGAGGTTGTTGATATTTCTTCCGGCAATCTTAATTCCGGCTTGTTGCACTCCTTTTCCAATTGTGAACCATCTGTTGTTCAATATGCAGTTGTAACGGTAGCTTCTTGTCCCACATAGAGATTTCTCAGAAGACAGATGAGGTGATCAAGTACTCCCATTTCTTTAAGAACTTACCATAGTTTGCTGTGGTCGACAGAGTCAAAGGCTTTTGCATAGTCAATGAAGCAGAAGTAGATGTCTTTCTGGAAGCGGTCTAGACTGGTTGAATCTGGTCCAAACTGGTTGGAACCGGTTGAAGCTGGTTTGAGCTGCTCCAAGCTGGTTGGAACCGGTCCAGACCGGTTTGAACCAGTCCAGAGCGGTCTAGACCAGTTGGAACCGGTCCAGACAGGTTTAAACTGGCTGAAGCTGGTTTCAGCTGGACTATATCAGATGGAACCGGTCCAAGCTGGTTAGAACCGGTCTAGACTGGTTGGAACTGGTTCAGACCGGTTCAGACCGGTTCAGACTGGTTGGAACGTGTCCAAGCCGGTTTGAACCGATCCAAGCTGTTTGGAACCGGTCTAGACTGGTTGGAACCGGTTCAGACCGGTTTGAACCGGTTAAAGCCTGTTTCAACCGGTCCAAACTTCGTGGAACCGGTCTAGACCGGTTGGAACTGGTTTGAATCAGTTGAAGCCGGTTTGAACCGGTCTAGACCGGTTGGAACCGGTCCAGACTGGTTTAAACTGATTGAAGCCAGTTTCAGCCAGACTAGACTGGTTGGAACCGGTCCAAGCTGGTTGGAACCGATCTAGACCAGTTAGAACCGGTTCAGACTAGTTTGAACCTGTTGAAGCCTGTTGGAACCGGTCCAGACCGGTTGGAGCCGGCCCAGACCGGTTTCAACTGGTTGAAGCCGGTTTCAGCCGGACTAGACTGGTTGGAACTGGTCCAAGCTGGTTAGAACCGGTCTAGACTGGTTGGAACCAGTGTAGTCCGGTTGGAACCGGCCCAAGCTGGTTGAAACGGGTCTAGACCGGTTTCAACCGGTCCAGACCGGTTTAAACTGGTTGAAGCCAGTTTCAGCTGGACTAGACCGGTTGGAACCGGTCCAAGCTGGTTGGAACCAGTCTAGACCAGTTGGAAACGGTTTGAGACCGGTTTGAACCAGTTGAAGCCGGTTTGAACCGGTCTAGACCGGTTGGAACTGGTCCAAGCTGGTTGAAACCGGTCTAGACCAGTTAAATCTGGTGCAAACCAGTCGCAACCGGTTGAAACCGGTTTTAACCTGTCCAAGCCAGTTGGAACCGGATGAAGCCGGTTGGAACCGGTCCAAGCCAGTTTCAGCCAGACTAGACCGGTTTGAACCAGTAGAAGCTGGTTGGAACTGGTCAAGACCGGTTGGAACCGGTTCAGACCGGTTGGAACCGGTTGAAGCCAGTTTGAAACGGTCTAGACCGGTTAGAACCGGTTCAGACTGGTTTGAACCGGTCTAGACCAGTTGGAACCGATCCAGACCGATTGGAACCAGGTGAAGCTGGTTTGAACCGGTCTAGACCGGTTGGAACTGGTTCAGACCGGTTTGAACCAGTTGAAGCCGGTTTGAACCAGTCTAGACCAGTTGGAACCGGTCCGGACCGGTTTGAACCGGTTGAAGCCGGTTTCAGCCAGTCTAGACTGGTTGGAACCGGTCCAAGCTGGTTGTAACCTTTCTAGACCAGGTGGAACTTGCCAAGACCAGTTGGAACTGGTTGACGCCTGTTTCAACCGGTCCAAGGTGGGTGGAACCGGTCTAGACCGGTTGGAGCCGGTCGAAGCCGGTTGGAACCGGTCTATACCGGTTGGAACCGGTTCACACCAGTTTGAACCGGTTTAAGCCTGTTTGAACCTGTCTAGACCGGTTGTTACCGGTCCAGACCGGTTGGAACTGGTTGAAGCCGGTTTGAACCGGTCCAGATCGGTTGGAACCGGTTGAAGCTGGTTTCAGCCAGTCTAGACCAGTTTGGAACCGGTCCAAGCTGGTTGTAACCTTTCTAGACAAGGTGGAACTTGCCCAGACCGGTTAGAACCAGTTGAAGCCTGTTTGAACTGGTCCAAGCTGCTTGGAACAGGTCTAGACTGGTTGGAACCGGTTGGAACCTTTTCAGACCGGTTTGAACTGGTTGAAGCTGGTTTGAACCGGTCTAGACCGATTAGAACCGTTTCAGACCAGTTTAAGCCGGTTTGAACCATTCTAGACAGGTTGGAACCGGTCCAGACCGGTTAGAACCGGTTGAAGCTGGTTTCAGCAAGTCTAGACCAGTTGGGAATCGGTCCAAGCTGGTTGTGACCTTTCTAGACCAGGTGGAACTTGTCCAGACCGGTCTTAACTGGTTTGAACCAGTTAAAGCCTGTTTGAACCGGTCCCAGCTGGGTGGAACCGGTTTGAACCGGTTGAAGCCGGTTTGAACCGGTCTAGACCAGTTGGAACCGTTCCAGACTGGTTTAAACTGGTTGAAGCCAGTTCCAGCCGGACTAGACCCATTGGAACCGGTCCAAGCTGGTTGGAACCGGTCTAGACCAGTTGGAACCGGTTCAGACCGGTTTGAACCAGTTGAAGCTGGTTTGAACCCGTCTAGACCGGTTGGAACCGATTGAAGCCAGTTTCAGCCAGTCTAGACCGGTTGGAACCGGTCCAAGCTGGTTGGAACCGGTCTAGACCGGTAAAATCTGGTCCAAACCAGTCGCAACCGGTTGAAGCCGGTTTGAACCAGTCCAAGCTGGTTCGAACCGGTCTAGACTGGTTTGAAACGATTCAGACCGGTTTGATCTGGTTGAAGCCAGTTTGAACTGGTCCAAGGCGGTTGGAACTGGTTCAGACTGGTAGGAACCGGTCCAAGCCAGTTTCAGCCGGACTAGACCAGTTTGAACCGGTCCAAGCTGGTTGGAACCGGTCTAGACCGGTTTGAACTGGTCTAAGGTTGGAACCGGTTGAAGCCGGTTTGAACCGGTCCAAGCTGGTTTGAACCTGTTCCAGATGCTACTGCCAAATAAGGTACAGTGGGTAGCTGGTGGCACCCACTCTGCCAGGGGTGTGCCAACTTGAATAAAATATTGTAGGGTCCCAGGTATGCCCCAGTCCACATAATTGATCACATGACATGGTGTACACACACCATTTGAATGGCAACATTCATCCCCCTCAAATATTTTATTTGGGGGCTGAAGCCCCCACAGCTGCTAGGAGTCTGGTTCCTATGCAGTCTGCAGAATGCTCTAAGGAGGCTTGTCAGGCTCCAACAGTTTATTTTTTCAGTGAACAAAGCATGGCTTTTCTTTAGGCTGTAATTTCCTTAGATTTACATCCAGATAAAGACCTATATCTGTTTACTCATAGACAAGCCCCATTAAGTTCAATGGGACTTACTCCTGTTTAGGATAGCAACTTTAGTTTAATTTAGTACTGCTGTCTACATGATCAGTGTTGATTTGGTATTGGTAGGTTGTTGTTGTTGTTCCGTAATCTTATACAGTGGTACCTCTAGATGCGAATGGGATCCATTCCGGAGCCCCGTTCACATCTAAAAGCAAACATAACCAGCAACGGCACGTCTGTGCACACGCATGTCGCTTTTCGCCGCTTCTGCGCATGCACGTGATGTCATTTTTAGCATCTGCGCATGCGCAAGCGGCAAAACCCGGAAGTAACGTGCTCCGTTACTTCCGGGTTGCCGCGGAGCGCAACTCAAATGCGCTCATCCCGAAGCACATTCAACCCGAGGTATGACTGTATTGGATTATTTGTTTTATGTGTTGTTTGTTTTAAGTCACCAGATAAGTGTTGCATCTTATTCCTAAATATAACTTGCATCCAAATAGCTAGTGGTGTCTTTCTATGCGCCCACCTGAGAGGTGCTGAAACTGAGTTCCAGCGAGTTCCAGCTGGGGAAAAAAGCTCTGCAAAAATAGCACAAGAAATGTGACCAAAGCAAGGAAGTTCAGTCAATGCCTTGTAAAATGAGTGTGGCATGAGTGTGAGCCCTCAGCAGATGCCACCCATGCTGATCCTTGATGCTGGCCCTTGTCTTAAGGTACTTAACCTGGGCAGACTGGCTCTTCTACTGGAAATGAGAATTGAGCATCGCACAAAATTCTGGCCTTTTTACACCTGACTTGGGAGGGCCTGAGGCAGCTGAGGTGTTGTTGGGGAGGGAGTTGTTGCTCTTGTTGCTGCTTTTTCTTTGGATCTTTTGCTGTAATTTATGTCGAAATTGTTCAGTTTGGTTTTGTATTTTGTATTTTTGTATTTACTATGGATGGCTACTTTTGTCACATTGTAGTTACCGAATTTTTCACTCTATAAGACACACCAGACCATAAGACGCAACTAGTTTTTGGAGGAGGAAAACAAGAAAAAAAAAATCTAAATCTCAGAAGCCAGAACAACAAGAGGGATTGCTGCACAGCGAAAGCAGCGATCCCTCTTGCTGTTCTGGCTTCTGGAATAGCTGCACAGCCTGCATTCGCTCCATAAGACGCACACACATTTCCCCTTACTTTTTAGGAGGGATAAAGTGAGTCTTACAGAGCAAAAAATACGGTATGTATTTTTTCATGATGTAAGCTGCCTTGAGCATGGATTGAACTGTGGAAATTATGTATGTCTGTAAAATACATGGCCTTCCCTCTGAATTGCTGGGCTGGCAAATCTAGAATGGGATACAGTAATGCTGTGTTGTCACACTCTGTTGTGGTGGATTAATGATCCACCCTGACCTAACCTCAGTGCCCTGCTCCACATCGTGGGTGCTTTCCTTGCAGTCAATCATGCCAGCCTCTAACAATGCCTTTGTATCCCTTACAACAGAATGGAAGAGCTATTATACTGAATTAGTGCATTCCACCTCTTTCCTCCCCCTCGCCAATCCCCTGTTGCAAATCATCAGCTGACATACCCAGTCCCATTCATGTAATGTATAAGAAAATACTGTGCAGATAGCACTCTTCTGAAAGGATTAATCTATGTTGTCTGTTCGTTTCAGGGTTTTGTTAATAGTGTCCGTGGTCATCTAATTACATTGTGTAGCGGCTGCTTTACAAGTACACTGGAGAATTCTGCTGTAGTTAGAGGTCACACTCTGCGGAATTAATTGCATCTGCCCATCACTTGCACATAACAAAGCTAGAATATACTAGATTCTGTCTCCCAGCTTTACACAAGCCTTGAATGACATGCAGCTTATCAGCCCTGAGTGTCACTTTACCGGTTGCCTTTAGAACCATGTTTACTATTGAAGGGCTGGTCTGTGTTTCCTCGGAGTCACTGCCATTTAAATAAATGACAGCTGAATCGCTTCCAGCATCGTAAAACACAGGGATGACTAAAGAGGGACCGTATTTAGGTGACAGTGATAGAGAGGCTTTTGTCTCTTGTACAGCTGTTCGTCTACATTAATAGATAATAGAGCAATAGTGAGCCCTTCCTGTGTCTTAAGCAGAGTGAGGTGGTAGTAGTAAAAATAATCATATTGTTTATTAAGCCACTGAATTTGTTAGATGCTGTATAAAATATATTTAAAGAAATAATAACAACCATGCCCATAGAGAATATTTAAAAAATTAGACATGTGAGATGGTGCAGACAATACAGTATTGAATTTGAAGCAGACAGATTTTATCCCCTTTTTAGTTTTGCTTTTTAACAATCAAAATGGTTCATAGGTATGTTTGGCATTCACCGTATTGTTTTTATTCCAGGTTACTGGGTACTACACCTTTCCTTATTGTGTCCTACTTCTTCCTGTGGTACTGCCCAAGCGTTATAGAAGCAAAAGATGTATGGTATATGGCTTTCTTCTGCCTTTTCCAGGCATTGAGTACAGTAAGTTGATCAATACTGACACCCTTTCCCTCTGCAATTAGATGCTTCTGGACATCGCATCCGTCGGATCACAATTATTTCTAATATAGAATGAGACAACTATTTGGTCATATAGGCTAGGAAGTGAGGAACTGCACCTCTGCCGTGTAACTTGATTAATTTAGAAAGTACAGAGGGATTTCAGCAGGCCAGTTAATGAAAGCTGCTGTACATCATATTTTAATGTAGATCTGCTACCACATCACAAAGGCTTTTTTGCATATCTTGGAAAGATACAAACAGTACTCTAGATCCTATTGCATCAGTGAGACAACATTCGTGAAATAATATGCCACAAAGACAAAGAAATATTTGCTGGGAGCCACCAGTGATTGTTTGGCTTTCTTAGTTAACATATAAGCATGTATGCCTGAGGTTCAGTACAGCTGTTAAATTCTATAAAATTCTCATGCCTTTATACTGTAACAATGGGCTTTTAGAAGTAAGAGATGAGTTTGTGTTTCTTTATTCATCTGAGATATTTACTCAGTTGCCTTGTTATAAATCTATTTGGAAATAGGTCAACAAACAACAATGCCCTCCATTAGAGTGACTTTTTGTTGTTCTTTTAAGATGAAGGTGCACTCCACCCTCGCGAAATGCTATTCATCGCACAGTACAAATATGCCTCACAGCTTATTATACTTTCTGTATCCATATTTGTGCTCAGTTGTACTCATTTCCTTAATGCCTCCATAGAACCTATTCAGGCTTTGGAAACTTTGTACTTTCACAAGGGGGTGCCACAGCCTGACTGCTATCTAAGAGGACTCTGGGATATTGCTCTGGGCCTTTTAATCTCAGTAGTTAACACTTCTGCCAATCCTGAAGCTTCCTTCTTTGATCCCTTCATGGGGGGCGGGGGAATCTGCTGGAACAGAAAAGTCATCCAGGGTAAAATATTAATCTTTACAAAAAAGAATTAAGAAGAAGAAACTTCCTCATACCCTTTTGCCAGGCAATGCGTGGACATTTTCGGATATATACCAACAGCACCCCTGTATTTTATCTCATCATTTTTGTGCATGCTTGATCAGGATAGAAAGGGGAAGGCCAATTTTTAATTTGAATGGGTACTTAGTTCTAGCTAGTGCAGGTTTTCTATTAGCATTATAGACATAAGAAATGCAGAACATTCTTCTAGTTCATATTTGGAAATGCCCTTAATTTTTCTGAACAGTAATGTTGTTTTTTACCATAAATGCTTGCTTCAAATATTAAAGTTTTAAATCCAGGATGAGCAGTGGAGCTTTCCTGGTAGGTTATATCCTGTGTTTAGGAGACCTCTGTCAACACACCTGGGATCTGTGCCTCCTGCAGAGCAGCATTTCAGGAAATTCTAGAGCAAGGGTAGCTAACCCATTTGTCCCTTGGCACCGGGATATTCCCAGGGGAACTGAAGGAGGCAGTGGTGCGTCCGCTCTTAAAGAAAACATCATTAGATCCCTTAGATCTATCCAATTACCGCCCGGTCTCGAATCTTCCATTCCTGGGTAAGGTGATTGAGAGAGCGGTTGCTGAACAGCTTGGTAGGTTTCTGGATGAAACATCTGCTCTGGATCCATTCCAGTCCGGCTTCCGTGCTGGTCATGGGACCGAGACGGCTCTGGTCGCCCTAACAGATGATCTCCGTAGGCAGCTGGATCGAGGCGGGTCGGGGCTGCTGATTCTTCTAGATCTGTCAGCAGCCTTCGACATGGTCGATCACGAACTCCTGGACCACCGCCTTGCCGACGTGGGGATCCAGGGCACAGTCCTTCAATGGCTGCGCTCGTTTCTCTCTGGTCGGGGACAGAGGGTGGCGCTCGGGGGGGAATTGTCATCGCGCCACTCCTTGGTGTGTGGAGTGCCTCAGGGTGCGATTCTCTCCCCGATGCTTTTTAACATCTTTATGCGCCCCCTCGCCCAGCTTGTCCGGAGTTTTGGGCTGGGTTGCCATCAGTATGCCGATGACACCCAACTCTATCTGTTGATGGATGGCCATCCTGACTCGGCCCCCGATACACTGGCGAGATGTCTGGAAGCTGTGGCTGGATGGTTACGTGGGAGCCGGTTGAAGTTAAATCCTTCGAAGACAGAGGTCCTCTGGCTGGGGCGGGATGATATGGGATTGAGGGGGCAACTCCCATCTCTTGCGGGGGTGCAATTAGTGCCAGCACCGTCCGTTAAGAGTTTGGGTGTAATCTTCGATACCTCCCTCTCTATGGAGGCGCAGATTACAGCTATAACAAAGGCGGCATTTTTTCATCTCCGCCAAGCTAAGCAGTTGGCCCCTTATCTCTCTCGCCCTGACCTAGCCACTGTGATCCATGCGACGGTCACCTCCAGACTGGATTATTGTAACTCGCTCTACGTGGGGCTGCCCTTGAGACTGACCCAGAAACTCCAGCGGGTGCAGAATGCCTCGGCGAGACTCCTTATGGGGTCTTCGCTGCGAGATCACATTCAACCGGTACTATACCAGCTGCACTGGCTCCCGGTGGAGTACAGGATCAGGTTTAAGGTGCTGGTTTTAACCTTTAAAGCCCTATACGGCCTAGGACCCTCGTACCTACGGGACCGCCTCTCCTGGTATGCCCCACAGAGAAACCTACGGTCTGCAAATAATAACATCCTCAAGGTCCCAGGCCTCAGAGAGGTTAGGCTGGCCTCAACTAGAGCCAGGGCCTTCTCGGCTGCGGCTCCAATCTGGTGGAACGCTCTGTCACAAGAGACTAGGGCCCTGCGGGACCTGACATCCTTCCGCAGGGCCTGCAAGACCGAGTTGTTCCACCAGGCCTTTAGTCAGGGCGCAGCCTGACTCCCTCCTCTGGCAACCTGCTTAGAATCTTGCTTAATTAGTTGCCATTAATTTGATTTTAATTGATTTTTATAATGTAATATTTTTAGAATGTGTGAATATCTGATTGTTTGATTGTTGATTGTTGTTAGCCGCCCTGAGCCCGGCTTCGGCTGGGGAGGGCGGGATATAAATAAAATTTATTATTATTATTATTATTATTATTATTATTATTATTATTATTATTTTTGGTCTAAGGGCTGCATTCACCTTTTGCCAACTCCTCTTTTTTGCAAGGGGGGGATATATGCTTTTGAAGGGTGTGGCCAACCCATACTCTGCCACACAATGCCTCAGCTGAGCCATGCAGAACAGCTGGGGGGTATCATTCTGTCCACACTTACAAAATGATTTCCTTGATGACCAGGGTGGGGGTGATGTACCTCCCCATCAGTGCACTGGACTGTGCACAGTGCGCTGTGTCTATTTATTTATTTACCTTGCCACTGTTGGTTGGGAAAGGAAAAGATAGGTATAAAAAGGAGAATCCCTGAATGTCCAGATCCAGGTTTGGGGCAAGTACTCTTTGGTGAGAGTACTCTTTGGTGTGATTTAAAATCACAAAACATGTAGCAAGGTAAAGCACGGAAATACAGGCCATTATACCTTTAAAATATGTCATTCTCAGTTCCTTCCAAATTTTCCCACTTCCCTTAGACTAGAAAAATACCACCCATTAGTAAGTTAACATGGTTTACTTACAAATTCTTCAAAGGTCAGAATCATGTGTTTTTCCATACAGCATTCAGAAAACACAGGCAGTAAAGACTTAGGTTAGTTCCCAAGTGGCGGAAGTTCCTAAATAATTTGTAGATACACAAAACAATGGCTTTGTAGGAACCAAGCTCAGACCTCTTTCCACACCAGAGTTCGCATGGTAGACTGAGGGAACAATAGACTAGACTTCCTTTCTGCCAAAGTAGGGTGTATGTGACCTAGCTAAGCTTGGCAGGACAGCTTATTCTGGCACTAACCCTTTCATGCATTAATTACACTTAAGAATTTTGGTTATATGAGGCTGATTCCTACAGTCACAACCGTCAAAACGAGTGAGGTCTTTGTGGACCAGAAAAAAATTGCCGGGGAGTTAAGCGAAAAAACTCCTGCCTCCAAGGATGGCTAAGGCTCTTTTCACTTCCTTTTTGAGCTATTGCACATTTGAAGGTTGGAGGGAAAAGGTACAGCATGCCTCATAAAGAGCAGGATTCCTGGGTCTAACTATATAGCAAGCCTTCTGGTTATGATGAAAAGCAGCATGCTAAAGTGATACATTCTTCCAGTGTGTTTTTTTCCTAAAAAAATGTTTAGGGGTACTCTCATTTTCCTACTCATATTGAAATACTACCCCTCAATGAAGCCAAACTTAGAGTCACAAAATGTTTAGGGCTATGCGTGCCCCTGCGTCCCCCCAGAAAAAAGCACTGCATTTTCCTAACTGGTGTGTGTGTGTACTTTCGTTACAGCTATTCCATGTACCATATACAGCTCTCGTCATGTTTTTGAGCGCAGACCAGAAGGAACGAGATTCAGCAACGGCATACCGTGAGTCTTACTGAGCATGCTGCATGTAGCATGCTACTCTGGAGACTCCCCTCCCCCCAAACATATTGGGGGAGCTGTGGCAAAGGGGTTGGGACTAGTATTGAAAAACAGAAAAGCTCAGTTCTCTTGTGTTGCCAAACTATGGGTTGGCGTTTTGTAAGCAAGCCTCAGAATTGCATGATTTCCCATCCCCTTCACTGTCCTTCCACACCCTGTCCTCCCCCTGTCCTTCCACACCCTGATTCTCTCCCTGCCTTAACGTTTCAGGCAAGCCACAGTTGCTACTATTATATCCAAATTAGCAAATTTCTTTTACACTTGCCCTGCAAATGAGAACTGGAAGTCACTGTTTGAAGTTGGTTTCAGTTTTGTTTCCCCGTTTCAGTTGCAGGGAAAGAATTGAAGATGGAGGGAGATGAGGGATCATGGCTCAATGTAACCTCTAGTAACATAGTTTGAACTATATTGGAAGACAGATGACTCCAGAAAGTCTGTTCTTGTCTATAGGAGCTCATAATCTTTAAGGGAGGGGTGGGTAGCTTCTTCTTTTTTGAGCTAAGGGTCACATTGAAACATGGCCAACCCTCCTGGCCCCCAAGTTTAATAGTGGGTGTCGCCAAGCAAGAATAGCTGGGGGCAGTTTTATTTCTTTATTTAAAAGGCAATATTTGTGGCGGGGGTCACAAAAACCTTTTGACATCACAACAGGGGAGTGCTCAGTTATTTCTGAGCCTTGTTGGCAGCTGCTCCACCATTTCAGGTTTAAAAAGAAGTGGGCTTTCCCCCCTACTTTAGGAATGGGATTTGAAGGTCTTGGAACATTGGTTGGAGCTACACTCCAGGTCAGTATGGTCTCCGATGCTCACAGCTCTGACCACTGTAACGATAGTGTGGATAACATGGACTCTCCCACTGATCTGTACGGAAACAGTTCCAGTGTTCCAGACATGTCTGAGGCAGTAAGTTGAAAAGCTTTCAAAAGATTTGGGCACGGGGGAAGGAGCATACTGTATTTCACCATCCTACTGTTATTGATTTTCTTAATAGCAATGGCAATAGAATTGGGACAGGAACTTTCCTAAAATTAGGGTTGCCATACATCTAGAATTCCCTGGACGTACCCAGAATACTGTAGTTGGAAGCAGTGTCTGGGTGGAAATTGGAAAAATGTCTGGGAGAATCCAGACATATGGCAACCTATGTCAGCAGCGTTGTTTTGCTGATTTTCCTTAAGAATAGCTCAAGATTGTCTTTGGGGGGAGGCAGTTTTGCCAAAAGAGCTCAACCACTTTGGCAAAAAAGAAGAGGCTCAACATCAAACAAACAAACAAACAATATTTATTACGGCCATAGGCCCATACAGGTAAAAACAACACATAAATAACAGCTTGTGCACGTGGGGGAAAAAAAAAAAAAAAGCCGCTAAAACACCACAATAACAATAAAATACTATAAAATAGAATGGCATACTACGCCTTAGTTAGCTTGTAGGCTCAACATCTTTGTCAACCACTTTTTGAAACATGGTAACCCTACTAAAATGAACTTTGAGCCTAAACGTGATACTGTAGTGGTATTCATTACTTCTGAGGGATGTTAGTATTTCAGTTATTGTCTGCTAATCTTATTTTTCCAATTATCTGTTCAACACCACTGAGAAGCTTTGGTTTACACACACACACACACACACACACACTGTATGTGTGTGTGTGTGTGTGTGCGCGCGCGCACACGCACGCACACATCTTGAATAAATAAAATCAAATATGTTTGGCATTTGATGTGTGCTGGGAGTTGTGGTCCCAGTCGCAGTGCCACCCTCCCCTAGGCAGTGACTAAAGTGAGGTGTGATAGAACAAACTGAAACAGACAACAATCTGGATTTAAAATGGCCACAACTTTATAGATTACATATGTAGGTGGAATTTTGGCTCAGTGTAAAATTTCAGTGTAAAGTTTTTTATTTAACTGGAAGATGAAGATGAAAATTAAACTATAACATAGAATGAGTAGTTGTACATGAGTTAAAATAATAAAGTCAGGGTAAAGACTATCAACTTTATCAGATCAAGAATAATTCCAGATTTGCTGGCTTGTGACAAGGATTGTATTTAAAATGATGGTTCCGTTGTACTGTATATGTCATAAAGGAATGCCAAATCATATAAAATGTTTCTTGAGGTTCTAGTACTTGTCAAAACCTCAGATTCTGCATGATTTTCTCTATTATAGCTATATTCCAGAGTGATCAGTACGAAGTGTCCAGTGTTAAGATTTGGGGTTGTTTTCCATTCAGTTACAATTACTATTCATACTCCCAAGATGATATATAAGACCAATTTTTTTGACAATATATTTACATTGTTATCATAAAAAATACTCAGTAATATTAATTTGGACAGCAAACAACAATTTCTTTAGTAATGTTTATCATTTCTATCAAATTTATGTTCCAAAAATCTTGCACCAATTGACATTCCCACTATAAATGATAAATATGTTCCAAGTTTATTGCAACCTCTCCAACCGTTAAGTGAAACAGAAGAAAACATTTTTGACATTTGGAAAGGAGTGTGATGCCATCTGTGTAACAATTTTAAGGTGTTTACCCTGAGAAAATTGGAAACAGATTTTAAGGGTTGTGAATCCCAAATTTTATTCTAATCTTTGGGGAAATTTTATGTACCAGTATCTAGTTCCCATATCTTTTTAAGAGGTTCCATAGATCCGTAAGTTACATTAAGCAATACAGAGTACAATTTAGAAACTAATCCTTTCGCCCCTCTACCCATTGTGCTTCATAGATTTTCATATATATATAGCATTTTCTATATATATAGCATTTTCTCACCTATATAGTCTTAGTGAAATTTGATTCCCTTTTTCCACCCCACATCACCACTACCACCTATTTTTATTTTTTAGAACAAAACACTCTACATGATTGCAGGAGGAACAATATCAGTATTATACCTCATTGGCATTATTGCCCTTTGCGCTGGAGTGAGAGAAAAAGTAGGTGAGTTTATTTAATCACAACAAACATTCCTAATACATTTCTTTCCTACTTTAAAAACAAGGTATCATATATGCATTTATATATTTATTCCACTTGTTATAGATCCTTATGCCTTAAAATCAGACCAACAAATTCCCTTCCTTAAGGGACACAAACTTGCGCTGATGTGTGGACCATATGTGAAACTTGCAGCATCATTTCTCCTGATTTCAACAGCTGTTCAGGTAAATCTAGTTCATAAGAGGATTTGCAGCAGCATAGATTGTACCTGAACTATGAAAGAACCCACATCAACTGTGAAACAGAAACATGGTCACATATATATATATAGTTACAAACCACCGGCGTTAAGTTGGAAGCTGTAGTGGATTTTCCCCCACTTCAAGATGGTTGGACCATCTCAAGAGTTCCTTCTACCAAACTCATTCTTTGGATCTTTAACAAATACAAATACCATTGTAAAATATAACAATAATTGAACAACAGCTTATCCAAAAGCAGTCCAATTAGCTCAGCAATGGATGATGATGCAGAAGGCCCAAGGTTCAATACCTGGCATCTCACTGTGGGGCTGGAAATGTCCACTGCCTGAAACCCTTGTTAAGTATAATTGTTCAATTCACACTGAAATGGAGAATGCCTATGTATATTACTGAACGCTTTAACTTGGGGATTTTCCATGGGGCTATATTAAGCTCTCTAAGCTCCTAGATGGGTTGATAATTTACTGTTACTCTTCTCTTGCTAGCTAACACCTGGTATTTAACCTTAGATCACATGAGAGGTATTGAATTGCAAATCACCATTTTGAAAGGGAGTGGCCTTTGGTCTTTGTTCCCAGACTCCTTGGGATAGGGATACGTAAATAAGCTCAACAGCCTTGGGGCTGGAATACAGGCTAATGGAGTCTTTGAGAGAGAGCTATGTTTGTCAGCTCTGATTATGTTATTTTATTTCTAAGAAGCTGAGCCTGTGCTGGCCATTGCACATGACCTTATGGATATTTTGGATGTATCATTTACTGTGCTTTGTTCTGTTTTGAATAAAGTTCTGCAAGTAAAGCTTTGAATCAAACTTATAGGTCTGGACAATGGCTTATTCCAAAACGAACCAGTTGTTATGCATCCAATTGCTTCAAGCTGTGCAATCTGCAATAACCCTGGCGAGACACTGCCAGTCATTGTGGACTGACTTTGAGGGGTCTGTCATACTTTTATAGTGGATCTTGTCCAGTTCATTGGTGGCACTGGAAATGATCTCCCACATAAATATGTCCTCATTGGAGTAAAAGATGTTGATTATCAGGGATATAAATTGGGCAGCCTCTGCCTGGAAGACACAGGTATCCCACCTCTTCACCATGCTGTATTTCTTCGGGCATTTTGATGAAAGTTGGGAGATAAGCCGTGATAACCGTCTGTTTGCTGCACACATGAAGGGTTATTTATCTGATGTTAGCGAACTAATTCACTACCACCTATAGAGGAAACTCCCTATAAGACCATTACGTAGATAGTCTAAAATTACCTAACTGCACCACTGCTAGTTTATGTTAGATGTACCTGTAATGGAACAAATTTTGTTGTTTTTAGTATATTCAAAAAGTGCATGTATAGCAGCTTTGTCTTGTTGCCAGCCAGCATGTGTTTAATTGTTATAGCAATCAGTTCACATGCGCTCTTGTTCAGCATTTGTAAATGGGAAGTCTGGTTTTAAACCATTTAAATGGCCTCGATTAATCAACCCTGCTCCGCATTTGCTTTGTGACTAATTTATTGTTTTGTTCCTCCTCTTGTCTTCAACTCTCCAGGTTGTACAAAACAACTTTGTCCTCTTTTGTTCTGCTGCAACTAATCTTCACAACCACATTGATTATTTAGTGATGATTGTCTTGGTAAGCATGTGGACAAAGCAGAGCCTCCTTGCAAAGTATGCCGCTCTTAAGCTCTTATTTTCATAATATGGTATGCATATCACTATTTAGACCCTGGATCATGCCACACCCAGGGTTAATTTCATGTCATCAGGCAAGTAAATGATTTGGATTGCAGCTAGGAAGTTGGGCAGGATGTGAAATTCATTGAGTTTGATTTGCGTTTTAAAAACATTATTTGCTAACTCTCTGACCAGCTTTTTGACCCATATTTATAGAGTTCACATGATAGAGATGGTGCAGTGGGTTAGTGTGTCTGGCTTTTAACCAGAAGGTTGGTTCTTCAAGTCCACCCAGGGATGGTTTTGGGCAGGATTCTTGCATTGCAAGGGGGTTGGATTAGATAACAGTTCTATGATTCTATGAGAACAGCTTTGCGGTGAACCCATATGGCCTAGTTTGTGCCCTTCCCTTTTTGTGATGTGTGCAATTATTCATATGGTGCTTCCTTGATCCCCTTGATATGAAGCATACTTTCTCCTGTAATGGTTTTTCTCATCATTCATAGATATCTGCAGCACTGAGCGTTCCATGCTGGCAATGGTTTCTGAACAAGTTTGGCAAAAAGACTACAGCGGGTGGGATATCAGTAAGTAAGCAACTGAGGCACTAAATGCAAGCTGGCATTTTTGTACTTTAGAAATAGCCTATTTGGGATTGCACCAAACATTTTTAACAATGCTTTTGAAACTTGAGACACCTTCCCCCTTTTGGCCTTTGTGCTTCTTTTCCTAGCCAAGCCAACATGGGCTCCCAATTTCTGGTTATCGTTCAGTTTTGTCTTCATTTTCCCTGCATTCCCTCCTACTTTGGATTGGATCATTCTCTCCTTCACACTATGGGCTATACTCTGCCTTGATAGGTAGGATGTAGATTATATAACGCAAGGTTAATTAAAGGCTACTTCTGGTAACATTGCATTATTTCCTGCAGTCTTCAAGAGACTAGCCAGTGTTTCCCTTTAAGCCATTGTTTAATCCAGTATAAGGGAAATCTTGATTAATTTTAACTACAGGGAATGTTGACTATGGCAAACTGCTTGATTTTGGCTGGTATAGTATAACGCACGCTTAGAACATTCTTAAATGGGTCAACCTGGTACTTTTATCTTTCTGAAATTTATAACATGAAGTCTTAGAGCATTCTATTTTCCTAAGGGCTTATTCTCTCATGCCTTTAATCAAGGTTCTCTGTCACCACTCTGGTTTAGAATATCATATAATTGCTTACCCAAATGAACTAATTATAAAATCTGTGCGTATCAGGAGTTCCTGAACTGTGTCAGGGAGGAAGATACTTTGTAAGTGCAGATTTTCTGTTACAATTAACGAGAAGGCTAAGAGCAAGCACTACCTACAATCATTTGTCTGCAAACAGCAGAGATACATCAGCCATGAATTTATTTCCTGCTTCTCTGCTGATGCTAGCAAAGCTTTTAAGAATATTAGTGTGAGCCTCTGGAATGCTGGGTCATACTCCTTCTTTACAAGAAAATCCCATTTTATGGCACTATTGGTTTATAAATATCTGGGTGCTTTGGATTCCAAGTGGGTAAACACTGCTGCTGTGCTTAATCTGTGCACATGCAATCTTGTATTGTTGGAGTGCCCTCTTGTGGTGAAACAAGGTCTATTGCTGAGTATTACAGACTAATTCAAGTGTGTTATTTCTCATTCAGAGTTCTATTGATTGTTGACTCTTTCGTTTTAGAAACACTGGTTATTATAGGCAGAGCTGTCTAGCTGAGTGTCTGCTTATGAATGATTAGGCAGCGCTTCTAAGCAGAGCTTGCTCAGCTATGTACAGTCATACCTTGGAAGTTAAACAGAATCTGTTCTGGAAGTCTGCTTGACTTCCAAAATGTTTGGAAACCAAAGTGCGGCTTCTGATTGGCTGCAGGAAGCTCCTGCAGCCAATCGGAAGCTGCGCCAGATGTTTGGCTTCTAAAAATCTTTCAGAAACCGGAACACTAACTACTGGATTTTGATAGTTCGGGAGCCGATTTGTTCGGGAGCCAAGGCGTTTGAGATCCAAGTTACCACTGTATATATTTGATGCTTGCACAGCATGGGGAGCATGAGCCAGAAATGTCTGGCCCATGCACACCTGTAAGAAATTATAAAATTAGAAAGATGTGGTGTCAACATGGATTGGCAGGTATTTTCCTCACAGAGCAAACTGGTGGATATGAGATGCACTGTGTGAGGCAGAGAGTCCATGATTTCCCCTGCAGCAAACACAGCCTGCATCTTTAACCTCTTGAGTTGATGACCACATGTTTCATATAGGAAGCACAGGTGTGTCTGTTGTGTGCAGATTTATAGCTTCTGCAGGTGGGGCGGAGGGCCCCAAAATAAATCAGGGCCCACACACACATAATAAGAGGTTTGTCTTCAGAGTGTCGACAGGTGAAGCTCTCCCCGTAATTGTCTTTCCAAATGACAAAAGGCTTAAGCAGGTCATATTTCTACCTGCATACAGACGCAAAAATCAGGGTCTTCCCCGAATGCCCACCCTGTTCCATGAAAAAAACACAAGCTTCATGAACTGCAAACCAAATGCATTGTTTTCATCAACTGATCTTAGGCTTACAATACTGCATTTGGTGCAAGACTGGGCTTAGTAATTCTGGATGTTGTTTGCGGGGAAGGTAGTCAGCCTTTCGATTTAGAGTAGTTAAGGTCCAGGTGCCCATGCTTGGATAAATTTAAGACTAAATGGTTAAAAAGCAAGCAGTTGTCACGATCCAAGGGACGTCCTCAGGGACAGGGGATCCACTAACTGATGATATAGGCCTCCACCAAAGCACCCATGCCACCACTGAGGGCAGGGTTGCAGGTGCAAGGGAAAGCGGTTTGGATTCAGAGCACTGGAAGAAGCCTTTTGGACCCAGACTGCACCCTCCAGCCTCCTCAGGCTCTCTCCTAGGGAGACTTCTTAGCACACCCGATCTCAGCAGAGTTCCCTGTTGGCATTGCTCAGCTGATGGGAACTAGCAGGGAGCCCTGCTTGCATAGGAACAAATCAGAGCTCCCTTTAAGCTGTCAGCTGTTCCTTTATAACAAAGTCCGTACCTGATCCACATCAGACATAGCAGGTATGAGGCAGGTGAGCACCATTTGTAGGATACAGCATTGCAGGCCAAATGGGAGCCAGGTCCCCCACTCCTGTACTCCTGTTTCTCAACTCCACAGTAATGCTGATCTAACCATACACATTTCTCCCAATTTCCATTTCTTCCAGTTGATGATTCCTGCTTCGACCATGCTGGTGTTCTTTCCAGAACCGGCTGTTGCCTACCTTTCGGCTGGTGTTTCAGGGATTAGCATTGCAGCCTCTTTGCTGTTGCCATGGTAGGACAGTCTTATAGGTGTGTGTGCATATGTGTACCAGGTACAAAATCAACTGTTATCGGCATTTAAAAGGGAATATCTGTTACACAGTAGGATGTGCGGGATATCAGACTTTGTAGTATCTGTAAGGTATGCACTTATGCCCTACCTGTGCCCTGCATCAGGGCACTAAGAAAAAGAGCAGTGTATCACAGTAGACTTTTGACTTGCCCAAACTCACAGGCCAGCTCTTTTTTCGCCTGCACGCAGTGAAAGCAGCTTCCTAAGCTGAAGTTAAAAGCCACTTTTCATGCTATTTTCCCCCTAGCATAGATAAGAGATTGGGTGTGGAAATATGCAAAAGGGGATGTGAGAAGAGTTTCACAAATGTCTTGTTTCTCTCTTTAATCCTCACCTTACTAGAAGCAGCCTCTGCCATATTAATACTTCCTTGAAATGTGAGGCATCACTAAGAAGGACTTAAACTTACATTTATTCATCTCCTATAGAGAGCACAGCCAGGCACCTTAAGATGACTATTGCATTTGTAAAAAGGTTTATGGGAACATAATAATAAACGTACAACATAATTTGTATTGGTTGAGAGCAGATCAAAGAGCTGTTCAAACAGAGGAATGAATTTTCTTGAGAGTCGCACTGGTGTTTTCAGCCAGTACAATACCCACAGATGCTTTGAAAATCTGCTATCTTGTTAGGAGCATAGATATTTGGGATCTCTCTCGCTCTGTCTCTCTCGTAATGGCTTGAGAGGTTTTACAAATGTCTCTTACTGTAACTCATTACAAAAGTCCTCCTGGGGAATATGCTACACTCATTCAGTTTTATTCTCTGTTGTTCTAGACATCACTAACCTATCAGCAGAAGTAATTAAATTTGATGTTAATCAAGAGTGCAGTCCCAGCCTCCCTCCCTCATGCTTATTCCAGAATAGCAAACCTCTGCCAGTGTTAAATTTCTATCCATTAACCTGTGAGATCATTAATTGCTTCAGGATTCCTACCTGACCTGACCTAATTAGTTTGTAAACCCTCCATGTTTTACATAAGTGGTATAATATTTATTAATTGTGCCACAAAAGATGAAAATGTCTTTCTTTTAAAGTACTGTATGCTGCTCATTAAAATGTCACATCTTTTCCCAGAAATATCTAATGGATGTGTAATTATTTTCATTGGTTGGTTAAAGGTCCATGCTGCCTGATGTAGTCGACTACTTTCGGGTGCAGAATCCTAATTCAGTAGGACATGAAACCATCTTTTATGCTTCATATACCTTTTTTCATAAGATGTCAGCTGGGATTGGACTAGGAATTTCTGCAGCTAGTCTGAAGTGAGTAAAACACGCACACACGCACACACACACATGGTTGCTCCAGACATAGATATAGGACCACATTATAAATATCCATGTGGCAGTATCTGGGTTCTTTTAGGTACATAGGAACCCAGGGCATGGTAAACTAATGTGGGGTTTGTTCAGTTAAACTCTCGGTATCACTTATAGTTCAAGGCTCTTATTACCACTAGAACCAGCATCCACGCCCAGGAGTATCAGTAAGCAGGAAGTGGTGAATCTCTGAGTATCAAACCTAAGGAGAGCCAGTCAAGTGAGGTGGCTAAAGGGTCAAACTAGGTCTGAGGAGCATCCAAGTTAAAATCCTCACCATGAGGTTTGCTGGGCAAAAAGAAAAACAAACAAATACAAAAAAGAGAGGTTCTCTAGATGACCTTAGGCGAGTCTCGATTTCTCAGATTGCAAACCTGCCATGTTGTAAAAATAGGCAGCAGGAGACCCTCGAATGACATTCCGAGCGGAATCTAAATGTGTAAATTAATATTTGTTTACCTGATACAAAAAGCCATTTTGAAATCCAAAGCCAGCCCTGCTTAGTTTTCAACCTACTTGGAATATACAAGCTGTGGATTGTGGCTCTTTCCTAATGAGGGTTAAAAACAACAACACTCATTTAACAGCTTGGAAGCAGTGTGTGGAGACAAATTCCTACATGTCAAATTATATTTATTTCATAAAATCTATATGCTGCTCAATTGTAGAAAACCTCAAAGCAGTTCACATGTACAAATTGTTGCTGGGGGTGTTGTGCGAACCCGCACAGATGTACAGTTCCACTTTCCATGGCTAGTATAATGAGTCTCACCTTTCCCTACTGACCTTGAAAGTGGGGAAAGGGGTTGGGTATCATCCCCACAGTTATACTGGGCTTATGAAGCACAAACTACAAGCCTCAGTCCTCTTTATCAAATGGATGCGCTCCCAAGTGTGTAGGAATCGTTCCAACAGTGATGTTGTGCCCCAGAGCTGGTCAGAGGCCTCCAGAAGCTCTGTGTAACTGTAAAGGTGATTCCTTACACCTTCCTTATACCCAAGCTTAGAGAGGGAGGAGGGAAATAGGACTGTCCTTAATTCTGCACTGTGTTTTTCCGAGATGCAGTTTGAAGTTGGGTAAATACTTTGCTCTTTTTGGTTGCTACCACAGCCATCTGAAGTTTGTGGACCCTTGTGCATTTATATTGCAAATTTCATCAGAGCTCCATTGAACTGCCTGAATGTGCATTTTGATGTGAAATAGGAAGTGCATCAGTTAAAAAGTCACAAAATCCAGCTAGTGTTTGAGTGAGTAGCAAAGACTCCACATGCAATTTTTTAGTGCAAGACAATTTAAAATTAAGTCTTGCCTCAATGCAGTGAACATGCTCTACTCCTGCTTTAGTGTCTGCAGACAGGGAACTTATAGTTCACAGAATTTCTAGCAGATAATGAATTCTACTGCATTCTGCTTGCTTAAAAATGTCAAAAAAGTTTCATAGGATACAAAGGTTAATAAATACATGTCCTTGTACAGGGTGAAATAAATTAATTCCACAATGTGAAACTGGTTTGCCGAATATTTCGGCTACAGAATGTAGGTAATAATTGGCTCATTGCTTCAGTCTTGACCACAGCGAGAGGTAAAAACGTGACTGTTTCATCTGTAAGCCCCTACCTTCTTCATTACTCAGATCTGGCATTTGCAAGAAAAAAAATCTCCAAGGAAGCTTAGATGATATCAAGGAGCCAGTGAAACCCCAGGGAAAAAAATTATGGGGAAGGCTCTACATTGTGGGTGGGAGAGGTTACACACGCGCACGCACGCACGCACACACACACACACACACACACACAATAGTAGTATGAAGATACATCTGTATTTATTTTTTTAATAGTCTTGCAGGCTTCAAATCAGGAGTGTGCAAACAGTCTCACAGTGTTGTTATCATGCTGAAAGTCTTGGTTGGAGCAGTCCCATCTCTTCTCGTGCCATTAGGCTTGTTTATACTCATTTTCTATCCAATCAATGAAAAAACCCGACAGGAAACAAAACATGCCCTTGAAAGACGAAGGTAAGTATGTACCTACAACAAATTCTCTTAGTGCTCACTATGGAAGAGATAGGCAATTCCAAAACAAACACCTTGTATTATGCTGCATACAGAGAACCCCTTTACTGACCTAGAAAACAAGGTCTTTTACTTTGAAAATCATACTGCATTGCATTTTCTGGCTTCATTTCAGCAGAGGGTCTATAGGCTTTCTATATGGTATGATGTAATGCCCTGCTATTGCATTTTTGCATTGTTAAGAATGTCAGTGCAAAGCTGCAAAGGAAAGTGATTTTTGTTGACTGCCCCTTCACCCTGCACTTCTCAGGGCCACCTCCTACAGTGTTCCGGAGGGTCCATCAATGCTCTAAAGCAGCAGTAGGGGAGAGGCCCCACCGGGCCAAAAGCATTCCCCACCTCTGAGCTACAAGCTGCCACTTCAAATACTACTAAGGGGTAGGACCATGTAACCACCCTGAAAGTTACAAAAGCATGGAAGAATAGTTGCCAGGTTCCCAATCCCTCAGGAACAATTTCAGATGATGCATAACTGAAACGAAACACTTCAAAAAGGCTGGGTCCAGGGGATACAGGTGGCGCTGTGGTCTAAACCACTGAGCCTCTTGAACTTGCCATTTGGTAGGTCAGCAATTCGAATCCATGTGACAGAGTGAACTCCTGTTGCTCTGTCCCAGCTTCTGCCAACCTAACAGTTTGAAAGCACACCAGTACAAGTAGGTAAATAGGTACCACTGTGGCAGGAAGGTAAACAGTGTTTCTGTGCGCTCTGGCACTTGTCACAGTGTTCCATTGTACCAGAAGCGGTTTAGTCATGCTGGCCACATGACCTGGAAAGCTGTCTGTGGGCAAATGCCAGCTTCCTTAGCCTGAAAAGCGAGATGAGCATCACATCCCATAGTCACCTTTGATTGGACCTAACCATCCAGGAGTCCTTTACCTTTTACCTTTATTAGATGTCATTGTCTTAGCACCTATGTTACAACTTCAACCACAGAAACCACATTTCTTCATGTGTGGTTCTTTTGCATTTTTTCAAACAGGCGTCGTTCAAGCATTCTCTATAAGAATGAAGAAATCACTCCTCTTTGAAAGCCGGAATAGCTTATGGTAACGAAAACCTAACCAGGCAGCAGTGCTTTGTGGGATAAAAGGCTGTTCCTTATTCCACCGAAGCTTTATTTCACGGATGATACACACATCTATTTATCAAGGCTAAATGAATTCAGAACACATTGTAACTTGGAGCATAGTTTGGAGAGGAATGCTTAGAACCTGTATGTATAGAACACTGGGGAAACTGCTTAATGCACTTTCCACTGATCTACAGCTATACTGAGGATTGGAAAACAAGCTGCCTTCTAAGCATCGCCCGACGGTCTGTCTCCAAGGATGGGTAGTCCTCAAAATTTCAACTAAGAGGTCATGTTATCCATGCCTACGCAGACTCTCTGTTCGTCAAACAATCCCCTTTCACAATTTGTTATAAATAACCAATGAGAGCAAAAATAAAAATGGGGGGAATCTTCTTTTCTTCATCAACCCTTCAAAGTGTCGGCATGTTTTCATGATTTTAAAATGTAATGTTTTGCACCTTCTACTTATCTAAATCAAGCCTTTTTTTATATAGACACTTGGTTATGTCCCATTAAAAGTGGCTCTGTGCAAAAACATATTGCCAAATAGAAAGGCTTGCTTTTCGTGTGCTTTTTAAATTCAAGGCCATATTTAAACTATCAAATTAAGGCTGTGACAAAGCAAGAGCATCTGTAATCCAGCATGATGCAAAACCTTTGTGTCTTTGCTCCTGTAAAATGTTGGAGATTTGCTATTCTAAGTGAACAGCTAGCTCCGTGATTATTTACCTGGAGATAATAATATTGAGTGTGGCTCTTCAAAATCAAGGGTTCAAACAATTGCCACTCCGTTGCATTACTACTTTTGGCATTTCTTGGTATGACAGTGTGCACAAGAGGGTTGGAGGTAGTTTATTTAAAAAATAGCTAATCAGGTGAAAACCATATTTTTTCCAGGTACTATATTATTGGGAGAACCCTTTTGATTGCTACATTCTGAAAGTCAAGACTTTCAGAGGTTATTGCACCAAATAGTTGACACCCTTCAGGAGTACCACACGGTCCACCACTGATTTTGTAGTCAAATGTTCATGTGGAGATTCTGTTGTTGTTGTTTTGAACTGGCACCTTCATATTGGAGTCACAATTTGGGTAATTTCTATGGCGCTTTTCTGAGCTCCTAGGACTCTAATTGCAGCAGAGGTGCATACAGTCTTCAGATGGAGGCACCAGTTCCTATTAATAGCATCTGCAAATGAACGCCACCTGCTCATGAGCTCCGCGGCAGATTCCACAGAAGTTTCCAGATAATGTAAATAATTATCCGTTCAGGTGCCAAATGCTTGGGACAGGAGTGATTAGTCAGTGTTGTGTCTGCCTGTGCACACAGAATATTGGCTTTCTCTTTCACAATGTGCTAAGTCAGTGTTTCCCAACCTTTTTTGGGCAAAGGCACACTTGTTTCATGAAAAAAATCTCGAGGCACACCACCATTAGAAAATTTTTAAAAAATTAACTCTGTGCCTATATTGACTATATATAAAGTAACTCTCTTTAATAGGAATCAAATAAACACAAAGAAAGTATTTTATAATTACTTTATTATGAAATAGTAAGTACCGTATTTTTCGTCCCATAGGACGCTCCGTCCCATAGGACGCACCTACTTTTTTGAGGGGGGAAATAAAGGAAAATTTTTTTTCCTTTATTTCCCCCCCAAAAAACCAGGTCGGGGAACAGTGGGATGGCGGTGCTGCGCCTCCCCGCTGTCCCCCGAGCTTGTGGGGCTGGCCCATGTCTGCCTGGCGCGAGGGGCGCTCTGCTTCAGGGCGCCCCGCGCGTCCGGCGGCAGGCTACAGTCCGCAGCATGGGGAACCCTCTGTTTCAGGGCGCCCCATGCGCCCCCCGGGTGCGCAAGGCTTGCCAACACGAGCGCGGAGCACGGGGCGTCCTCCGAAGGGCGCCCCGTGCTCCGCGCTGCCAGCTGCCGCCCGCAAGCCTTGCGCTCCTGGGGGGAGATCCCCCGGGTGCGCAAGGCTGGCCAACACCAGCGCGGAGCACGGGGCGTCCTCCGAAGGGTGCCCCGTGCTCCGCGCTGCCAGCTGCCGCCCGCAAGCCTTGCGCTCCCGGGGGGAGATCCCCCGGGTGCGCAAGGCTTGCGGACACCTGCGTGGAGCACGGGGCGTCCTCCGAAGGGCGCCCCGTGCTCCGCGCTGCCAGCTGACGCCCGCAAGCCTTGCGCTCCCGGGGAGAGATCCCCCGGGTGCGCAAGGCTTGCGGACACCAGCGCGGAGCACGGGGCGATGGGATGTGGGAGGGAGCTCGCTCCCCGCCCCGCGTGTACTCGCCGCCGCCGCCCCGCCTCTCGCCGCCCGACTCGCCCGCCTCCCTCCCACGGCACACCAGCCGACGTCCCGCGGCACACTAGTGTGCCGCGGAACACCGGTTGGGAAACACTGTGCTAAGTTATTGTCTCCCAATGTCACACTGTAACTGCCATCCAGTGCTATTTCACTCAATTCTCCCAGGTCATGCAGATTAATGAAACTTTCAACTTGAAGCCAGTCGATACACAGAAAGAGATACAAAAGCAGAGCACACGGCTACACGTGTTGTCTTCCTCTGCTTGCAAGTAAATTGACTCTCCAGGTAGGTTCTTAGTGAGCTAAAAATATCCAATGCAGCATGTAGCATTGCTAGGAAATCTAAGTGGGGGGCAGATTATATGGTACATGGCCGGCTTTGTGACCAGTGTTGGCTGGATATGATGAAGTAAAAAACTCCCATTATCACACTTAGCTGTCAGCAGAGAAATTGCGCTATTTTTACAGTGAAGAGCAGGTTCTCTCAGTCTGACCTGGTACATGTTGGACTTTTAATGGCTAGAGTGTACAGCTGAATGTATTTGGAAATGGAGAATGTATTTTTGTTAATGAACTGTAGTGTTTGTAAGTTTAAGTTTAAAAGCTTTCACACGGTTGGGGGAAATTCTGAACACGTAGAATGGGCACATTTAAGTTATTTTGGAACACAACCCATTGAAAGCAGATCATCAGCCGGGCCCAATGAATGAGTAGATTTGAGGATTTAAATGTTAAAAGTATGCTATTTGGCATTGCTTGCCGTGATGCCTCACAACAAAGCAAAAAAGTTGCTTTGGATCCTGAAGCCTAATGTATCTGGGAGTTGTCAAGCTATATATGAGCTGAATGAGGTGGTGGAAACTAAACGCCTCTTCCATTACATAGTGGATATTAAGCCTACAAAATACAAGACTAGGCCACTGTATTGTTTAAGAGTCTCAAAGATGACACAGTAACCCAAGGAATTTCAATCTTCCTGCTGCCAAGAAAGCTTATTTGGCCCATGTCCCGAGCGGTATGTCACTGTTGATGGTTTTAGTCTTCAACCAATGTGTATTTGATTATATTCCCCCCTGTTTGCATTATGTTTGCTTTGCATTAAAATGAATGGGATGGAATAACAACGACGAAGTAATTTATGCCAGCAATCACATAGGCTCTGTATTTTTGCTTGCAGCAGACAGCAAGATGAGTAACGTTTTTGGTGCAAGGCAAGCTGCAGTGGATGCCACAAATACAAGACACAACAGAGAACGATGCCTTAATACATCCCTAGCAGCCACATACCAGTTTTAAACCTGTGAAAACCCTTTTGGAACTGAAAGCACACCCTAGTATGCATTCAACACTCCCCTGTAGGTGAACATTGCAAGGGAAGATAAATTACTGAACTGCCTTTTAGGCATGTTTTTTTTAACCTTTAAAACTTCACATGCCTGCTGTTCCCAGGAAGGCTTCTAATTGTGAGACTTTTGTTGTTGAGCTAGAGTTTGTTTGAACCCTGGGTGAGAACCCAAAGGCTTAAGGGTGTGTCAGAAGGAAAATGAATTGATACTGATTTATAGATATATTCACAACTTTGTATTTATGTAACATTTTTATATGTAATTGTGTATTTTTGTAATATTTTAAGTTGTTGCTTCAGATTTTTGTACACCGCTTAGAGAAAATTCTAATCTATTAAGTAGTATAGAAATTAAATAATTAATCAAATCATCTCAAACTGCTGATAGACCTGCAAATGCCACAGAGGATAATTTGGACAATTACTATTATAATAGAATATGCCATATTCCAGAACGAAAACATGCTGTTCAGCTGACTAGCATAGGAGAGATAGCAGCTGCTGCTTTTTGGAGAAGCTGAATCAGTTTATTAAAAATATTTTGGTATATGTAAGATAATAGCAGTGCAATGAAAATGTATAATGGCAATATTAGCTGTCAGGTGATTTTAACAGTTTCTCCATTATTATTTTAACATCTTATTTTAACCAGGATTTTATAAAAATGGATTAGGGTTTTTAATATGTTCTATATGCCCCTTTCCCATTCTTTTTTCTTGAAACATCCACCAACCCACTCACCTGTAAGGTCTAAACAGCATTGCAAGGCAGTGAAACATCATGTTTGAGATCTCCAGTTCCCAAATATTAACTCTGCCCCTCACCACTTTAGAATACCCAGCAATCAGTCTCCATAGCTGTTATGAATTAAGCAAATCTACTTTTTATTATAGCTTAGAATTGTTTATCTTCGATACATGCATACTCTTAGACATTTTGAAGGAAGACTTCCGTTGAGATACATTAAGGTTAGATGCAGTTACTCTTATCATGATTCTAATTAGTGACTAGTTCTGTAAGTGGATTTAAATAATCACTTGTTCAAGTGCATAGGAATTTACAGGCACTGGTAAAATACAAATACATTAGTATAACAATACAGAAACTGTAGCAGGAGGAGTGTGTTATATGGCACAGCAATAAATATGAGCCAGCTTTGATTTCTGCTTCTAGAATCATAAAAACCACCAGTAACATAGTTTTCAGTGTGTTCATGCTACTGAGATGTCTCCTGAGTAAATTCTAATGACAAAACCCCCCTGAAGACCAATGCTCTGGATAAAATATGACTTTTGTGTTTAGTAGAGAAACATAACTGGTGAGGAAATCTGAAAATATAAATTTGTTAATAAATAGGGTTGTTGCTGTACACTGCCCTGGCAATTTATACTTTTTATAAATAAATAAATAAAATAAGAGACTGAATAAACTTGTGGATGTGGTCTATATAACTATACCAGGATCCATTACTAAAATAACCTGAGCTGTTTGCAGAGCTGTAAATTATATTTTAAAAAAGACCAACAATGTAAGATGTACAAAATGGTGAAACACCATAGGAGTGTAAAAGCAGGGAACCCTCCCCCCACCCCCATGAAAATGCAACTTTTAATTATGGGCAGTAAAAACTTTCAGTCTTAAGTGACAACTAACAAACTGTCCTGACGGAACGGCTTTAATTTGGTTATGAAGCCGTACTGGTTTGGCCTGAAGAATTGCTCTGTACCAGACACTGAGAAGAATGTTCTCCCATTACTTCCATAGAACTGTTATCACAATCCAAGCTTTGGGAGGAAATCTTCCTGTATCCACCACCTGTGGAACTGATGGTTTTCAGTGTTTTGGAAGAATCAGTGCTGCTATCGTTACGGCTGGCAATATCACTAGAGTTTGCATCCCTTATGACTATCTCCTGCAGGGCATCAAATGTTAATGGAATAAAACCTTCGTTGTCTGAAGTGAGCACAATCCAGGACAAACCTGTTGAAGACATTAGATACATGCAATTTTTCAAGAGCATAATAGAAAAACAGTGATCTTTATTACACTGTTTGTGATATAAAACAACAGTAGCTGGCTGGCTGGCCTAAATTCAGAACTTAGCTTAACGGTATCAGACCCAACAGATATGTATTATGCAATACACTTCTAGCCATAGGTGCCAAATTTCTGGGGCCCTGGGTGCCCGAGCACCCACAAAATTCCCCATGAAGGGCACCCACAGGCCCGGGCATCCATGGTCGTGGGACCAAGCTGGAACTCCTGCTTCTAGCTAGCAATGTTAGATTAATTTTTACGTACACAGAAAACAGCAAGAAATACATCTTGATGTAACTTCCAAGTCACAGACAACTTTTAAAATGAGATTGTATCAAAATGACACTTGGGCAATTCTTGGCTGGAAGCATTTAATTCAAACAATTCTTGCATTGCAGCTTCTACCTTGTACATTGAAAATGGTGGTATTTCAATACAGTGATTATACTCTCTGAACGGCTGGTCCAAGCTTAGTAAGACATGAAAACTCCCAAGAGAAGGAATAGTACTGGCAAACCAAACAGAAATTGGGGGTGACCACTCCACTCTGACAGCCATCCATGTCTTGGTTCAGCTTGTAGCCCAGTGAACAGAGAAGCATGCAGCACCTCAGTACTGGAGAATTAAGCAGCAACAAAGGTTGGATTCTATGATTTAGCCAGGGTCCCTCCTGTTGCCAAGCAAGGCCACAGACCCCACTGTTCTGTAGCTTGGCTGCCAATGACTTCAGATGTTTCTTGCTGAGCAGCAGAAGCAAACTCCCATTTTTTTTCTTGTAGTCCTGATGGCACTACAATTTTGCTAAGTCTGAAAATGCAGTGCTACAGATGCTCAAGAGTATTTTTCTCTAAAAAAAATCAGGATAACCAAACTGCTTTTGGCTTGGTTTCCCCCCCCCCCCCTTCTTCCAATACAGCAGGAATGATGAAAGTAAAGAATGAAATGGTGGAGGGTGTGTGTGTGTGTGAAATGACTGTTAAGCCCAAGGTGCAGCTCTATCTACCTAGCTGCACCGTTCAGGACCCTCTTCCCTTTCATCTCAGTTTCAGCCCATTGATACAGCAATGTTAGTGAGCTGCCTAAAGATTGTGGAGGGTGTTCTTCCTGGAATGTGCATGGAAACACTGTGGGGATGGTCTTAGCCTTGATAGAACTAAGAGCGTTTGGCCTGCCTCTGCTTTCCTAAAGCAGGTACAGTGGTACCTCTGGATGCGAACGGGATCTGTTCCGGAGCCCTGTTTGCATCATGAGTAAAACGTAACACGCGACTGCATGTCTGTGCATGTGCGGGTCACGTTTCGCCGCTTCTGTGCATGACATCATTTTGAGCGTCTGCCCGAGCGGCGAAACCCGGAAGTAACGCATTCCGTTACTTCCGGGTCGCAGCGGAGCGTAACCTGAAGCATATTCAACCTGAAGTATGACTGTAAAAGCAGCCATTTCCCCCAATGCCATTCCAAAGTATTTATACCCCAGATGGGTGGGGTATAAATAATATATTATTATTATCATCATGATCATTATTATTATTAAAGAGGCATTTGGAGGCTTCCTTTTTTCAGGTCACAGGCTTAAAAAGCAGGAGGTGAAATAGGGAAGGGGAGTAAAACCAGACAGTACCGTATATGCCAGCTTGAGTTGGGGTAGGGCATGGATAGAATAATACCAGCATCAGCAAAGCAGTTCAGGAGAAACAGGGAGGCAGACTCGCAGACATGCAAGGGGGGCATTATTGTAAAAGATGTCAGGAAGGGCAGCAAACAGCTTTCCCAAGCCACCTCCTCCTGAAAGGGCTGCAGCACAACCAGGTCAAAAACTGGCAGGTCCAAATGTCTAGTTCTGCCAGCACCTCGTGAAGCAGCCTTTCCAAAGGAACTTGGTTCCAAACTGTAAAACTGTTCCTGGATTACAGGTGTAGTCAGCTTTTAGCAGTCATGCAGAACTTCTCAAATTTTATATCGACATGGCGACGACATTCACTTCCCGTAATTTTAGGAACTGCTTGAAATGCAATTCTTACTGGCAACTCCATTTGTCGGTTATGTAACACTCTGCGGCAAGTGACATCATGAGAAGATTGAGGCTTTACAGTCATGTGAACTTTTAATCTTTCTGCTTAATGCTTTATCTGAACTCAGCTTAAGGCCAATACCGCACAAGACTTTCAAAATATCTCTGCGGGCACAGTTAAACAAGCCAGTATATGTAACACATTGTAGACGTGTTAATAACCCACCCTGAAATTGTGCACGTAAAATCAGGGCAAGTCACAATTTATAAGATTTACTTTCATAACTGAGTAAGGGGAATCAATCTGAAAATCACTATTGATAACAAGAATGTAACTGCCTATTTGAACGGAACGGTGGCGATTTTCTTAAATTATTCCAAATGCCATTTGGGAGTTCTTGCAGCAGCTTGCAACAAATGAAGCGTGCTGAAGCCACTGGGTACAGAGTGGGGTGTTACTAAATTGGGCACACTCTGGTTTTTTCCTGGGCCTTGATGGTGCTGTTAACTTGTAAAATGTCTGCAATTAGGCAACTGCACTTGGGATGCTGAGTATAATTCCGGTCAAGCACCTCAAAAAGGATACTGTAGAGCTGGAAAAGGGTAATCAAAATGAAATTCCCTATGAGGAAAAGCAGAGCTAATGCTCAGAAATATCTCTACACTTGCTACTGAAATACAGTGGACTCTCGGGTTGCAAACGTGATCCGTGCAGGATGCACATTCGCAACCCGCAGTGGTGTGTCTGCGCACATATGGGTTGCGATTCGGCGCTTCTGCGCATGCGCAACTGCCGAAACCTGGAAGTAACCTGTTCCAGTACTTCTGGGTTCTGGCGCGTCCATAACCCGAAAAAACGTAACCTGAAGCGTCTGTAACCCAAGGTATAATTGTAAACATTACTCTAAAGCATAGGTGATATTGTGAGAAATGACACAGAAGATACAAGTTATGCAGAAGAAATCAGTATTCCTTCTCTGATTTCCCAAATGGTCTTCTAATAAGCACAAACCCTAGCTGAAAATAAAGGGCTCTGGCACCCTCGCCTCTTATAAACAAAAATGTAAAGCAACTTCCGTTTCTGAATTCTAAATTAGACCAAATGTAACACACACAATAAAAGGCACAACTGTTTTCCCACTGGCACACTGCCTTCCTTCCAGATCAATCAAATATTTTCACTAAATACCATATTTCTGACAAACAGAACTTACCATGCTGCATTTCAACAAGAGTCAGGTTGAAAATCTGCTGAATTAGACTTAGACGAAGTTTGCCATCGCAGAGGATAACAGCTCGCTTCTCAGGTGTAACAGTTCCGGAACAATCCTTCTGTAAATTAACAACAAACTACTAGCGTGATCAAGACTTATTTCACCCCGTTCCCAGGCACCTTGCAACAAATCTGATCTGCATGTATCTAAATTTGCTGAATGTTCCAACTCAGCCTGTGCTGATCACCTGCTTGGCCCAGGAGCGGGGAAACTATAGCCAGGCCACCTCTTTGCTGATTTGCCCTTAACAGGTAATTAGCAGAAGCACTCAAATTGGACAGCACTTGCCAAAATCAAACAGATGCCCAGAGTCTGGGACTGCATCCAAGGATCTGCAGGCCAGTGCAACAGATATGCATTCCAAGCAGTCTCAACTGATGAATGCCCAGTAGAGAATTTCCAGAGGTCTCCTTCCCAGCTGTTGCTCTATGGATGTGGCTCTCCAGATTTGTTGCACTCCCAAACCTCATCAGCCCCAGGCAGAATAGCCAATTGCCAGGGATGGTGGGAGTTGTAGTCCAGCAATGTCTGGAAGGCCACAGGCTCCCATCCCTAGATGCTCTTAGTGTCACACAGCTAATTTTGGACAGTAAAATAGTTTGCCTCCCTTCAGTGAGTTTGTCTTAGCCCATGCTGCTATACAAAAGTTGCTTCTCTCCAGAGATAGGAAGCAAGATTGCTAGTATTTTTAAGCATAGCTGGTAACAATAAAGCAGATGAATACATATACTTTTTGTTCGAAAGGTACCTGATAAGTGATGTTAACAAAAGAGGGAGCACGCGAAGATGGATATCCCAGCAGAGGTTTTTTCCCCGATTTCAAAAGCTCAGTTAGTTCAAAAAGCTGATGCTGCAATTCTGCAAACCTGCAGCACAGCCTTTCCAGATGCTTAGAGGTGTAAGAGGGTTCTTTTTCAATTTGCAGCAAGTTTGTTTTTGAGGAATTTGACATATCCGTAGAACTATGCACATGCTTGTTTGGTGAAATGGATACGTTTGACAATCCTGAAGAGGTTTCGATTCCTTGAAGAACAAGTGAACGATTTGTTGGTTCAGCATCCAAACATCCCAGAACTTGAGGGAAGTCCCTGGAAATCTTTTTCTCCTGGAAGTCAACTGCATTGCTCAGCACACTTTGCTCATTAGCAGGGCTCTTAATTTCTTCTATGAGTTTTCTTCTGTTTCTAGGAGACTGGATCGCTGTGCAACTTGGCAGTACCAATCCATCACATAGTATATGAGGCTCTGAAGAATGAATTTCTATGCCTTCTTTTTTTACCGGTACGTTTGCAAAGCAAACCTGGGTAGTCCCCGAAAAGGCAGAAGAGTCTTCTTTGCACACAATTTCTTTGACCATCAAACGGAGAATGTACTTGTCCGAGCGTGATGATGGAAGAAAAGCTGGGTCTGTTAATTTCTGTTTTCCAACCAGTATCAGCAATAGCTTTTCTGTCAGGAAACACAATCCCTTTGGTCTTTCGCTTTTCTCCAGTTGAATTTGTTGAATGTTAGGCAAGTGAGATGAAGATAAAGAGTAAGCCAAAATTATATTACAAGTGTTGGACGCCACTGCCACAGTTTGAGTTTTAGAATCAAAAGTCATTATGTCTGGGACCAGAATCCCTGAGATGCTGACTTTTTTGGTAGCTGTCACTTTTCTTTCAAAAGTCACCAAGATCAGGTGTGAGGCATCTTGGCCGCTTCCTGTTAAGTAATCCTTAGTTCTTAGATGAAGGAGAGAATTGTTATCAGTCTGCTGCTTGCTTGCAGTGAGGTGGGTTAGATCCACCGACGAAGATGTAGAAGTTACAATGGACCCAGGTTTTTCTTGGTCTGTTAACTTTTTCCCACTGTCTACAGAGAGCTCTTCTTTGCAGGCCGACGAGGAAGTTTGTGAGGGAACAGAGTTTCCGACAGCCTCAGATGGCATTTCAAACGAAATGCCCGCGTTTAAGCTACATATCTTATCTAGTGGAAGTTCGGTAGCAACCGCCACTTGAGAACCTAATGTCGCTTCGATTGCACAGATGTAGCCTCCCACGTCAAATATCGGGCAAAAAGAGCATGCATTCAAAGTTTTCTGTTCATCATCCCAAATATAGGAATGGAGGGCACTGCCTATCCCAACCACCAAGCGGTTGCCTTCCTCAGTCCAGCAAGCACAGTGGATGAGCGCACTGCTTTTAATATCTGCTTTTATTCTGGAGTTGTTGATCCGAACCGAGTGTAGCACAGAGGTGTCCCGCGTAGTAAGCACAGCCAAGATTTCCTTTTTCGGATGCCACACACAGCCCTGAGGAAGTATGGGAAACAGCTCGCCAATTTCGCTGATTTGATAAACCATCAGTTTGTTTCTTTCAGAAACACTGTAACATAGCTGCCACATGGTGATGTGTTTTTTATGCTGGATAGCAAGGAGGGCAGGGAGATCTGGGGCACAAGATGGAGCCCAGTAAAGTCCGTGAACGTGTTCAAACTGGCCAACAACATTCGAGTTGCCAAATTTAGGTTCTCCATTATGCTGATACAACGAAGTCAGGATCACTTGCTTTCCATCAGTCCAAGCAATCCCATGCACAGGATGTATGGCCTGGTATAAGGCATTGAGGCCAGTTCTCAGCAATTTTCCTTTCCCCAACTCCATTTTTATGTTCTGAAGGAATACATCTATAAAGCAAGCAAACAAAAAACATTATTTGAAACATTTTCGCTGTTGCTAATTTGACTTTATGCCATATAATGATGCAAATACGAAAGGTAAATTCCCAGGAACATTTTGTGGCTCACGTTTGAAAAAAGCATGCTGGATGAATTTCTGCCTTGATCAATCAAGGCTTCTTGTTTTCTTCTAGCATTCATCTTTTTTTTAAAAAAATATTTAGTGATTTGAAACAATAAGCAAAAAAGGTAGTAAAGTAAACACAGTATACAACTGAGGTTCATGTATCCTTTTCCCATACAGTTTTTTAAATTTCATTTTACAATGTATATAATAAAAGAAAGAACAATGAATAAAAATAAAAAGATGAAAAACAAAACTATAAAATAGGCACATGGAATGAGTATAGTTGCACATGGGTTAAAATAACAAAGTCCAAGAATATAGGTGCCCATATATCAGTAGGTATAATTTGCATTTTTAAAAAAGTATTTATATTATTTTGTTACAATACTGTAATAGGCAATAACAACTTTAACAAATGCTAGAATATTGATGTTCTTTTCACATTACCCATTTTTATCTCTAAGGTTGCATACACACTATAGCTTTAAAGCCCATTTGAAACACATTCCTTCACTCAAAAGAATTCTGGGTACTGCACTTTATCCCTCAAAGGTACAAATCCCAGCAACTCTTGACAAAACTACGGTACCCATAATTCTTTGGGAGGGGGTGGGATGTGTTTTCTGACATCTATGTCAGACAGGTACTCTCACCACAGTCATGACTGGTAGCAGCTCCCTGCCAAGTGTATACTTCGTGTCAAACCCAAATCTGCATAAGGCAAATATAAGAAGCTGGGGAGAAGAGGGGGCACTTTGTACTAAGTTTACTATCTGAGTGAAAAATAATCAGCCCTACTGCTTGGGGCACAGCTGCTTTCCCATTTCTTTTTTTTTAAAGTGTTTGTAGTGGCTGGGAGAAGTGTGCAACAGAAAAATATCTGGTAAAAGCTTAAAACCTTGACTATATAATGCAGATTGTGCCTTTCCTGCCATTAGCTTGGATTAGTTTCAATGCTCTGCATGTGTTCTGTATTCCCTGTACTATAGATATTCGCTAAAGGTGAATAAGTGAGTATCTACGTTAGAGAATTCAGAACACATGCAGAGCACTCAAAATAATCCAAGCCAGTGATACGTCCCAAGTCTGCCTTAGTGATCCCATCTGTGAAATGGGTATGTTTTCTAGTATGTCATCTACATGCATGGTTGGCATCCGTCTGTCCTGGGAGACAACTGAGGAGTGATTACTTGACAATACGCTCCACATATAACAAAGAGTCTTGGGGTACCTTATGAAGTAATAAATTGTGGCATAAACTCTTGTGGCCCAGAACCCGTTTTGTCAGTTATCAGGCAGCAAACTAAACTAGTGCTGCATGTGTGAGACTTGATGTATAGTCCACAGCAGGTATGTCTGCACATAGTTCTTGCTTTATGCTTGTGACACAATTCCAGCTTGATTTGTTATGCTACTCTGCGCTGGCCTTGGTTATCATTGTTAAGTCTTTCAAAAACCCAGTTGCTTGGCGGCAGGTAACTTGTAAAGTGCATACAATAGCCAAACAAAACATTTTTCCGAACAGAGCAAGCAAGGTGTTTTCTGTAGGCTTTGCCAGTCTTCGGGGAGTTCAGAAACAAACAAGCATATATAATTGTTGGAACCCGCATGCCTCCTTCTTCACTAGTTCAGTTGGCAGAGCATAAGACTCTTAAATCTCAGGGTCACAGACTCAAGCCCCACACACTGGGCAAAATGTGGACCAGATGGGGTCCCTTCCAATTTGACAATTTTTAATGTGCTTGGAGCAACCGCAGTCGCGCTTAACTGCTGCATGAGAGCAGAAATCTCTCTCCCAGCGCAATAGTAGCCTAGTCAGGTAGAGCACGAAACCCTTCATCTCAGGGTTGTGGGTTCGAACCCTGCGTCAAAAGATTCCTGCATTGAAGGGGGTTGGACTAGATGACCCTCAGGGGTCCCTTCCGACCCCGAAATTCTACGATTTTATACAAACCATAGTGAGAAGGGCCCCCAAGGCCTAGACTGAGGACTGTTCTGTGACTCACAGCTCCAGGTGGTTAGGAGCGGGCTGCCGATAACCATTGCTGTCAACCTTCCCTTTTTTGCGGGAAATTCCCTTATTCCAGCACCGTTTCCCGCTGCTATCCCAGATTGTTAGATATCCCGTAGACTGTCCTTGAGACAGGTGAGGCTGCTGATCCCTTATTTTCGAGGCTCCCCAGGACAGGTGAGGCTGCTGATCCCTTATTTTCGAGGCTCCCCGGGACAGGTGAGGCTGCTGATCCCTTATTTTCGAGGCTCCCCAGGACAGGTGAGGCTGCTGATCCCTTATTTTCGAGGCTCCCCCGGATAGGTGAGGCTGCTGATCCCTTATTTTCGAGGCTCCCCCGGATAGGTGAGGCTGCTGATCCCTTATTTTCGAGGCTCCCCGGGACAGGTGAGGCTGCTGATCCCTTATTTTCAAGGCTGCTGATCCCTTATTTTCAAATCTGAAAGTTGACAGCTATGCCGATAACCCCAAGGTCGCAGGTTCAAGCCCCGTATGGGACCGGCGCTGCCTTATTCCTGCATTGCAGGGGGTTGGACTAGATGATCCTCAGGATCCCTTCCGATCCCATGAAAGGAGAACTGTCCGTGTGGGTTTGCTTTTCCTTAAACTGAAGTTCAACGGGACTCTCCCCCAAGCAGGCGTACTGGACTGCGGCCTAAATCGTGCTACACACCCACCCACTATAAAACCGCAGCGCCTCGGGGTTTTTCCCTCGGGCCGTTGGCCCCGCCCCCTCCTCCTCCTCCTCCATCGCCCCCGCCTACCCGCCCGCCCCCGCCCCCGCCGCGGGAGGCTCTTACCTTATAAGGGAACGCGATTCGGTCGCCAATCGGGATAACGACATCGGCCTCTTCTCGCACCCGCTCGGCGCTCTGTTCATTCCTGTTAGTTCGCGAGCGGAGGAGTAGGAGCTGCTCGGCTCCCGAGCCGCCACAAGGGGCGCTGGCTGGCCTTCGGGAGGAGGAGGAAAAAGGGGCGGGGCCTTAAGCCGGGCGCCTTGCGTCAGCTCCCCTTGTCTACGCTCCTCAGTCGACGGCGCTCTACTTACCACCAACGGGTCTCTCTATGATCTAACAAACGCCCTCTCGCGACAAGGGAGCTGCTTTCCCCTCCCCCTCTTTTTTTTTTTTGAGGCCTCGCTCACGTGGCTTAAGCTTCTATGCGGTTGGGTAGCAGGCGGCGCGTGCGGTTCGTGAGGAGCATTTCTGACAGGGAGGCGGGGCCAGGAGACGCGCTGGTCCCGCCTCGTCCTCGGGGCTTCAGTTGGCCGTTATGAGGCAACCTTCCCCGGTTTGTTTATTGGGAGCTCGCAAGCTTCTCAATACACTTTATGTGCCTGACAATAAAAACAGGTGCTCTGTGTGTATACTTGAGGCATCTAATCATAAGCCTGCATTTTTATCAAAGCATATATCTTTTATTAAGGCTTGCTTGTATTTAAAATGAGCTTTAAAAAGGATTTTCAAAATGTTTCATGCCAGGCAGAAAGAACCTTGGCAAGATGTTTTTCCTCCTAAGACAAGGGGGCCTCCTGATTTACAGCAGGAAAAACAATTCTCAAAGTCATAAAAAAAGGAATTACAGACAACTGACCTTGCAGATTGCAAAACACCATTAGGAATGGGGAAAATAATACCATTTGCCTCCCAGTAAAATGAGCCATATCTTCTTCCTAAGGTTGAAAGGCCAAGAGCAATGGAGAAGCATCTAGCTGGCTGTGAAAGGAGGGGTGCAAACTGAAGAGGCTTCTTTTAAAAGCTTTTTTTTTACTGAGTTCCTTCCTTTTCACTTTGAGAAGCTTTATTCTTTTAAAAGGCTACCTATGACAAATGTATGAAATATATTAGCTTAAATATATTGGCTTAAATGTAATTATGCAAAGGATTTAAGAAATGCTAGATTCTTATTTCATAGAGTCATATTGCAATAGGAGACCAGAGGGGCAAATGAGCCTAGCCCCCCTGCTAGACAGGAGACGCCATAGAGCACTCTTGATATATAGTTGTCAGGCATTTGTTTAAAAACCTTCAATTGAAGGAGATCTTTCAATGTTGATGTGAACTCAAGATCCTTGACATCTGTTGAAGATAAAAACGTAAGATTAACCATTTGTTTTAGAAGGCAATAGGGCAAGGAGGGTAAGAGGTGAGCTGGTAATTAAGATTCCATGTAAGATATATTATTACTTATTTGTCATTTATATATAGCTCTTTGTCTCCCATATAAGGACAGAAGGAAGTGGGTGTATCTTTTGTGATTGGTTCTAGCAAACAGCCAATAGGAATTTCAACCAGGCTGATTGGACAGAGGCAGCCACAGGAGGAGCAAAGGGGGCTGGATTAAGGAAATATAAGTGCTGGCCAGGATGGCAGGAGGCCAGGCCAGAGCTTGGTAACCATGTACCACTGTGCCTCTTATTTATTTGTCTGACAAATAAATTACTATTTTAATTTCTCTATTGCTGCGTTGAATATTTCATTCCAGCTAAGCGTTAACCACAAGCAGGGTGCTACATACTCACATACATAAAAGGTAAAGGGAGCCCTGACCATTAGGTCCCTATACATATATATATATATATATATAGGCGTTAAGCCGTTTTCCTTCACAAGCGACCACGGCTTTTAGAGCCTGCCTCAAACGCCCATTCGGCCACGAAGCGCGCCAGGCTGAGGTTGCCCACACGCACCCAACACCACCACCAAGAATGTCAGAAGCTATAGTTCACCCCCTTCCAGAGCTACAGTTCCCAATATCCTTACTTAACACACCACAGTTCCCACGTTTCTGGGTCGGGGGTAAAGCCCTGGACTTTATATGCACATGGCAGGCAGGCCGCTAGTCTCCGTCCTAGCACGTAAAGTTACACTACTGTGAGTATAACCCGACCTCTTCGTAGAAATAGCAGGTTACATGTGTAGGTAGCTCTGCCTCTGAAACACTCGCCCAGGTAAAAAGCAACCGCTGAATTTAATAAACAAGTCTATAGCAAATAAGAAGACACATATGTGCAGTCCTTGGGTCTCTGGGAGGTTTTTAAATGGAGGAGCTCTGGGTGTTTTTCCTGTTTGTCTAGGCCCCTTTTTTGGTAAGCCATGAAGGTCTCCTGTCACCTTTTTACTATTATTAAGATCGGGTTCAGATGAATTGACTTTCCCTGTGCGTTTATGAACCCCCCTGGTTTATTGCTGTCTGTGCTTTTTCAGTACTTCTGAGCTCTTTTCACCCATGTACCATGTATACATTTTCATACATTACCATGTATGTTGTGTTACCTGTAACAAGGGGATAACAATCTGATGGTGAACATTTTATGTCATAAGATATTTGCTAGTCTTTAAGGGGTTGCAGGACTCTTGCTCTTGCGGCAAGAGACTAAACGCATCTCTCACTTTTTAAGAAATGATTAGAAATAATATCAAATCAATGTCAGAATGAAACCCCCTGTCATTTTTTGCTGTTTTGTGGAAAGGTGCAGCCTTCTCCCAAGGACTCTTGGGAGGCTTGCGGTGGAGCAAAGAGACAGTAGCGGAAGGAAGAACATATTCCAAGCAAATATTGAATAAGCCTCGATGAGGGAGAAAAGGTAAGACTTAGAATTACAGTTAGAAGAGAAAGGGCTAGTTCCCCCCCCCCCATAGGTATCCCAAACTATATGGATGAACCATCACAGGTATATACTGGATCATATTTTTAAAAGCAGCAATCCACTACTTAAGGAAATGAGTACTGTAAGTCCCTCCTTCCAAATAACGAGCATAATAACTCCATGGCATGAATTAGACACATTTAATAATCTGCATGTCTGTCGATACATCTCTCGTGTTTATAAAAATATATATATTTGCTGGCACAGATGCAGCATTACTTCTTGAAAATTCTGTTTTAACTATGTAAATATAATACAAGTAGAGAAAATATATATATGCTAGCGAATGTCACATTGCACAATATATGTAAAGTCTCTCATAAATTATGGCAGTTCCTTCATAATCAGGCTGGTAGTGCCACCTTTGCGCCTCATCTTCAGTAATCGAAAGCAAGCTGCCTTCATATCAAAAGTCCAAAAATAGAAGCTTTGGAAAAAATAATAATCTAAAGTTACTTCTTTTTAATTTCAAGATCCACAGAATTCTTGTTTCACAGTATAATGCTACAGGTAGAAAGAAATTGGTTGATTGCTTTTAGCTGTCCTTACTTTGGCCACAGAACTCTAGAAATGTTCTTCCAAGGGTTCAGACATTCTGTGGCAGCCTTCACAGCAACACAGAACTACAATTTCCAATGTTCTGGGGAGGAAAGCTTGTCACTGAAACCAATTTAAGCTTGTAATGTAAGCATACCTTTGTATTGAACCCTGGAGAAAATATTCCTCCCCCCCCATCTGTTGGGGGGATATTAGTTTAGACTAAGAGCCAAACTAGATGCATTGTAAGAGATATGATAATAGGATATTCCATCTTTTTTCCTAATTAAAAGCAGTAAATCCCACCCTCGCCCCAGTTTGGACTGTGGTTGTGGTGCTAGGAGAAGGGTTTTACTTTTTAATCCTTCTCCACACATCATTTTCCTAATTTAAATCACTCAAAGCGTTGATTTGTCTCATGTGGGAAAGCATACAAGTATCAAAGGAGATCTTCCATGTCACATTCAGTTTGGCTCATAGACAGAGTGGAAATATAGGCCAGTTAGTCTTACATATGGGAGAAACTTGAAATGCTAGAATAAGAATCGGAAGAAGATTCTCAGCAATAATTTATATTCTGCCATATGAGTTTCATCGTATGTGTAGACTGTATGAATGCGGTTGTCAGGAATAAAGAAAAGGTTTACAGAAACCATTATGCATTGTGTAAAAAAATAATTAATTAATTAACACTGTACAGTCTAATAATTGCTTCATAATTCGGTTTCATGTAGGAAAAAGGTAGAACAGATACATTTTGTTATATCATGTATAATAAATGCACATGTGTCAATCTCACTGCATTTGTGGCAAAATAAACACATGTGGACTGGATCTAGAGTTGCCTAGAGCAGAACTAACAGGCCAAAGGGGGAGGTTTTTTGCCAGTTCTCCTTTTCCTCTGCAGCCCAAATTGCCACCTGTATGTCAGAAGGTCCCACAATTTTTTAATGTTACCATTATATCCCACCTTTCCTCAAAGGTGCTCATGTTTCTTCTAGGTCAGAAACAGTGATTGGTTCAAGGGCAACCAGGTAGGTTCATGGCTAAGTGGATATTTGATCCCTGGTTTTCCTAGGTCCTAGTCTAGCACTCTAGCTACTATACCACAGAGGGCACAGGAGACTGCTGTGGGAAGGGGATATTGGTGAAATCTGCTTCCATTTCTTTCTGCCAATGGGCATTTCCTGTGAATGAGTTGTACTCACTGGAAGTTAGTAACCACACCGTTGTATTTTTTTCTTCTTAGCTTTGTTGTTTCTTGGTGTTCTTTAGTATAATCTAGGGAGAAGCTTTGCCACATGAAAAATTAAAACAGACTAAACCATCCTCACCAGCATCTTGGCATTGTATAGACTCCAAACTAATGCATGTTTTTCACACCCCCAGAATCCTTAGAGCAAGTTAGTCAACCTACCATACTTAGCCTTTCTTTAGAAAACATGAACTTCATTAATGCTAACTTTTCATGCACAGAATATATACCAAATCTGAATATGGCAAATGACATTACTTTTAGTTCAGTATTCTCCTTTTCAGTGCCAGGAATCTCAGTCTGTAGCCTCAGTGGATACAGACATGACCTACTAGATCTGATCCAGTAGATTACTGTGAGGAGGACTAGCTACCATGGAACACAAGCCACATGAGTTATAGTTTAAAATGCAGTCAAAAATCCTGCTGATCATTTTCTACTCATGCAGTTATTTATGTTGAAGAACATCTTTTTTTGGTTTGCCTCATTATGTCACGCTGCTCGGTGGTTGCGAAGAAATGTTTCTTTTGAAGGAGTGACTTCCACAGGCTTCCAAACTATCACTCCCTTCTCTTATGATGATCTCTTGCTTTGCCTTAAATGTTAATGGTATAAAACCTTCACCATCTGCACTAAGAACAATCCAAGAAGAACCTAAAGGGAAAGGAAAGGAAAGCATCAGTGTGTATATATGTATAATCATTATTATGTTGGGAATGCAATTGCCTACGTAAATGTTAACATTCACCCTCAATTCGTGCTTTGTTCATGTCTTTTTCATAGGTTCTTCTTCCTACAGTGTGGCAAAGCTTAATGGGTTACCATGCTGATGTAGGTTTTGAACAAACCATTTATCAGTATTTTTCTTTCCTTTTTGGTATTTTCATTTGGCTCCACTTGTTCTGGCATGGTAATGGGGAAGGGGGCAGGAGAAGGAACAACTAAACCTCATAACTGGAAAATGTGTACACCCAAGGCCCTGGGGAAAACTGACAATGAAGCACCAGTTTATTATGTTTTTTATTTACCATGATTTCAACTCACATATCAAGACTTTTCTAGGATTAACTAAAAATTTTAACATTCATGTATAGTTTACCCTCTTTGTTCCACTAGCTTTGCCTGGAGAATTGGTGTGTGCGTGCGGGGTAGATTGAACTCATACGTCTGTTCAAAGGCTCCTTGTACACTTTCTCAAGTTAAACTCTCAGAAACCTCTTTGGCATGTGGAATTTTTTCTCATGCAGGAACATGCAAGCGAAGTCAAGTTGTGTTTAGAGAAACTTCTGCATGTGAAATCATACTTATGTATAGATAATTCAAGAACAAACTTTGGCTGCAACCTGTGGTTTGTTTGGAGATAAACAATCAGTGCTGCTTTGCAATGTAATGCTAGGGCATTGCTGTTATTTTTGTACTCCTGGCTTTGCAAAGGGAGCACCTGAGTGGGCAAAAATTGAAGTGCTTGCACCAGCACATTGTCACGGTAATAAGGGTGCGTCTACACTTTTCTTGTCCCACTACTAAAAAGCAAGGGCCAGAGAAGTTTTCCTGTTCTTTCTGTGCACGGCTTTCCATTTGCCTCACTGATTTCCCTGAGAAAACCTGCTCTTTGCCACTGAATTGGAGCAAATGTCAATCCATGGAAAACCCTATTGACGTTTGCTCTGATTCAGCTGTAGAGAGTGGGTTTCCCAGAGGAAAATGGCAGGACAAGCAGAAGTGTGGACAAGCCCTAAGACATTGTTTGTTTCAGACCATGGCTTACCATAATGTGCAAACCAAGCTAATTGATCTGCTTTATTCATGGGTCAAATCTATCCAGTTCACAGTTCAAGTTAATTTCTGAATTTAAAACAAAGGAGCTAAGACATTTGTGTTTTGGAACTTCATTAGCTTTAATTTCTACCAAGAGCAGGTGTGTGTGTGTGTGTTTGTAATGTGCATGCCTATAATAAGAACAGCTACCTTTTATAGATGATGGTATCTTGTACCCAATAGGGTTGGGTGGGAAATAATAAACTGTGCACTCCAATTTGACCAATTAAAGCAAAACAAATGTGTTGTTTCCTTTTAATACTGTATCTGAAAGTACAGAAAGTTCTTTAAATTAAATCTATTAATTAAACACCTACACATGTTGCTTTGCTGTTTCGTGTTGTCTGTCGCATCATAAGAAGATTACCGTTACCAAGCGTGAACTTTTAATCTTTTGCAGTTAATGCTTTCTTTCTAATTCTGGACAGACTTTTGATTCTATAAACTACCCTGTGCTTGGGTGTTTGTGTGTGTCATGTAAACCTACGCAATTACATTGCTAACCTTATATGTAAAACATGTGGGGGGGGGGGGTTACTTCCAAAATAGTTTATTTAACACTCTGCATTGGGTACAGATAAATGTTATTATGCCTGCAATGCAATCAACTTACTTGAGAGTAAACCGTGTTTTTCTAAACTTACTAGAGAAAAACAAAGGCTGCAAGCCTATATACCTTTTCCTGGGAGTAAGTCCTTTTGAACTGAGTACAGCTGGCTTCTGAGTTGGCATGTACAGAATTCGTTTAGCAGGGAGAAAGCATTTAACACATCTAAATTGTAAATTGAAGTATATCTGGATAGACGAGGATATGACTGAAGGGTTAAAAGCTTTAGTAATTTCTAAACATGGTTGGCCTAATAAGAATATAATATCAATAATTATTTTTTATTTCAGAGTATAACTAAAGAGCTAGATTTATTAGTTGTCCGAGTTGGACAACTGTGGCTTTTACCAGGTTTTGCCCAGTTTGGGGCAATTCCACTCCTCCAGCAACCCTGCCACTCTCAACATTGTTAAGAACAGCCCTTCTCCTTCAGAGAGGCTTGTTATAGGGTAAAGAAAGCTGAATGAAAGTTAATCTTACTATCTAAGCCAGGCATAGCCAAACCTGGCCCTCCAGATGTTTTGGGACTACAACTCCCATCATCCCTGACCACTGGTCCTGTTAGCTAGGGATGGTGGGAGTTGTAGTCCTGAAACATCTGGAGGGCTGAGTTTGCCTATGCCTGATCTAAGCCATAGTACATGAAAGTATGGGTGATTGAGTGCTCACATAACTCTTTAAAAAGGAGGAAAGAACAGTTTTCCTTAATGAATTAAAATTCTACATTCAACTACATTCAAAACGATATGTTCAACTTCACATTGTGTTTTGTATGGGACTTGGGCAGTGTTTCCTAAAGATACATATTTTTTCTTAATTAAAGTTGGACTCTCACTTGCATTCAAAAATCAAAGCTATGAAAACACTCAAAAGTTACCTAATCTTAAAAGTGTCTGCCCCTATGTTTCCCTTCAAGTTGTTGTTGTTGTTGTTGTTATTATTATTATTTAGATTTCTATACTGCCCATTGAGGATCGCAGGGTGGTTTGTGATATAAAAACACGAAAATACATAACATAGTAACAAACAAAACAAAAACCCCACATACAGTTTAAAAGGCCACATAGATTGTATAATTAGCCAAACGCCTGAGAGAATGTTTTTGTCCAATGCTTATTACTATTGTAAGCATGATGCTTCGTGACTTCATTGGAGGTAAGCCAAGAGCAACTACTCATTCCAAGACAGAAAGGGCAGGGTCCTCTGAGAGTGGGTAATTTTACTGTATCTCTTGAGTATACTAAATAAATAAAGGATGTAGCAAAAACTAGTGATGTGAACCCCTTCATATATACCCTACCATTCAGTTACACTTTCTCCTCTTTCTGTCTTTTCTCTCTTGGGGGTTATCCATTGGCATAGCCAGGATTTATTTTAGGGGGGGTGCAGGACTGAGTTATTTGCGACACAGTTGGTAAGTCAAGTATTCTTATTTATTCACTTGATTGGGGAGCAGCTGCCCCCCCCCCCCCGCTGTGCTCATGGGTTTTCCAATCCTCCATTTGCCTCACCTCTTTGGCGATCTTTAGTGCTGATTTGGAACAAACAGCTATAAATTTAGCTGTGGATTGCCATTTGTTCCAATTTAATGCTAAACAGTGGGTTTTCTGGGGGAAAGTGGTGGTGCAAAGGCAAAACTGCTTGGACCCATGCTAGAAAGCATGGGGCACGTAGAAAACCACTCAGACCCATTCTAGGTATGGAACAAGCAAAAGTGTGGACAATCCCTGTGTCCTCAATGTATTGTGTATATATTTACAGTATATGATAAAGCTACTTGCAGAAAACATTATAGGCTGAAAATGGTTGAGCTGCTGCTGAAGTTGTTAAATCATTGAATACATAGAGGCATGAACAAAGAAGCCATGTATAAAGATCTTTCTTTTCCTGACTGCTCCCTACCTTCACAAGTAAATCAAAGGTGGGAGTTTGGAAGATTATGTTGGTGAGCTCCTTCTGTTCTCAGCGTAGATTAAACTAATCCAGAGCATAACAAATTGATACACCTGTTTTAAGTATCACTGAGTATATGGTGTCTGTATCTGATAGAGAAAGGCATTCAATTGTCAGCAAACCTGTTAGGAAATCTTTCCTATGAGTTTTGTTTTTTGACTTACTTAATCCAGTAAGCAAAGGCAGCAACCAACCTGCTTTGATTGTGGGATTGCTGAACAATCATGCTAAATATTAAATTTCCCCAGTTATGCTACATGACATTAGACGCAGGTGATAATTAGTAGCTTGATTGGGTGCTCTGTTGCAAGAAGGGAAGCCTACTAATATGTAGCATATTTCTGGACATAGCCAACTAATATATGACTAAGGACAGACATTGAGAGAAAACAAGAAGGTCTCTTTCAATGGTAGAAACAACATTCTGCTGAAAAAACATGAGGATTAAACTGACCATCTATTGTAGATATAGGTCGTGATACCTGTGAACCAACTGAGTAGGGCTTGATCAGTGTCAGGCAAGTGTTGAGATGCACTCAGGAGAATAAGTTTGCCAGGAAAGGGAATAGAACTCAGTTAAACTTCCATCACATTGGAGGATGTACATGTGAACAATCCCTTAATAGCACAACTTATGTTCCCCAAAAGTACTACCTACTATAATAAACACTTGCATTTTTAAAAAGAGAGAGAGAGAGTGACTGCGGCAACCCAGCCAGATGGGTGGGGTATAAATAATAAAATTATTATTATTATTATAGTAATAGAGAACTTACCATGTTTCATTTCAACAATAGGCAGATCAAAAAGTCGTTGGACTAAATTCAGATGAACCTTGCCATCACACAGGAGAACAGTTCTTGTTTCTTCAGCTATAGCTCCGTTTGAAAAATGCTTCTTCAGGCACATAAACATATAGGGATAAACATCTTGTTAGAATACTGGTCACATTTACATAAATTATTGTTAATTAGCCCTATGAATCAGCAATTTTCATGAATTCTGCTTTCCATATTTTCACATGTCCCACATGGGTGAAGACAGCACAAAAACAACTTGTTTATAAAAGTCTTTTTTTTAAAAAAATGAAAGGTTCAGGATTTCCCAAAGTATGGGGCTACAACCCTGCTAGGACCACTCAGATGTTGTTGTGAGTCTCTGAATGCTGTTGGCTCAGTCATCTCAGGCTAGAGATGGTGACTTCAAGAGCATGTGTGTAAATGTAGTGATGTTCTGGACCAGTAGCGTGGAGGGTTTGAGACCCATTGGCTACCCTCCTCACCTAGTTTAGCCAGACAAAGTAATTTCTGCGGCATTGCCACTGTTGCATACTGACAGCTTCCAGGAGCCACAGGTGAGAGCTGAGTGCAGGGTGGATAAACTACTCCAGAAGTAGCATGACCTATTCCCCACCAAAGTACTTCCCTTTCCCCTTCCCTCACACCCCACACATTCCTGCTTGGAAATAAAGAGAATGGTTTTGTTATTAAATCTTCCTCCCCTGTCTTTACTCATTTTGGCTTCAGCATTAAATACACAAGGTAGTCCCCAGTCAACATGCTATGATTCTCAATAAACGTGCTGAGTATCACACTGTTTGAAGTTCACTCCATTACTTCCTAACCAATCCAGGGCTCATCCTATTCCCTCACCACTAAGTAATTGGTATTTGTTTGCAACACTTCTCAATTTAGCACCAACCGTAAATCACATCAACATCCTATTTAGTTCTCCAGATATTAAACAAGAATTAAAATGCTGTGTCACAGGCATTTTAACGTGAAAATAATCAGGACCATCAAAATAATATAGATCTCATTCTGCTGTGGTTCTGCAGTGTTTCCATTCTGATTCTGAAAACTTATACCAACATTCCCTTTCAGCAGACTCACAGCTGCATCTTCTGTTTCTGTTTTTAGTAATCTGTTCCTCATCTTAATTAACCTTCAGTACAAATAAATGTCTCCTAATCTCCTTTAGTGCACAGATGCTGGTTTCTTCTCAGGTTCACTTGCTCTGTCAGCGTCTTAGATAGTTTTGCTGCATCAATGGGCACCTACGCACCATGCAAAATCATATAAGCACCCTCCTCTTATGTGCATTTGCTTTCAGTTAAAGGCCATTTTTATATTTTCTGATATACAGCATACAGCATCACAGTGGTCTAGTTCTCACAAACAGCAGGAAAATGTGGTAAATCTGTGTCTGGCTTATACTACTTCATAAGCAGGTAGGGTCTCGCATGATTGAATGCTCCTTTGTACAATAAATATTGTGTACATAGGGAAGGAACCTGAGATCAAAAGCCTATCCTTCATTGGATGCTAGTTTTTCATGTGGGAATACGCCATTATGTTGTTACCCTTACCAACAGCTTCACCACCTCACCAGAAGCTCGCTTTATGCTTCTGCAAACAGAATCCAAATCTTTTCTAGTAGTCCAAACTGAAACCTTAACCACATACTATACATTCTGAATAGAAATATTGTAAAAGAAAGGGGAGGTAGGCACCATGAATGGTTGAAGATTTTACTTTCTGTGAGAGGATGTGACAGGTAATGACCACTATCTTGGCACAGATTCTCATTTTTTCTTACTTGACGGACTGTGCATTTATAGAGGAGGAAAACCCCATTAAGCTTGGGCTTTCTTAACACGCAAAATGTTGTATAAGTTATCAAAAGCAACTGATTAAAAGAGGTTGGTTGTATTTGCAAATGGGGTGCCTGAATTTTGATTTTCCTCTTCTCTCCCTTTCCCCTAGGGTTGCCATGTTTCCAAAAGTAAAAACCTGGACACCCTGAAAGTTGTTGAGTGGTCTTTTGTTTTTTTTAGGAAGACCCCACATGATTTTTCAGTTGATCTGCCTAAGATCCAGGACAAAGCTCCACCTTTTGGAAATTCTCCTGGATGTCAGTGCCTCCTTTGAAAACCTACTAATGTCTGGGGAAATCCGGACGTATGGCAGCGCTACTTTCCACTTGTGTGTTAGCTTTCCCCCCCTCCCCCAAGCCTGCAGGTAGGGACTGTCTTGTTTTTGTTGTATGTAAGCTGCTCTGGGAGACCTTGGACAAATATCACAAATGCTCTAAAGAAAGAAATAACCTTTGCTGGTGCAAATGCTGTTGACAGCGGGATCATGTATGACTGCCGCAATAGCTTGAGGAGCACAAGCCATCAAGAATGAGCAATCAAAGGATATATTGATATACCATCACTACAATCACCCAGAGTCACTATTAGATTTCAGTAATACTGTGTTTTCTTTCTTATGATAGTACACTTTTTTATTATTTATTTATTTATTTCATAAAATTTATACACTGTTTGACTAAAAAACCTCAAAGCAGTTTACAAAAAGAATAAAATAATAAAATTATCAGTAAACACAGTTAGAAGCAACTCTTTAAAACATTTAAAGAAATCCAGATAAGCGACAACTGAAAAAAGATAAAAATACAAATCAACATATCTGGGTAGGCTTGTTTAAACAAAAATGTTCTTAGCAGTGACCAAAAAGAGTACAGCGATGGCATCTCCTGATGTTAACATGGATGGAAATTCCAAAGTGTCAGTGCTGCAACACTAAAAGGTTTATCTTACAAATGTGGAATGGGTATTATGTGTGGCACCGTAAATTTCTCCTCCTCACTTCCTTTTTATATCAACATAACCTCTTGAATAACAAGAGTAAAAGTAACCACTTTGGAGTTCACTTGCGAAAAAAGTAAGCCATTTCTATCATATCTTATGCAATTTTGTCATTATTTTTATAAAAATATTTTTATACCACTTTTCTTTCAAAAGAAAATATCATGGTGGTGTACAATATCAATATGATACAATTCAACCAAACCACATTAAACAAAATGCAATGTACAGATACAGCAGACAAGACTATAACTGATCAGAAAATGCTTGGCAAATAAATATAATTGGTGTCGTAGCATGGGGTGGGGGGGCGGGCAGCAGGGGCTGTTGGCTCAGGCACAGCTGGGCTGCAGAAGTCCCGAAGGTGCCATGAGACTGGGAGGGAGGTGGTTCCCTTTTCTGGTCTGGTATTGCACAGTGTGTGCAGCATGCACGGCCCCTGGGTGGCTGGATGGGTTGCGCATGGAGAGCAGGCATCTGGTTAGGCCTTCCTCTGATGGGGTGAAGCACCCTCTTGCTTCCCACCCCTTTCGGTGCCTTGGCACGGCTCGCCACACTTTTCTTGCACTATGACTGGTGCCACCACCATGTGTGTCAAGTCTCAGTCAAGTCTCAGCTGCGCTGGGCGGCCCCCTCCGCTCCCTTCTGCCCCCAGGTCAAATTTACCCACTGTAACATTCTTTAAAGAGCTCTCCTGCTTCTCTCTACTTGTTTAGCTTCAAAGACAAGACTCTTCCCTCATTTGCAAAAGTTAGCTAGCTATTAACACCATAAATCACAGTAATGGGGATCGTTACCAAACAGAACACTATTATCCCCTGAAGAGAGTTTAGTTGAATGATTAATCAGGTTACCAGCTAGAGAGGAAGGAACTTTTATAGAACATCATAGAATTAGTAACCAGGACCTTCACAGGAGTAAGAAGTCTGTGCTTCTAATTTCGAAATACACAGTACTGTTTTTCATTCAGAATTTCTATTTGTGGGTTCTCAGCCTCATCAGAACGTTATTAGAATGTGCCCTTTCTTCACCCCGTCCTCTTGGGCTTTAATGCCTCCAAGCATTAATCCCCTGTTTTGACTACTGCATTTCCACTTCTTAACAGGCTTTTTAAATCTTGCTTTCAAAACTGTCTGACTAGTCTATCACACTATAAAGCTGAGCCATATCACCCTCATCTTTCATCAGTTTTCACGACTCCTTTTATGTTTTCAATCTAGTTCAAAATTGCCTTCCTGATTATAAGAATGGTTTGTGGATTTATTAAAGATGACCTCTGTGATGATTCACCTGCTCCTTGGCTCAGTTTATTGACTTCTCCAGTCTCTCCTTCCTCTCTGTCCTCTACCCTCTCACTGTTTATCACAAGTTTGCCTCTTATCTTTCTCAACTTTAACACGCTTCCCTAAATTTACCTTCCTATTCTGTTTCATTTACTGTTGATGGAGCAAATGATCACTGCCAGCAAAAAGAGGGTTCGATGCTGTACATTAAACGTCTTCAGCTCCTCGGTGTCTCTTAAATAGGACATTGTAATAGCTGTTTATACCAAATATCTTCTTCCTTACCGACTTAGAGATGTGCATTATTACAATAATTTCCCTCAGTTGCTCATGGCATGCACACTTATTCCCAACTCTGTCAACTTTGTCCAAACCACAACTGTTTCTTCTTCTTCTAAATTAATTCATCACACACACTGATTTTTGTTTATTTCCCTAAAGAAAGCCTTGCACTCTACAAGACACAGCAAAGCATGAAATGAGGGTGCATCAGCAAGGGTGGTTAAGCACTCCTCTGCTATAGATCCCCCCATCCTGTGGCTGGGTCCATTATAAGGAAGAAGCAGTAATCAGGCTAACATAATGTGCAGTCTGAATTGTGTGCTTGCACTTTTTGCTTGGACCTCTGTGCTTATTGTTGTGTTTAGCATGTGTTGTTTGCACCAGTGCTTCTCAAGCTATTTGATGTTGTGAACCAGCAATTCCCCCCACCCCATCCAAATGTACCAGGGATCAGTACCTTATTTGGTCCCTGAAACATCCTACCCAGTATTCACCAGGGACCAGCAGCCAATAGCCTGCGGACTGGTGCCGGTCCATGGACCACTACTTTGAGTAGCACTGGTTTGCCCTACATTTTGTGTCCAGTTCTGATTCCCCACATGCTTTGGGAATGGCCACAGCTTAGCAACAGAGCACATGCTTTGCATGCAAAAGGTCTCAGTTCCAGTACCGGAGCAGGTTGCTTCACCTCTGATTCCCTCCCCTGGTTCTTTTGTATCATCTTGTATTATACATGTCTATAAGTAAGTAAAGGATTTTATTTGAATTTTCAAAATACAGTCGTACCTTGGGTTAAGAACTTAATTCGTTCTGGAGGTCTGTTCTTAACCTGAAACTGTTCTTAACCTGAAGCACCACTTTAGCTAATGGGGCCTCCAGCTGCTGCCGTGCTGCCGGAGCACAATTTCTGTTCTCATCCTGAAGCAAAGTTCTTAACCTGAAGCACTATTTCTGCGTTAGCGGAGTCTGTAACCTGAAGCATATGTAACCTGAAGCATATGTAACCCGAGGTACCACTGTAGTGCCAAACCACTGTGTACCTCTGATGATGCAAGGATAACATAATAAGCTATGTATGAACTTCTCACCTTCCATATGCAAAATTTCTTACTTTTATATATTAATATATTCTAGTTGAAAAACACTGAGCTACATAGCCCAGTGCTGACTCTATCTAAGTTTGCTTCCTATGTTTCAGGCTTAGATACAAGGTGTGGGAGAGGACTATACTTCCATGTTAACTGAACTGCACAATGAGAATAAAGATTTCTATAGTGATTACACACATAGCTTCAACAACCCTTAACATTGCAGGAACAAGGCAGGTCAGCTTATTTATCCTAGGATTGCAGATTGGGGAGGAGGCTGCTAAGGTCCATAGAGGATAGTAGGAAACAAATTTTCACAAAATAGTTAGCTATTTTCATTCAGATGCTTTGGTTAAAAGAATATGTTTGTAAAAATATTGCTTTATTTCTAAAGTAGACTGCAAAATGTTGTGAGTGGGAATTGCCCTCTGAGGGTATTCAGAAGAGGAGATCCAGCCACCATCACAATTGCCCAGTTTGTTTGCAGTCTCTGTCCTTGTGAGGTGCACAGTGTTTCCTGCAGCCGAGAAGAGCGTAAGCTACCTAGATGGCAGCTCTTTCACGATGAAACTTCAGAGTAGCAGCAGGTCACCTTAGAGGTGAATGTCAAGCAGTGGGAAAATGGTGAGGAGTTGTAATGAACCTTGTATAATGGGAATGGGTACTATTTGGAGGATGGGAGAAATGCTGGATTTGTGAAAGAGTGCTTTCTTCCAGCTTCAGCTGGTATACCAGCTACGTTTGTTCCTAGACAGGGATAGTTTGGCTACAGTGGTGCAGCCATTGGTAACCTTTAGAATGCAGTATAGCATTGCATGCTACGTAGGGCTGCCCTTGAGTCTGATTCAAAAACTGCAGCTAGTACAGAATGATGTGCCCTGGCTTTTGGCCAGTGCAGCTTCATATCAGGTAGTCTTGGTGGCTAGAAGCACCTTTTATCAGCTGCAGCCATTCCTGGACCAGGATAGCTTGACCACTGTAGACCAGACACTGGTAAATTCAAGACTGGATTACTGCAATACAATCTATGTGGGACTTCCCTTGTTGGTCCAGAAACCTGAGTTAGTGCAGCATTTGCCTGTCCTGCAGGGCAAATGGCATCTCTCTCCCCCCGCCCCCTTTCTTTCTGTATTTTAACTGGGAAAACAGAAAATGTGTGTGTGTCTTTGTGTGCGTGCCTTAAAGAATCCCAATCTGATTCAGGGGCCCTTGTGACTGCTATTAGAAGATCACAATTACAGATTTCCCCTATAATATAAAGGTACACCTTAAATTAAGTGAAAGAAAATTGGACAGCAAGTGGGCAAGTTATGTTTTTTAATGCTTCCCTGCAGTAAACAAGCACAATCATCATTCTGCACAATATGTAAAATGACTCTTGAATGTTACATTGGGAGGCAAAGTAATGGTACAGAAGAGATGCCATATATGTTTCACATTTGCACCACTGCTTGTGCATGCAGGTCTACCCTAAGGGGTCAGCATGGTCAGAAGCAGTGCTATTTTTCTAGAAAAAGAGGTGCCTTGTTCTCTTATAATGGCAATGTCGCCCACCTGAGAGGTGCCAGAACTGAGTTCTGGTGCGTTCTGGCTTGGGAAAAAAAAATCTGGTCAGAAGAACCAATTGCTTAATGGTGTGACCCTGACAACTCATGCTTCTGACAGTAGTCACTAACCTGGGCCTTTGGGTTGGCCATTGCAGTGTGGTTAACATGGGGCAGGATTGGAGCCAAGCACTGCCACCCAACCCACCTGCAAATAATGCCCAAGGTTCCATCAAGGAGTGAGATGAATGGGTTAACAGGGTCAAGGTAGTCAGCAGTGGGCAACAGGGGTTTGCTGCATCAGTGGGCACCTACGCAGCCCTTCCACAGCAACCCATCTTAGAAGCTGCACATGGTAGTGGGCTCACTGAAATCTAATGTCACGTGGGAACATGCTAGTCCATTTGGACTAACAGCATGCTTCCATTATATATATTGCTTTTAAGGGCCAAACTTGAAGGGATGTTAACTGCATGAAGGCAATTAACATATGCAACCACTGCAAAGCAGGCTTGGGACCATTAGCGGAAGAGAGCAGGAATTTAGCTTTCTCTCCCACAATATTGATTCCCACAAAATTGCTGAACTGTGTCAGGCAGAATCAAGATTCTTGGCTGCTATTTACATACAAAAAAAGCACATGTCTGTTGCATTCATGGCTCCCCATGAATGAGCATTCTCATACTTTGCAAGTCTTCATCAAAAAGCATTAAGTATTATCATCTGTATTGCAGGCTTCTGTATTTTAGATTGGAGAAAAAACGTATTGCAGTTCCCTTCATTTCATTTCAGCCATTGCTTCAGCCCTCCTCCCTCACTATCAGGCACACTCCACAATTAATTTTGTTCACATCCAACCCATGCATGAATCCTCACTAACTTGTAAAGCTGTGTCAGAGAGAGGGGGGGGGGGTTCTTGTACAACCATGACTCCTAGAGATCCCCAAGGCCTCTCCTTTTTTACCATCAGCAAAGCGTTAATTTGTATTAGACTACAGCTATGTGGAATTTGCTGCCAAGGAGTGTGGTGGAGTCTCCTTCTTTGGAGGTCTTTAAGCAGAGGCTGGACAACCATATGTCAGGAGTGCTCTGATGGTGTTTCCTGCTTGGCAGGGGGTTGAACTCGATGGCCCTTGTGGTCTCTTCCAACTCTATGATTCTATGATTCTATATGTATTCTTTTTTCTTTTTAAGTTACTTGAGCCAAAAGACAACCCACAACTCAGTGTGGGGAAAGCACGTTAGAGATTACTGACATGACAATCTGCATCAAAGAGCCATCAATGCAGACCAGCCCTATGTATCTAGGTTCCTATTTATACCTATCCCAGGTGCAAGGTCCATAGCTGTCAACTTTTCCCTTTTCTTAAGGGAAATTCCCTTATTCCGAATAGGATTCCTCGCAAGAAAAAGGAAAAGTTAACAGCTGTGGCAAGGTCAGGGGCGCCAACTTAAATAAAATATTGTGGGGGCCCAGGTAAGCCCCACTCTACATAATCAATCACATGATGCAGTGCACACACCCACACCATTTGAATGGGAATGCCCATCAACTTTGTAGGGGTTTGGCCCCCTCAGAAAAGTTTTGTGGGTTTTTGGCTCCTATGTGCAAGGCTGAGCCTGGTCACTGGAAAACAGAGGCATAGGTGTGGGGGGGGGGGAGCCGGGGGCATGGCCCCAGTTGCATATTTTTGAGGGGCGCAATAAGGCACCCCCATGACAGGAACAGAGCCCTACTCTTTGAGTAGCTTCTGCTTTAACAGCAGTTGTGCTTAAAGGCTGGCAAAGTGACTTTATCCAGGCCTGAAAAATGCACCCCTGGAGAGGTTGTGTGGGTGGAGCAGGGTGGAATGGAAGAGGAAGAAGAGGAAGGCAATAACAGTAGTTGAAAAGTCAACCATGAGTTGGAAGGATTAATGGCAGCGAAAGCAGCAGCAAATATCCCAGAGCAAATATCTCATTTACACTCTGGATGGACTGGTTTAGATAAAATTAACTCACAGCAAAACAAAAAGCGTAAAATAATTCCACTGCTCTATCTCTAACCAAAAATCAGCCCCAAAATCCTCAGCACACCACAATTTTCTGCCTGGATCATAGGAATAAGAGAGTGCAGAGTCAAGCTTCATATCATAGAGATTTTTTTTTAAAAAACTATTGCTTCATAATAATAAAATTTGTTAGGAAAAAACCAATAGCTACTCTACAGAAGTTTCTTAGAAAAGAGTGGAAGGAGGAAGATAGATATCTGCCTTGCTACTACACTATATTTTATATATTAATGGAAGTTACTCTGAATTATTAAAGAAATACAAATAATGGTTTTTATGCTCCAGCTTGCTTAATGCAGCACATCTAAATTATTGACTAATTTTTGTTGCCATTAATGTTGTACCACAAAACACTACAACATTGACTAGCAATCAAATTAATAAAATAGTGACAATTATTTCATGAAAAAGCAAGGGAGGAGAAAAGAATTGCTGTTGAGGAAACAGGAACCTTGATCCATGGATTTTGATTTTCTTAAATTGCTTCGTTATGTAATCAAATATTAATATCCCATATTTCCTGAATCCTTTTATGCTGTGAGACCCATGATCCTTTGAAGCTTATATATTCTTATCTACAGAAGTTGGTCTGATATCTTCTCTCTCTAAAAAGATTCAAAGCATTTCAAAAGCCACATATAGAGCTGCCAGTTATCTCTTGTAGTAAAAAAAATATGCCTTAAGATTTGGAAACAGATGACTTAGAACAAATGGACATATATAATACATCAATGACAATTAAGCTGAACAGTAAAGGAAGCACAGGTCTGGATTTTCCTGTGCAGAATATCAGACATAACCATTGCTCCTAATAACTATCATTTCACCATTTAAATCAAGCACAGCATGAAGCTCATGAGAAACTCACTAATTAAGCAAAATCCTGTAATGAAGTTTCTAAGAACAAACTACTTTGGAGAATGGTATATAAATTACCTGGTAGGTGATGTGAACAAAAGGTGGTTCTTGAGAAGATGGGTAAGCTACAGATAGTCTCTTTCCATTTTTTGTGAAATCTACTAGTTCCAGAAGTCTCAACTGTAAGTCATTGAAGCTGCCACACAATTTTTCCAAATTCCTGGATATTTGACTGGCTCCTTTTTCATTAGCCAAGCTGCTGTTTTTAGGAGAATTCAAAGTTTCTTGCATCACTTTAGAAGAAACTGATCTATTGGAAAACCTGGTAGGCGTTCCAAGACCAAACAGGGCTACTGACCGATTAATTGGTTCTGCATCCAAAGTTTCCAGTGCAATGGATGGGTCACCTAAGACTCTTTTCTCATCAAAATCGCTCACACTAGATGATGAACTTTGCTCATAACTAGGACTCTTCACTTCTTCCAGCATACGTCTCCTGCCACTAGGTGACTGAATAATCGTTCTGCCTGGGATTAAGAGCTCCCGCCCTACAATGTGATCCTCTGCAGCAAGATTCTCAAAATACTTTCTTTTCCCAGGAATGTTCACAGAGGACTCAAAACTGAATGGCAGACTGTGGGCGGTATCAGATTTTGCTGATGGCTCTTCCTCAAATATTAATTCTTTGATCATCAGTCGGATGATATATCTATCAGAATTAGATGACGGGATAAGTGAGGGGTCAGTGAACTTCTGCTTCCCTATCAGAACTAGTAAGAGTTTCTCTGTCAAAAAGGACAGACCCTTGGGTCGTTCGCTTTTCTCTAGTTGGATTTGCTGAATGTTGGGCATGCAGGATGAGGTGACTGAGTAGACCAAAACAATGTTACAAGTGTTAGAAGCTATTGCCACAATCTGAGCTCTAAGGTCAAAAGCAATTATATCAGGGACCAAAATTCCTGGAATGCTGACTTTCCTGGTTGTGGTTACCTTTCCTTCAAAAGTCACTAAGATCAAGTGTGACGAATCTTGGCCAGTTCCTGAAGGGTAATCCTTCCTTCTCAAAGGAATGAGAGGACTGGGATCAGATCTCCGGTGATTTGAAAGGATGTGGGTTAAATCAACTGGGCCCGAGGAAGATGAAGCTACTGAATCAACGGCTACTGATTTGTCTGAATCTATAGACTTTCTTCGCAGATCCATAGAGTATTCCTCATCCCCAAGCACCAGTGTAGACTGCGAAGTTAAAGAACCCGTTTCCGTTCCTACAGGCAGTTCAAATGTGATGCCTGCATTTAAGCCACAAATCTTATCAAGGGGGAGTTCGGTAGCCACAGCAATTTGAAAATCCAACGTGGCTTCAATAGCACAAATGTAGCTTCCAACGTCAAATATTGGGCAAAAGGAGCAAGCGTTTAATGTCTTCTGGGCATTGTCCCATATATAGGAGTGAAGAGCGCTGCCTATAGCAACGACTAAGCGATGGCCATCCTTAGTCCAGCAAGCACAGTGGATGAGACCACTGCTTTTGATATCTGCTTTAATCCTGGAGTTGTCTGAACGGACGGCATATAAAACAGAAGCATCCCTTTTGGTAAGCACAGACAAAACATCCCTTTTTGGGTGCCACACACATCCCTGAGGAAGCAACTGGAAAGGCTCGCCAATTTCACAGGTCTGAGAAACCAGGAGCTTATTCTTTTCCGAGGCAACGTGGCTCAGTTGCCAAACGCTGACATGCTTCTTATGCTGAACAGCTAGCAGGGCTGGCGTGTCAGAGGAGTAACACGGGCTCCAGTAAAGTCCATGGACGTGTTCAAACTGACCAATAACCGTTGAGTCGCCAAACCGCAGTTCTTTGTTGTGAAAGTGCAGGCCAGTCAGTGCCACCTGCTTGCCATCTGTCCACGCAATCCCATGCACAGGGTGTATGGCCTGGTGCAAAGCATTAAGGCCTGTTCTCAGCAGCTTCGCTTTCCCCAGTTCCATTATTCAACCCTCCTTGCTAATGTGGTTGGCTCAAAAGTTGATTTTCCACAGGATTCATCAGAACAGCTTGACAAAGCAAATGCTCCTTGGCCGAAGACCGATTTCCCTATGGCAATGCCCTTTCTTTCAAGCGTCTTCTGCGATGTAGCTCTGCTGATGTATAGATCTACATCAAAGCTGCTCTAACCATACTCTTTTCTGGAGAGGAGCTCTCTCTCTCTCTGTGTCTCTCACAGACACATGTGACATCTAATAAGGTTTAGCTAATTACTGTTCTCTGAGATGACATGTTCTTGGAAGCCTATTTTTAACTCTTTAAGGGCTGGGCCTGTGTTTTAAAATAGCAGTTTAATACCTTCAGTGAATAACGGTCTCTTCGCTGAATGGAGGAAAGCTCTTATGCACTAGCAAGCAATGCAGCTGCAGCATGAAATAATGACCTGACACTTTTTCTTTCACAGCCCCTGAAGGGAACACTAAGAATATTTAATCACATTCTTGAAGTATAAGGAAAGAAGGGTAGTATTCAGTTTTGCCAGTAGTTCCAACCAAGTAATGGGAGTGACAGGAAACAAAAGCAAGAGCAACAGAAATAGGGTGTTGGTTTCTGTGAGTGGCAGACCAATTGATTCCAGACTTTTCTTCTTCTGCATTTACTCTTTTCTCACTTTATTCTGTAATCCAAACCAAAGGGTCATAAAAAGAGAAAATCTGGGCCTCAAGCCTGAGTCATACTATCTTGAAGCACTGATGGTAATTAAAGATGCTTATGGGCTACCTGTGATTACTTTCTGGTGAAGGAAATGTGCTCTGCACATGCTCAGAAGCACTGTTATCTTTATTAGATTTATTTCACACATTTGAGTGCTGAATCCCAGCATTTAGGAGTATGAGTAATAAATGTTCGCAATACTGTATGATTAAAATACTGTATGATTCATTGCTTTGCAATGAATTTCTTTCTTGCTGTGAATAAGATATTGCAGAAGCCAACTCAAAGCAGTGCAGTTCATCTCTTGTCCATGTTTTACTTTACTCCCTTGCCTCAACTGCCTCCCATCTTGCTGACCTTATTTAGAATAATAGATTCATATAATCGTAGAGCTGAAAGTAACCACCCACTAACTGACACAAAAGGCGCCCAGTGCAGCAGTTAGGCTGTTCTTTCCCACAACAGAGCAGAAGGAATTCCAAATGAAATGCCCTTCATCCGAGATCCCATTATGGCTTGTACATCAATTCTGTATCTTTGGCTGGAGTAGTACATCAATTCACAAAAGTAAAAACAGCCACCAGATGGCGCCTCTGACAGTTTCACACAATTAAAGCAGCCTTTTAACAGACATGTTTGCAAAAGTTCTCTGTTCACAAAATACTTGGATGGTTTTAGTTATTTGTGGCATACACTGATGACCTGAAAGACGGGGGGGACCAGGTTTTATCCAATTCACAATGGTTCCCCTGGCTAAGCTGGGCTCAGATCTCATAAACCTTGTTGCAACTTCAAATTTAATACTACCAATACATCAGCTGAACACTACCAATATTTCACAGAAACGCAAAGAAGTAGTACTTCAACCCTCCTCCTCCTTTTACCTGAAATCTTTATTTCTTGGGGTTTTTAAAAAATATATTCACAAAAATATTGTGAACATATTTCAATTCAAAGATACAATATCATGTGGGTAAAATCATGCATAGGTGAAATATAGCAAGCAACAATGCATTAATAATAATAATAATAATAATAGTAATAGTAATATAAGCCCAATACACAAAACCTCAACACATTGGGCTGCTTGTCAGTAAATCATGTATCAGACTGCAGCCTTGACTTGTAAATTAAGCTAGACGCTTTCCTTTTTATTAAGGACTATTACACAGATGGGCGGCCTAGGATGGTAAGTAAGAGTGGGGTAATGATCTCATTCCTCATGCCACATTTGCATCTTTGTAATACAGAGTTGGTCTGCCAGTGGGCGTGGTGGCTGAAGTCAGTTCCCCATAAAGAGCTACATCATCTAAATAAGGGAGAGGGGGATTGCTTGTCAAAAAGTGCTCCTATGCCAATTCATTCTGTGTGGAGCCAACAGCTCCTTGGAAGAATAGGGGGCTTCCATCCTATCCAATCTCCTTCCTTGCACTGTCTCTTAAAGCAGAGCCAGCCCTACCATTGGGTAGAGTGAAGCATCTGCCTCAAGTGGCAGGTGGGGATGGGCAGGCAGCAACAGTGAGGTGAAGAACATAGCTATTTGTGCTATGTGACCTGCTCTCCAGCCCCTAAGTTAGCCTGCTGCCCTCATGTAGTGATGGATACTGTCCCATCACCAGGGCAGAAGGAATATTCAAATGCCAGTCTAGCGGGCTTCAGTACATGGAAGGGCAAGGGAGGGAGCTATCATCTTGTCCTTCACCCCCGGCAGCAAAATGTATTGGGCTGGATCTGTCTCAAAGCTTTCTACCACTTAAGAGTGCCAGGGGCAGACCCCGAGAGGACCTCAAAACCTTACAGTACTGAATTACTTAATGGGGGGGGGGGAATTGGATGGAGGAATGAAAGTATTTGTTTCCAAACCTTTTTTGCAAGTAAACAGTATATATTAAAGTAAATCATCCTGGAAAGTGATTTAAAAGAAATAAGAATAAAACAAAGTGATTTTATGGGCTGTTTCTTTAATTGATTTAGTGAAAATTAAATTAAACTAGCAAGAGAAGGGTTGGGAAAATTTCCAGCATTAATTCTTTGTAAATAGTGAAGGCAGAAATCTCAGTCACTTATTACAGTATATATGTCACTTGCATTATACAGTTGTTATAGTCCTATTGTGCTTAGGAATCGTATGAAGCCTGATATTGCCATAGGATTACAGTACTGTATGTGCATTTTGCTTTCTTATATATATGGCAATTCTAACCTTGAAAAACCTTTGGTTAGAGAACATAAGTGCATACAAAAAGTGTAGCTGGATCAGACCAAAGATCTGAGATTCAGTATCCTGTTTTCCTTAATAGCCAGTCAGATGCTCTGTCTAGCTGTTGTCCCCCAGCAAATGGCATCTAGAGGTGCAGTACATCTGATCATGGAGGCAGTATATTGCCTTTAGGGTTATCAGCCATTGATAGCCTCCTCTTTTAAAAAAAGAAATCATAAATAGTGTGCACCAATACTTCAAACAGAGATTGTGAAATGCATCCAAGCTACATCCCTTACCCAAATTCCACGACACTTGTGGTTAGCTGTTGTGGGATACAGGACTAGATGAACCCTGGATTTGCTCCAGCAAAGCTCCTTTCTCAGTTTCTTAGGAAACTGCTTTACACTTAGGGCTCATCTGCACTTCCGCTTGCCCTGTGCCTAGAAAGCATGGATCTGAGCAGTTTTCCATTTCTGTGCTTTCTAGGTATTGGTCTGTTTGAGTTGCTTTGCCTTTACCCCACTGCTTTCCCCCAGAAAACCTGCTCTTTAGTGCTAAATCGGAACAAACAGCAATTTGTTGCCATTTGTTCCAATTTGGCGCTATACTGATTGGCAGTGGCTTGTGAGGGCTTCAGACCAGAAGCCTCTCCCAGTCCTACCTGGAGATGCCCTTGGAGATTGAACCTGGTACCTTCTGCATGCAAAACAAATGCTCCACCGCTGAGCTAAGGCTTTTCCTCACCAAGCATCTGCTCTTTGGGCCTTAGGCAGAGGATTAGAGGCAGATGTAGGGGAATGCAACTGATTCAATTGCACTGGGCATGAAGCCTTGGGGACTCCGCCAGAGACACAAACTATCCTTTAGAATTGAGTGTGAGGGGGGCGCTGCTGAAATTTAGACCCCAAGTTCTGCAACTGGAAGGATCTCTCCCAGGGACCTTCCGCAGTCAAAGCTGCCGCCTTTACTGCTGAGCAATGGTGCCTCATTATCAAAAACAACATCCACAACAACACACCCTTGCTTTCTACAGGTTCATTTCCATTCTTGTCCACTATAATGATAGCTGCAGGGTCCTTGTTGCTTTATTTCCTGAGGCTGCAGGCAGGATTGCAGAGGGTTTCTGTGGAAATGAGTCTCGCGCTTGCAGCTTTTTCAATTCTGTTTGGTAGGCCTGGATCCTTACTCTGTGGTATTTTTATTTATTTTTAAAATTTGTATAGTGCCCTTCATCCAAAGATCACAGGGCAGTCCACAACATAAAAATAGAGAATGGAAACACAAAATACATAATAAAACAAAAGCAAACCAAACCAGTAACACCCCCCCCCCATTCACACATTTTAGAGCCCACAGAATGTTAATCAGCCAAATGCCTGGTTGAAGAGAATTGTTTTCACCTGGCGCCTAAATATCTTTAATGTAGGCGTCAGGTGAGCCTCCTTGGAGAGAGCATTTCACAGGGGAGGGGGGACACTGCGGAAAATGGCCCTTCTTGTTTTACCACTCCAGAACTCTTGTGGAGGAAGCAGACGAGGAAGATCGCAGGGTCTGGGTTGGTTCATATGGGGAGATGGAGCCCTTGAGTAGAACCAGCCTCATATAGGAGCAGCTTCGCACCTTTGCGCTCTGCCTCTGAAACGGGGCTTGATACTCAGCATGGAAGTAAAGTAAAGTAAAAAAAAAGTTTTTTAAAAAGTGCATAAAGGCCCTAGATTGGAATCATAGGCTCACGAAGTTGGAAGGGATCCCGAGGATCATCTAGCCCAACCCCCTGCAATGCAGGGTTCTCACATGACATATGGCCACCCAACCTCCCCTTAAAATGCCGAGCCGTTTCCACGCACGCGTTTGGCAAGCCAGGCTCTGCGCTGCCCAAGGAGCAGCGCCTGCTTCCCGCAAGGAAACAGGACTGCATTCATCCCGCAAGCTGCGCACCCTGCCTGCCTATCTTATCTTTTTGCAGCGCGGCCCCCCGCCCTCTTACTCCGCCGCCCAGCTCCTCCCCACGGGAGGCTTTTCGCCCTGCCTTCCCCTCCGCCACCTCGCGGGGGGATTGGGCGATGGCGGGGCCTGCAGCCCCCCTCCCCACTTTTCCATTGGCCGGGTGGGCTGATGGGCAGCTCCGGAGGCGCTTGTCCGTCAGCTGCGGAGAGGGGCGGGGAGCTATGCGCCGGCTGGAGGGTCTCGCTAAGCCGGGACCGGCCGAGGAGGAGGACGGCGGCGCGTGGTGCGCGGAGCAGGTTGCCAAGCGGGAGCGCGCCGCGTCGGGAGCACGGCGGCCATGGGGGTGGAAGTGGAGACCATCACGCCGGGAGACGGTGCGGTGCCCCCCTCGCCGCGGGTTCGGGCTGAGGGGCGCGGGGAAGAGAGGGGCGGCAGGGCAAAGCAGCTGCAGGCGGAGCTGGGTGCCTGTGGGGGAAAGGAGGGTGGTGGTGATGAAGCCTCTGGCTGCTCAGAAGAGGAGAGATTTGGTTGGGAGAAGGCGATGAATGAACTGGAAGGGGAGTTTTTTTGGCCAGGGAATGGTACCAAGTAGGGGTGCTCCTGGTAACGGTGGAGCAACGTCGGTTCTGGAATTGTCCAGTTGGAAGGGACCCCAACGATCATCTAGTCCAGCCCCCTGCAATGCAGGAATCTTTTGCCCACCATGGGACTCGAACCCACGACTCTGAGATTTAAGAGCTTCAGGCTCCACCGACGGAGCTGTTGAGGGCAGCTTAGTGCAATGCAGGTGCGTGTTCAGGGTTTCTGGGTACCTTATTTGAGGTGCAGCGCGTCCTCCTGCTCTCCACACCCTGGTCAGTACCCTGTGGTTCTTTGGCTCTCTCCTGCCTTGGCCATCACTCTTGTCCACCTTGCCAAGCTTGTAAAGTATATTTCAGCTCATCTGCGGCTGACGAAGGGATCGGATTTCCTATCATTTCAGAGGGATATTTGAGGTCAGAGGGCTGAATGGGTAGGTGACTGTCTCTTTCTCTGGCTGTCTCAGGAGATTGAATCAGGGAGGATCGGAGAAAGCGGAACCTACAGGATGTTTGGAACAGGAATTTTAAAATGCAAAATGCGTGAAAAAATGCTAAATGCAAATATACATACATATATATATGGTGGGGGATGGGAGCGGTGTTTTCCTGCTGTCAGGTGGGGGGGAACTTGAGACTCCCTGGCTTAGAATATGGTGGAGGGTGCCTGTCCTGAGCAATATAATGAGGGAAAATGCCCAGAGGGCTCTGTGGATCTGTGGGCTGCAATCTTCTGCTTCTTTGGCAGCAGCATCGGCAGCCACAAGCGATTAGGGATATTTAAATGGCATTTGCTGACAGCTGCATAAATCCAAGCGCAGTGAAGTAATTTAGTAACAAGAGCAAATTATAGTACGCTGTACTTCCCTGTTTAAAATGTGAGCCTCTCCATTCAGGAGAGAAACAAGGCTTCAGGCTTGCTCCTCTGTGAAAACCTGGAGAAGGCTCTTATTGAACAGACCACTGCTGCAACTGCAGAGCTAGCAAAGCAACGGGGTTGTAACGGGGTGGGGGTGATCAGTGAATGGGAATTAGCAGGGTTTTGTGGCTGACAGTAACATGTGGAGATAGCTTTTTGCCATGAAGGAAATGTGTGCCACTTAGCCATTAGCCAGACATTGACTTTGAAGAAGTCTTCGTCGTGGGTGCAGCTTGGTTTGAGAACATACAATAGAACGATGGCAATTTAGCCCAGCTCACAGCACAGAGGAAGAATCCTGTAAAACCTCAAATGCTCTGCTCATTCTAAAATGGTACAGCGTGTTCAGACAGCCATAACTCTTCACTTTCACCAGATTTACAGCCCCTGACTCGTGAATATAATTATTGTGGACAATAGTCTACAGATTTTGGCAGGTGAATAAGTGCCCTTTTGTCTTGCCTGTGGGCTTTCCTGGGACATGTGATTGGCCACCATGGGAAAAGGATGCTTGACTAGATAGCTCAGTCAGTAGAGCATGAGACTCTTAATCTCAGGATTGTGGGTTCAAGTAGAGTTGCCATACCTCTGGAATTTCCTGGACATAGCCGGAATACCGCATTCGAAACAGTGTTGCAGAAATCGCTAAAAATGTCCGGGGAAATCCGGACGCATGAAATATCTTCCAGTCCTACGTTGGGCAAAATATTCCTACATTGCAGGGGACTAGATGATTCTCGGGTCTCCTTCCAACTCTAAAATTCTATTATTCTAGGTCTTTGGTCTGAATGAGCAGGGCTGCTCTTTCATTCTCAAGGTAGCCGATCAAAACTAAGCTGTCTCATTTCCTACTTACAAAGTAAGTGTATCCCCTGTGGACCAGATGCTCAGCAAAAGGATTTTACAGGGGCAAAGTGGAAGGCATCATGATCCCAGTATGAGGCACATTCTAGTGTCGTTTGCCTCCCTGTGTCACTAATAACTTTGTTGAAAATGGTCCTGTGATGAAGCAAACTAGAAGCTGGCCGAAATCAAGCTTTTGGTCACTGCTCTTTGAAATCATATTTGTGGGCCTTCTTTAGGCATGGTTGTCATTTAGTTAAAAAAACACACTATTTATTTTAGACTCTCCCATGTCTGAGGCTTCATAGGGTCAGTAGTAAAGGAATGGTCCCAATTGTATTGTTTAAATTGATGGTCACTGAAAATTGAAATCTGTTCCCCCTGCTTTCCAAATGGCACATATAAGCCACTCTGTGGGAGGGTGAGACCAGCATAAGCAGGTATGTGATTACAATGTCATCCACACTACATGACACCATCTCTGCCTCTGCACCTTTTTTTTCTTACACTGATCGGTGTTTTTAACACAGAAAACCCAAATTACTCAATTTCCATTTTATCTTGTATTTAATGTAGGTTTCGATATGAATGAGTTTATTCTGCTTTGACTCTTTTTAAACATCCACTTTTCTAAAAGGATGTTCAACAGCATTTTTAACGTATGCGTTTGATCATGTTTTTAAACAGGAAGGACATTTCCAAAGAAAGGCCAGACGTGTGTGGTCCATTATACAGGTAAGTTGCATTATGAATAGACTATTTTGTGTTTTCAGATTGTTATTTTCCGTTTGCAGTCCAACCATATTCATTTCTCCATACTGATTCGTGATGTCCTACATCTTTGTATAACGGCATTCAGGTTATCCAAAATGCTATTGATTTACATGAATTCGGATAATTGTTGTTCAGGTTATTTAACTAAAAGAAGTACCCTGACCCTTCTAGCTTTTCTCTCCCTCTCCCCACCCATTTCATAAAAAGGACCAGAGGTTGTAGTCTAGCTATTCATGTTGTCATCAGTACAGAAAGCAAAACAGAAGATTGATTTCTTCAGTACAGCACAAATGACTCCACTCCTGCCTTGCTATTTTTTACCCTTTCCTCTACTGCTCAGTACATACTGAACACTTATGATGTTATTTGTGGAGAGCAGCTAGAAAGCCTATCAGTGTTCGGGTGCAGTGGTCTTCAGCTTACTAAGAGCTGGGACTCACCTGTAATCACAACCTGAAATATGGGACTCTCTTTCAAATGACCATAGGCTACAGGGCAGATCCCAGCATTAAAAAGGGTAGAACCCAAGAATCTGGGGTGTGGTTGAGGCAGTCCGAAGAAGCAGAATGTTAAAAGAAAATCAGCATGAAGAAGTGGAGTGTCATGTTAGTGGGTAGGGCAATTTTAATGTGTGTGCCTGGGGGACGGAATGTGTGCAGGTAGTAGCCCACAGAGATTGCAGAGCCCCCTTTGTCTGTTCCCACCTCTGTTACTGCTGCTGATAGTGTTGCAGCACTGAGTAAGAGCTGGCTTTTCTGTGAGGAGCAGCCATCATGCACATACAGCTGTTTGCACGCAAGCTCTGCATGTGTGGTTGTGAACTGTGATTGTTGCAATGGCAGAAAACAGGAAGCTGCATTGTGCTGAATGTACGCCAGTGGTTTTTTTGGGAAAAGGTGCAACATTCAAAACTGCAGGTAGATCCAGATGATTGGGGGGGGGGGGAATTCTGCCATTATAATGTGGCACACAGAGAAAAGCACCCCACCCCCAGACAGTTGCTTCGTAGAAAGATCTTGTGGAACATTACTTGGCAGAAGACAATATGAAGGTGGTGAAGTTTGCTCAGTTCTGAGTTTTGCAGCCCAATTCTGCAAGGGTGTCCTTGTGAGACAACTGAAAATTACCATGTCACTAAGAGAAGAACAGGAATTCTGTCATGTAAAGCCACTGCAAACCATATCTCGTGTTTGACAAATGTTGACATAAAGAGGAGTGTTTTTAAGCATTGCTTCTTCTTTTTAACAACCTCAAGTTGTTAGGTTCTTAATGAAATTGGGTTTTTTTTAAGTAGGTGAGCCCCCCTCCCTCCATTTTTATATTGTGTGCCTTTAACTGCTTGTTCTTATTACCAAAATCACTGACTCAGCACAGAATGAAATCGGGATTTAGAAATGATCCATAGATTCCTGTTGTATTTACTGGGTTCATTCAGAGTCAGTAAAGAGTAAGAACTGTTCTCCAAAAAGGTATCTGAGTGCTGTCTCCATGCAGCAGAAGTTCTGATGATCTGGGAGGAGGTGCCTCACTTCTGACATAGCTGGAGAATAGTATGTGTGTGATGCTGAGATGTCATTACTGATGGAGTTATACAAAGACCCAACTCTTGTACTATGATCCTATAATCCTTTTTTAGCCAGCTTTTTTCTTGATTCTGAGAACCACTGTAAAGCAAGCTAAACTTGGTTGCTGTGGCCATTAATATAATTGCAATAACTGGCAGAAACTTGCAAGAAGTGGCAAAAAATAACTCTCCCTTGAGATGACTATGATGATATATTTATCACCATTCTGGTAATGGAAAGAAGGAGCAGACTAGAAGACTTCAGGCTACATGGCTACCATCCTAGAATTTCCTTAAAGTGGGGCAGGGAAACCAACCCAAAATGCAGAGATACCAATTTATTATTAACCACATATTTAAGCCACATTACTCTGAACATCTTTATAGAAATGTGGCAGCACGGGTGAATTTGTTCAGTTCCATGGTGCTCTTTACCACTTCTTTTGTGACTCACTCTTTGACAGGTGAACAATTACTTGGATAAGTAAAACTCAACTTGATTTTTTGTAAATCTGCTGCCATGTTAATCCAGTGACCTTTGTATTCAGCAGCTTGCTGTGTTTATTCAGCATACTTGAGTTCACATAAATCTTCTGGATAAATAACCCTTTTCTTCTTTCATGCTTAGGTATCTTGTGTTATTTGCCACCATTTTAATCGTAAAGTCCAATACAGAAAACTGTGTTGATGGTGATGGAGTGTGCGCTTTTCAAAAACCCTTTGGCTGTAAACACACATAACTCCATAGTAAGACACATAGGCGCAGCGGAACTTCTGAGTAGGGATGAAGTAGAAATTCATTCCATTTGAGCCCACCTAAATTGTAGTCCCTGAACCCACGTAAGAACGGAAATGCTGCTGTGAAATTGCCAAGCCTGGCACTGACTTGGTACCAGACACCAAGTCCTGAAAGGATGGCTCAGACTCCACACAGGTCAAGGGTGTTGAGGAGCAGGCAGGGTCCCTTGGAAACAGTGCTAAGGGTCTCCTTGAGGGGCCTCCTGGTGGTGGGGAGACCTGCCGAAGAGCAGAGGAAGAGGTGGAGTCACCCTCCACAGTTCTCGAGAATGCCCAAACCAAAAGATTTGAGACAAAGAGCAGCAACATAGCATACATCTATGGACCTTGGTTTGTGAGTGTGGGTGTCTCCCTGTGAGTAAATAATCCCCAAAACAGCTTCATTGTCAGCTGCTGAGGTTAGGATGTAGTTTAGGAGACTGTAGTATTAAAGGTCTCCCTCTTGAGCCATCCAATTGCTGGAGGAAAGGCTCTTCGTTCCTAAACCTAGTCTTCTATGATTGCTGAGCTACGTGGTGCTGGGACACCCTGTGTTAACTGATCTTGGAAGGGTTGTTTCTGGATCATGTTTTGAACCTTGTGTTTGTCCCCAGTTTCTTTGCACTACACTGCACCCCCTCAATGGTATCCTTAGTGAATGCTTTGGTGAAAGACTTATATCTCCTGGCACCCATGGGAGTGTGACAGGAATTCACATTTCCCCCTGAATTTTGCAATGCAGCTAACCAGCCAAACATTAAAAATGCCAAATCTTTATTTGATAGGAAAGGGTGCACACACACAAAAGCATATATTACTTGATACTGTGCAAAAATAAGTGTTGTTAAAAATTCTGTGCAAAAATGTATTTACGAGGCAAAATTGCATACAAAAATGTGTGGGAGAAACATACATCAAAATACATACAGGCGGCTACCATTTTGCGCGGGGGTTCTGTTCCCAGACCCTGTGTGCATTGGTGGAGCACACATAAGTATGCCCTACCCTGTTACACCCCAGTCTGTATATATTTTTGTCCAGAGTTTAAAAAGTATTACTGCAAGCTGATGTGAAAATGGGACAGTGCACTTAAGATTGGAAAAAAGGAGCCACCAAGCATAGACATTGACTTTAATGGGGAAAAATTGCTCATCAATTGCAACCAATTAGGAATTGTAAGGAAGGCAACTTTATTAGAAAACGTTACTGTTTATTGATTGTGCCACCAAAAAAGAAAGTAATTGCAGACCACTGTCTGTGAATGGTTCATTATGGAAAGGCACCTTGGGCTAAATTGATTTTGTTTGAAATAGACAACTCTGGCAATATTTTGTAAGTGAGAGTGCTCATTGATTGTTCACTGGCTCCTGTTGTTGTGGGTTTCTTTTCCTTGTTGTTTCTTTTCCTCCAGTTCCTGTTCTGTATTCCTGAAATAATGTAAGTTATTTCTGCACTTCATTAAGTACAGATGAGCATGTCTTGCACTCCATAAATGTCTTCTGATTCTAACCAAGTATTTTCTGAATATTCCGAGCAGCAACTGTGTCTCAGGCTTCCTCTCCCTCATCACAGTGTTGCAAAACTTTCCCTGTCTCAGCAATAATTTCCCCTCCCACCAATAATAGGGTAGGAAGGTGGGGAAATATGCAGCATGATAAACCATGTGGAGCAGCATCCCTGATGAGATATGACAGGCATCCACTCACCGTATTTCCCGGAAATAGTTGAAGACATTTTTGTGTTGATAAGCTTTTCTAGCTGGATGAAAAGGGCTCTGCCTTAGGTGTTCATTTTGAATTATTTTTCCAACCTCTCTTCAGTTCTCTTTTGTACTGTTTCTAAACTGGTTATATGGTATGCTTGTAAATTGCCTTGAGACGCATGCAGAGCTGACCCCACCCAGGAGGGAAGGTGAGGTGATCACCTTGGGTGGCAGGATTCACAGTGGCAGCAGATCCAGCCTCCAAGGAATGCCCCGCCCACTGCTGCCGACACTGCTACAGTGTCAGCGATAGCTGTGATACACTTCTTGGAGGCCAGATCTGCCTCTTCCTTGGCATCCCCCCATCAATGCTGCCTCTAGAGCAGCCTTTTGGCGAATAGGAGGCACTCTTGGTCTTCTCCCACCCTTCCCCCCTCCAAAGTAGGCCTTCCCCCACTTCTCGTACCTAAAGTAGATCCTTATTCCCACATCTTTCTCAGTGTATATCTTTATTATCACCTTGTTCCTGATGTAGATCATCACTCACTCCTTCCCTGGTGGAGGGAAGCATTTTGTGGTCTTGAGCCAGCCCTGGATGTGTATATGTGTGATTGAGCCATGTTATTGAGCTTCTGCAACTATAAGCATGATTGTGCCTGAATCAACTACCAAGAAACTAATTTCTTTGGTGAAGATTAGGTCTGGTTGTCTTCTATGGAAGGTGAAGGCTGAAGTTTTTCTCATAGGGCCAAACCTTACCATGAGGTAGAGTGAAGTGGCTACTCAGGCAGCTCATTTTAGGTGTCATGAAGGTACAGGTTCAGTCAAGGTTAGAGAGACGTGGAGGGGACAGGGTAGTGATCCATAAAAGTTTTATCATTCTCCCCAGGTCCATCTGGGAACTGGATGGGAGGGTTTATATGTGGTGTTGGGAGGCAAGTCTTGTTGGTATACTGTCCTCCCTACTGCCCAACCACCTCCCTGACTAAGCTGTCTGAAGTAATCTGGTGAGGAGTTGGAGAATATCCCGACTTTAGTTCTGCAGGTGTGCCTGGAAGAAGTGTATTATCAAGATCCTTTCTGGTTTGGATGCTGAATCAGCCTTAGTCACCCTTATAAATGACCTTCAAATGGAGTAAAACAGGGTAGTGTGAACCTGTTAGTTTTCCTAGACATCTCAGTGGTTTTTGACACCATTGACCATAGTGTTCTTCTGGAGCAACCCAAGCAGGTGGAAACTGGAGGTAACGTATCACTGTAATTCTGCTACTACCCATAGGATTGCTACCAGAAAGTAGTAATCAGAGATTGTTGCTTGGCTCAGTGGCTTTGGGACTCTGATGTCTCACAAGTGTCTGTTCTGTCTCCTGAGCTATTTAAAATCTACATGAAACCGTTGGGAGCTGTCACCTGGGGATTTGGAACACAGTGCCACCCGTGTGCTGATGACACACAGCTTTATCTCCATTCCATCACAACCAGGAGGGACTGTGAAGGTGTTCCACAGGTGTCTGGAAGCAGTGAAGGGCTGGATCGGGGCCAATTAATTACGGCTGAATCCCAATAAGGCAGAAGCGCTGTGGGTGGGTTCGCAGCTCGCCACTGAAGAAACAAGTACTTCTGGGAGTACTTCCAGATTTCAACTTGTCATTAGGGTCTCAAGTGACTTCTGTAACTAGGAGTGCTTATGCCTAATTTAAGCTGATTCTCCAGCTACTGTGATAGCTCAGTTGCTCATGCTCTGGTGAGCTCCCATCTTGGCTACTGGCTATATGTAGGGCTGCCCTTGAAGAAGGCCCAGAGGCTGCACCTCTTGCAGATGATAAGTGGGGCAGCCCAGTGGAACCTGTGTCACCAGTCCTGAAAGCTGCACTGGCTGCCAATGAGGTCCAATTCAGAGCGTTAGTACTAGTATACAAAGCCCTAAATAGCTTGGAACCTACATAAAAAGAGTGCCTTCCCCAGCATCAACCATCATGGACGCTTGCACTACCGGCAGCTGCCTGGCAGGCATTGACCTTTTCAGTGGCAGTTCTCCATTTGTGGAGTGTCTTCTCTGGTGACATGTGTTTCATTATTGACTTTCAGGAGAAATTTAAAAAGCTTCTTGTTTACCCAGGCATTTGATGGCTACAGTACACCCTTCCTGGGCACTCTGGGATAACTGTTATCATCATCATCATCATCAATATATTTGTGACTCTGGGCTCTTTCAGGAGGAAGGGTAGGATAGAAATTGAATAAACGAATGAATGAATGAATAAAAGAGTTGTGTTTTTACTTCTGAAATGTGGGATTTTCTACCAGTGGTGCCAAATGACTTGGCAAGCCTTTGGTGCTGTGCCCCTCGAGCTGGCGGGTGGGGGGCGAGGAGAGAAGCAGCACATGCCATTACATCCTGGGCTAGCCCTGCACCAACTGTGTTTGGTTTGATTAACCACATCACATCCAAGTTCTATTTTAGACCTGGATACTGTATCAGACATTGTAAGTGCGAAAGACAGTGTTAAGCAATCAGCCCTGATGCTGCTGTAACATTTGAGATACTGGGGGCGAGCTGCGGATAAGGTTGCAACGTTGTCAGGGTGGCTTGAACAGCAGCATGCGAGGCACAGTTCAGTGGCTGTCGATTCCCCTTTCGCTACATCTCCTTGCCGGGTAAAACTGTACCTGCTGGACTTCTGCCTGTCTGTGCAGCTGTTTCAGTGTACAGGAACCCTGCCAGAAGACAGACGGCCTCTCTAGCTGTGGAGCTGGCAGCTGTCCCTTATGCTCTTTCCATCGGGGCAGCCTATGTGTGAAAAATATATCACAGCGTGAAATGTATCTATGTGTGATTGGAAATAAGTCACAGAGGTGATAACATGTGAATAATTACTGGTGCGATTAAGTATCTCCTGGTGCATCAATCTGTCTCTCATCCTGAAGAGCTAGCATGGACAGCTGCTAATATGGCCCACAGAACTACTGAGTCAGTAGAACAAGGGAAGTTAATACTGGCCAACAGGAATGGGATGGAATCGTTCTGATCCTGCCGTCATTTTTACTTTCTTAGCTGTGTTTGGAGGTGGGGATTTTTTTAAAAAAATGAATGGGACATTTTTTTATTTCTGAGCATGGACAAACAACATGGCAGATAGTGGAAATTATTCATTTCTGTTTTTTTTGTGAAGTGTAGATTAACCAGAGTTTCCCAAACATAGGTTTCGAGCTGTTGTTGGACTACAACTCCCATCATCCCTGGCTAGCGGGACCAATGATTGGGGATGATGGGAATTGTAGTCCAAAAGCAGCTGGAGACCCAAGTTTGGGAAACCCTGGATTAAACAAACAATAAAAAGGAATAGGCTTTATTGTCCTTCTGTCTATGGTGTGGTGTAATGGTTAGAATGATGGATTGTGGGAGCTGGGAGTCCTGGGGTGATTCCCCCCTCCTTCTGATCCACTAAGCTTACTGAATGATCCTGGGCCAGTAACTTTTTTTAAAAAAAATATCCAAATATTTTTTATTGATTTTCAGGTAAATACAAGAACAACATATAGCTGCAGTAACTTGTCCAGTATTACATTCTTTTAAGTTTGATATGCAGTACACAAGCAATACGTTTATTTATGCATTGTCAATTCAAGTATCCTCTCCACAGAGATTTTTGTAGTAACTTTCAACCGAACCTACCTGACTGGGTTTTGTTGTGAGGAGAAAATGGGTGGGTGGGGATTGTGTTCCTAAATAACCAGTTTTGAGAAGCAATATTGTATTTTTAGTGGGAATCATATTTTGCATGGACCTCCGAAGTGGTTCCTTGTATTTGATGCTGTGCTGTGCTTTGCTGAAGACAATGTATTACATAATATGTCTTCAGGGTTTTTGCATTTTTAAAGGTAGCTAGTGCTTTTATGGAATTTGTGGTCACCATGCATTTCTTATGGTGCAGAAACTGAGCAAAATTCTGTGTCGGCTAAGCTTATATTGCAATACTTGTATATGTATATTAGGAATGTATGTATATATTAGGGTCCTGTGAAACACACATTTATATAATTTGGCTAATTAAAATGAAATACTGCTCCAGAATCACTGGCAGATTTTATAAATTCTTATGGTTCTACTTGCTCTATATTGCTTTTAGCATCATAATAACCAGCATTCTGCATTCTTGTGGTATAGTTATCCTTGAGTTGCTTTAATCCAGTGCTTTTTCTGGGGGTCCTCAAGGGCATGCACTACCCGCACCTTTTTTTCTGGAAGAAAAGCACTGCTTCAACCCTTTTGCAACACACCACCTCTTGCTGAATCCCCATCTTTAATATTTTGTTTTCAATCCCCTGTTTTTACAGCAGCATTATAGGTCCAACTTGTCAAAAGTTTTATCTTAGCTCCCATCTCCACCAATTTAAACGTGTTCTCGTCATTTAAAACTGGCACCGGCTGACTTGACAGATTTCTCTGTTTTAAAAGTTGCAGTTCTAATTTTGTGCATGTGTTGTTGTTGTTTTACTAAGTTTTAATAAGTGGCATTTATTGCTGTTTGTGTGGGATGCAGGTGGCGCTGTGGTCTAAACCACAACGCCTAGGGCTTGCCGATCAGAAGGTCAGCGGTTCGAATCCCTGTGACAGGGTGAGCTCCCGTTGCTCGGTCCCTGCTCCTGCCAACCTAGGAGTTTGAAAGCATGCCTGTGCAAGTAGATAAATAGGTACCGCTCTGGCAGGAAGGTAAATGTGCGCTGCTGTGCGCTGCTCTGGTTCGCCAGAAGCAGCTTAGTCATGCTGGCCACATGACCCGGAAGCTGTACGCCGGTTCCCCGGCCAGTAAAGTGAAATGAGTGCCGCAACCCCAGAGTCGTCCGCGACTGGACTTAACAGTCAGGGGTCCCTTTACCTTTTATTGCTGTTTGTACATCAGTTCACTTGCAGGAAAATTTGAGGCAAGAATTTGACTATGTGGCTTTAACCCTTATAGTCAGCACTGCATAACTCTGGGCATGACGCATTGTCCTCTACGTGCAGAAGAGGGGATCTCCGCCAACTTCAGTCTTTCCTCTTCCCTTTTCTCATAGCCCTCATCCAGGTACATTCACACTGCAGTGCATGGCTGGTATGGCCTTAAAAATATACTGTAGATCCATGTAGCCTGTTCTTTCCCATAGAAGTACAAGAAGGCTACTCTTCAGTGGACTAGTCCTTGCACATGTGCTTAGTCATAGAGGAATCTGCTTATGTGAAGCATTGGAAACTGCCATATATAGAGTGACACTGACTGACAATGGTTTTCCAGTTACTAACCCACAAGGTCTACCAGAGATTATTCATTCATTGATTTTATGTGTCTGCAGCTTTCCCACACATCCCCCCCAAATAAATCATGCTCACAGCAGCTTACAGCAAAGCAAAGAGGGAAATAGTTCAAGCAAACACTACAAATCAATTTCATAATAATATATGAAATAAACTGCAAAATACTGCAAAACAACACAGTAACAATTTCATATTTATGTAGCAAAACAATTGTTTTGTTGTTGGCATCCATCTGTCTCAAGAGAGAATGGAGTGTGTCTCTGGGGGTGAAGTCAAACTGCTGTGATAGTAGCATCAAAGTGACATCCCCGGGGTACAAGGCTAGGCAGTGTGCATGGAGGTCCTGGGCTGCCCAGATGACAAGACTCCTATCTCGGCCTTGCTGATGTGGTTCAAAGGAAAGCGGAGCAATACGTTCAGCCCCAGCTTGGCTGCAGGAGTTGCCCGAAGGAGGCATACAGGGCACCATCCAACCAGGACAGATGGGGCTCTTCAACCTAGGAAGGTAGCCCATCTAGGAGAAGGAAAACTCTCCTAAACCTCTGCTGCCTTGTGGGATAGCTTCAGGAGAAGAGAGCCCTACACAAATCTGGAGTGGAATCCCTATAGCAAGTACAACACACAAACCCCCACATTTCAATGCTATAAATGTAACAAGATTACAACATGCAGCATCCAATAGCAAAAATAACAGGAGCTTCAGTTTCAGCTGGGGACCTTTTACATGCAAGGCATGTGCTCTGTCACTGAATCAAGGCCCTTTTCCTGCATAGGGCTCCCATTGTAGGTATTGACTGGCACATTGTGATACATGTTTGAACCCATTTTTTTAAAAAAATCAACAAAGATTAAGAAAGAATAGCATGCCAAATAGACAGGGTTCGAAATTAGCAGGGTGCCTGGCGCATTTTGTGCCGAAAGATTCTTCATTTGCAAGAACCTCAAAAAGTCTGGGTGCCCTTTTTTGCACCTGGCCGATACTCAAATATTACTGAAATATATGTGCTTTGAAGTCTCGAAGTATATGTCAAGGATAAACAATAGGTTAAGGGGTTTAACAATAAAGAGTAGAATGATTTGAAAACTGAAGCATGGTACCAATATTTTTATTGTAAACACCAAATTCAACATGTATTAACAATTTCTGCTAAAAATGTGATATTAACAATGTGTCACTTATGTGAATTGGGTATTAATTCATGCTTATCAAAATAATAAATAAAAAGTGTTGCTGACACCCACCCCCCCAGTGGTGACTAGACATTATGCTTTGGCACCCACAACTCAGGTCCCAGAAGCCATTTGGCCTCTAGCTTTTCTATCCCAGTTTCTAACACTACATATAGACATTTCTAGTGTTGCTTGCTGTACAGCTGCCTCCTGGCCTGCTTGATCCAAAAGCAAAACATTATTGAGTGTTTTGGATTTCCTTTCCATGCAAAGCCATCTTTGAGAAAGCGCTGGATTGCACATCAAAAGGTTGGGGTGGGGGATTCTATCGGAGGACGTTCATGCCATTAAAAAAAATGGTTTGCTTTGGTTTTTACAGCTCTGACTTCACCCTTCCTATGGAAGTGCTTGCGTTCCTACAGTATGTACAGTATGAACATGTTGCTATTAATATATCCCTTGTGGCAAGGGGTGGCCTGGGCAGAACAGCATGTGTGAAAAGAGATCTTGTGCTAGGAGGTGACATGAATTTTGGATTGAGTCATTCTTCCCCATCTGTCGGGGCTCCCTGTGCAGACGCTCCCCACGGGTTGAGGTAAGCCAACATGGGTCACAACTAGGCCCTCTAATGGTGCTCTTGTGTTTATATTAAGCACCAGCATGACTTCCCACCTTCTGGGCTCATCCCACTTTAGTTCTGTAAATATTTTTGCTGCTCATATCTATTGTTGGCACAGAGACACCAGCTGAAAGTTCTCTTAAGCCTTTCATTGCATATATGGCTCTGTGCCAGTGAAAGCTAGACCTAAGCATCTTGGCCTCTTTCACTGCCTGGGGCAGATTCTCCCCTACCCCATCCCCAGTAATAACTGATGTTTTTCTTTAAGCAAGGCAGGAATTTCCACAAGGCAGGCTTTTGCCACTGCTGTAAACCAGAGGGTACTTTGTTTTCTGCCATTTTAGCACACGCCATCCTGTCTTGCTTGTCAGAGCCCCCCCGCCCTGCTCCAGCATGCCTCTTCAGCTAATCCATACAGGATGCACATTTCTGTCGTGGTGCTGTTGATTGTCTTCAACAGCCATGCCAAGTTTCCCAGCATGAAGTGGCTGCTGTTAAAATATTTATCTGCCATTTAGTTGGCAGGTGGCATTTCAGAGTTCTGTGGTTACATCTCTCCCCCCACCCTTCCGAATCAAGCAAAGCTTGAAATGATGATTTGCACATGAGCTGAAATTGTGTATAATTTAGACGCACCAGGAAGGGTGGCAGCTGCGATAGAGATTGCTAATTGAGAATTATAGGAGTAGCTCTGATCCACAAATTTAACATCTTCATGTCAAGTCTAGAGTATTTTTGTGAATGAGACAAATGCAACAAAACACCTTCTGCTTGTGAATTTCTGGATTGAATGTCACCCCCAAATGTGAATCAGTTATTATAAGAAAATTAGTATTTCACTACCCACAGTGTGTACTATTGTTGTCTTTTCCCGCAAATGTGTATGCAGCCATTTTGGGAAGCCTAGTCATTTGAAAATGTCTTTGTATTCCTGTTGTCTTCAGGAAGCTGCCAATTTTCAAATGTAGCATTGGTGTTATTATGAAGCAGAAGTTGTATTGGTGATCTATCAGTTGATGACATTCAAGCAGCCTCTGAATAGACTCGCCCAGTAAGGGCCAGCATTGACCCATGACCACCTAACAGTAATCCTATGGTTCATTCCTTCTCTTAACCAGGCCAGCAGCATAACCCGAAGATATTTTACTGAAGCTAAGCAGGTTTGGGTCTGTTCAGTGCCTGGATGAAATTGCCCAGTCAACCTTTGAGTGGCACCTTTAGCTCCCCATTCAAACCATTGCAAGCAGTATTCCCTATTAGCAAGCCTAAAAGACAATGGTAATTCCTAGCACAAAAACCCTTGTCTCATTCTTGGGTAAACCGTTGTCTGTGAGGCGGATGCAATTCACAGTGTTGAGAGACCCAGTCACAGATCTCCAACACAACATGCTTTTTTCTTCCTGTGTGAATTGAATCAAAGCAATTGTTTCATTAACAAATCAGGGGGGTTGTTTTCTTTACTGGTGCTTGCTTGTGAAAGGATAGCTCTGGAAATGGCTATATATCTTTGGGTAACTTCACTACTTCACAAGTTTGTATGGAGGTCTAATCTTCCTTGGGGTGAGAAGTAAGATACAAAAGTGATAGTTTGGCTCCCCTTTGCCTCCCTCCTGCCTTCCTAATGTCTCTGGCTGAGATACAGTCCAGCAATTCTGGTTATGTAGTCTGCCTTGCCCTTCCTTGCATTTTTCAGGTGGGCCGTTGTCCTTTTATTATTATTATTAAAATGACACACCTGTACATCTTAAAGCAACAACAAAAATCATTTGTCATCTTATTTGTAAAAAGAAAGAAAGAAAGAAAATAATGAAAACACATTTTTAAATGCTACAAAATTGCTCTGGTGAAAGGGCCATCTAGAGTAGCAGAAGCTGTTTCCCAAAGTTCATCCCTGGAGAGGATTGTCTGTCTGTCAAGAACATAAAAAATGCTTCCAAAACACAAACTCTCCTCTTTTTACTTACCTTTTAGGCATACTCACAGATGACCAGCACCCCCTCCCCTTGTGAGCTTGCTAACCTCAGGATAGCATGCTTGCCTCTGTTATCTTGCCAAATAGTTAGGGGGATTGGAAGCCCTCATCAGGTGCACGCGTATGTGTGGTGAAATTGCTATATACCCACCCAGAGATTGCATTAAAGCTAGGAAACAATAGACCACCTAGGACTCTGATATGTGGCTTTGACTGACATTATTGTCTAGAGAAATGGAAAAGACTGAACTTTCTAATTTTGACAGGTTCAAATAAAAGTGTAGCTCCTTCTTTGCATATTTGCAAAACATGGTCTATAACATCATGTTTTCTGGCAGTGCAGATCAGGATTTCCTGAAACCCTAAAGTGTGTCTCTTGCATGGCTTTGTAACTGTCTCCTACACGTCTCGGAATCCATTAGGCTAATAAATAAATAACCAAGCAGCAGCTGCTCATAACCACAAAAATGAAAATACAGATTGCAGCAAGGCAAAATGCTGCAAGGTTTAAATCACATTTCTGAATCATGCCACAAGCAGTATTCAGTAACAATAACTCATACCTCACATTAATATAGTCAAAACAAAACAAATTCCTTCCAGTAGCACCTTAAAGACCAACTAAGTCAGTTCTTGGTATGAGCTTTCGTGTGCATGCACACTTCTTCAGATACACTTCTTCAGATACATATGTGTATCTGATACATATGTGTACACTTCTTCAGATACATATGTGTATCTGATACATATGTGTACACTTCTTCAGATACATATGTGTATCTGATACATATGTGTACACTTCTTCAGATACATATGTGTATCTGAAGAAGTGTGCATGCACACGAAAGCTCATACCAAGAACTGACTTAGTTGGTCTTTAAGGTGCTACTGGAAGGAATTTGTTTTGTTTTGACTATGGCAGACCAACACGGCTACCTATCTGTAACTATTAATATAGTCCTGAGTTTTCAAAACATTCTCCATACATTATCTCAATATTTCTTACAACAACATTTTCAGGTAGGATCATATTATCCCCTTCTTGCAGAAGACACTAGGGGCTATGGCTTAGATACCATGGTTTACCTGAGACCCTTGGGTGAGTTGAATGTGACTAAACTCTTTCCCAGATTGTGCTTTTTAGGCAGTTATGTTGCATCAGTGCTCAAGGTGGAATAGCCTCATAATTTGCTTAACCACCAAACTACTACTCCATGTTCACGCTGCAATAGAAGGTGTCATTCATTTAACTGGTCTCATCAGCTGTGCATACCACATGTGCATTTTAAAGTGCCCAGTTGCTTGTTCGCTGTGTACAACAAATAAAGACTGTCGGTCAACAACTTTTGTTGATACGTTAAATAGATATCAGACTAGAGGACTATCAGTCCAGCTGGTTATTGGTATTGTTTTCTGTATGTGGTCTAGAGAGAATTGGAGACTGTCATAGTCTGGGAGGATCAATAAAATACTGTTACTATTATTGTGGGTTTGATTGCAGACATGGTACTCAGGCCTGATTTTCCCAGACAAACCTGCTGTAAAAGAGCATCTCAGCTCTGTTGATCAGACTGTAGGCATTATCAGTGCCAAGAGAAAAGATGGCAGCTCCCTCCATTGTCACCATACTCGCATCCTCTTCCCAGCCCCAACCCAATGGCCTCACAGATGAGTGAGCAAAGGGCCAGTTGGCAGGTGAAATAACAAATACTTTCCCTTTAAAATCTGGTATTGCCTTTCAGCTATCTCAGTTTTCAGCTCATTGCTATGTGGCTTATTCATGCTGCTTGATTCAACATAGTGGTCAAAGGAACTTTACTTCTCTGCCACTACTTGTCATTTCATGGCAGCTATGCATGAACAAAACAGTGCCACATATAGTTAAATAGGCCTGTCCCTGATTCAGTAGTGGGAGGGGAGTGTGACTGAGTTAAATTCCCCCGGCCCCAACAAAGGATCAACACCATCACTAAAATTTAAATGGCAGCTGTGTTCAGGGTGGGCAGGACTTCCTAGTCCTTGCACGATCAGTTCCGGCACAGGATATGGAGATGTCAACACAACCATCTTTATATAGCAGGCAGAGGTTCTGATGAACCCATTCACGTTTTAAAAGCACATGTGAAAGAAGGGCTCTGGAGCTGTGTGTTAACTTTGCCCATTGTTGATGTGTTCTCTGGCTGTGTTCCCCACTAGGCATTCAGCCAGCGTGAGAAGAGACCTAAAGTAAGCAGCTACCAATATATGTGCAATATGTTCTCTTCCATGTGAAAGAACCCAGAATCCCCTTACCTTGAGGACTCCATGCATAAATGTAGGCATGTCTATAGGGCTCCTCTGCACCCTAGCTAAATGCAAATGGAGCAGAATGGGCCGTGAGGGGCATAATTCTGCAGACTTCTCACATGTGTTGTTGACATGCTAGGGGTTTCTCTGAACTCCTCCTTCTCTATATGATCAGTTTCTGGTTTTACATGTCTCCTGATTTTTCATAATCCAGCTTGACCCCCCCCCCCAAATGGGGGAAAATAATGTATAAAAACAATTTAAGTCAAGGATTATGTGATCTGTCAAATGTGTCCTGTCTTGGGCTAAATGCAAGAATAGTTCAAAGGAAGCATACCTGAGTCTTCCTGGGATGCTTGGCAACATGTTGTCATCTGATCGAGACCTGCAACCTCTCTCTTATTTCTTCTCCCCCTGCCTCACTTATTTGCTTGGGGTAGTGGGACGTCCACAGTTTATATTTAAATTTACTGCTTATATTAAATCTTCTTACCAATGATACTAGCACACAATAACCCATTCTAAGTATGACTGTGAATGTGTGACAATGCACACACATATCCTTCTCTTTTGCTATGTTGTTAATTTCTAATATTCTTATATTGACCGGTAAATTGCAATTTATAATCATATTTGTTTGACTGTAACTTAGTGGCTGATAAGTGATAATTATAAAGATTGGGTTCGATTGTTTATGCATATATGAACACAATATAATCAACTGAGGAGAATAAAATCTTTTTTCAGCAAATAAAGGGCAGGTGACATCAAATGGACTGGAAACACAGCAATGTTAAGCATATTTTGACCATCCTGGTGAATTATTTGAAACCCTGTTCTGCAAAGTGAGCTCTGTCGCCACCCGATTTCATCATATTCCCGTTTCAGCACCGAAATGTCCCAAGGCCTCTCGTAATGTTAATTACAGACACATTATCCAGTGCTGCAGGATTGCTGGTTGATGTCTCTGAAGCAAAGTTGTCAAAGCAGCCAAAGGCTCAATGCAAAATCCCTACGTGCTACATGGATCAAAAGAGGACATGAGCAGGAGCATTTAACTTGCAAGCCTTGCAAAAACTTGCACTCGGTGACTGTCTGTGCTGGAGATGACAAGCAACTCAGAAGCCGAAGCCATATTGGGTTGTTAAAATGCTGATTGGCTCACAGCAAGGACTATTAATAGCAAGTGGCAGAATAGTCATTCCCAAAATCACAACCGATAATGTATTCTTATTGCAATTGAGATTCGCAAAAATGAGAATCTTACCTGGAAACAGCATGAGTGAATAATTTTCCCTGACCAGGTAAAGCACATACTCACTCATAGGCGCCGACTCCATGGGGCCTGAGGGGGCCCGAGCCCCCTCAAAAATTCGTTTGGGGGGCCCGAGCCCCCTCAAAAATTCGTTTGGGGGGGCTCAGCCCCCCCAATAATTTAAGAAAATTATTAGTTATATTATGCTTTGTAAAATCACAAAATTATGTGGGTATTTTTTATTTTCCTTGTTTGACGATAGTTACCTTTTAAAATACATTCAGTAATGAGTTAAAACAAATAATTATTACGGTAGTAAAAGAGGCGGCGCGAGTAGTTTTGCTCGGTGCGTGCGACTGGCCCAGCCCCTCTTTCCTTTTCCTCTCTTCTGCTCTCCCGCCGGGCGCCTGAGGGAGAGTTACTTGCCTTGCCCACCACGCATCTCTCTCCTTCTCGGTCTCTCTCCCTCCCTCAGCTGGCGAGGGGGCCACGAGGCGGGCGGCAGCAGCAGCAACGGGCCGGGAGCGGCTCTTAGAAAACTTCCCGGGGCAGGACCCCGGTATGGGCCCCCCCAATATTTTTTATAAGTCGGCGCCCCTGTACTCACTGTATTCAGAATAGAAGCAAAAAGGTCTGTGTTCCTGCATTCCTTTAGACTGTGGTTCAAAACAGCTGCAGCTATATTTGGATTTTTGGCAGATGTTCATACTGTCTCTTTGCAGATAAATTTTTTTCAAGTATCCTTGAGCTCCTGAGTTTCTGGGATGAGTCAGCATGTCACCAGTGCAGCTGTATCTGGTACAGTTAAGCATCTCAGCCTTAATTGAGGTGTGACTGCCCTTCAGCCATATTATCAGTAGACAGTATTAGCTAAGGAATTAGTCATATGCTGAGCAAGATGTGATGGGGGGGGGGGCTGCTGCTGTGTTTGATATTAAGCATGCTCCATTCACTTACAAGGAAGGGATATGTGGATAAGTGGAGTTGAAACTTTCCTGTCTTACTACTTCACATTCTGTCACCCCAGATGCTTTTTTTCCAAGGCCAGCTCAAGTCTAGCACTGGAACCATGTTTGAGAAAAAGTTTATTGAATGACAGGAAGGTAAGATGAGGGAGTGTTTGGCTCCCTCAGCCACAGATCTCTTTCAAAGTAGAATGGACCAGTGAGGTGTCATGGTTAAAGTGTTGGACTAGGGACTGGGAGACCAGGATTCAAATTCCTGCTATGCCATAAAGCTCACTGGGTGACTTAGTGGTAGTCTGGTAATCACAGTCTCGCCCTAAACTAACTCTCAGTGTAGTTCTGAGGCTAAAATGGGGAGAAGGAGAACTATGTATGCCCTTTGAGCTCCTTGGTGGAAAGGTGGGCTATGAATGAACTGAGAGACATTACCCCTCTCTTTAGGCACCAGTGGGGCAGATACATAATTAAACGAGAAAAAGCTACCATGTCACATCTATTTTGACTCTTAAAGGTAAAGGGACCCCTGACCATTAGGTCCAGTCGTGACTGACTCTGGGGTTGCGGCGCTCATCTCGCTTTATTGGCTGAGGGAGCTGGCGAGGTCATGTGGCCAGCATGACTAAGCTTCCGGGTCATGTGGCCAGCATGACTAAGCCGCTTCTGGCGAACCAGAGCAGCACACGGAAACTCCGTTTACCTTCCCGCCGGAGTGGTACCTATTTATCTACTTGCACTTTGACGTGCTTTCGAACTGCAAGGTGGGCAGGAGCAGGGACCGAGCAACGGGAGCTCACCCTGTTGCGGGTATTCGAACCACCGACCTTCTGATCAGCAAGTCCTAGGCTCTATGGTTTAACCCACAGCGCCACCCGCGTCCCTTATTTTGACTCTTAAGTTCCACTTAATTTTGGAAGCTCTTGGTGAGGTATATTTACCTATGGTTCTTCTAGTCTCTTGCCATGACATTTATTTGAAGGGGGGTGAAAAGGGCGGGGAATAGGCTCCAGCAGAGCCTCTGGGCTTCTACTTCATTCAGACAATTCCAAGTATGGATCTCAAATGTCCAAATGTTTGTTCTGTTTATGCCACCTGCTAAGGATAGCTTTTTCAGGTGGGAGAGGACAGAGAACATTAGGTTGCCCCTTCGTTAAGGCCCACAGCATTGGAATATAATTGAGTAAAGTATGAGCAACTGAGAAATTTAAGGATTTCCCCAGGACCAGGTTAATATGTACTATGATACCCATCCAGAACAGGGCCACTACAGGGCATCACCCGATATCTCCCACAGCAAAGTTTTCCACTATGCAGCTGGGGAACCCTCTATTTCCATGCCTTTATGTTGGGCATGGGGAACCTGAAATCTGAATGTGGCCATTTAGGCCTCTCTGCCTAGCCCTCACGACTCCCCTTAGGCCACACAATTACCCTTGCTCTGATCATGCCTCTTGCTTTCCTGGATGGAGGATAGAATATGTGTAGAAACTACCCTAATATACAAAGGTAAAGTTTACATTCATTGCTCAACCCAATTTTGCCTCTGGCCCCACCTACCACTGATATGTGGCCCCTGGAAAGTTGCCCACAAGGGAATGCGGCCCCTTTGGACTGAACATGCTTCCCCACTTAAATGATGATCTCCCTTAAGTGATATGATTCATTTTATGCTTAGATACAAAGACTTTTATTGGCTCCACTGGGCATAGAGGCACACCTGGCACTCATTTTGGCTGGCAGGAACACCCCATATATTTTGGGAATGCTAATGAAAGCCTTAATCCTTTTCCTATTTTTTCTGTCATTTTGTGTGTGTTTGTTATGCTGTGTATATATGTGTGTGCCATTTCAACTAACGTTTTTTCGTGTTTCCACTGGTTTCTCTTGCACATTTCTTTTGTTTCTAGTGATGCTGAGTGTGGTCGCACTGGCCTTTAGTAGAAAAAGTTTATACATTAAGCAGCTGTCCACTGAAGTTTCTAGGCTTTGTTTCAACCTGCATAATGCAAGGTCAGACTTTACAGAGTGCATTCTGGCTTGCCAATTTCTATTTGTTCTTGATTTCAGGAACATGTGCTGTTTGAAAGGGAAACATACTGGTATTGCTGTGCAATCAATTTGATTAAAATGTACGCACACATTAGTTTAGAACAAAGGCAAGCAAGGGAGGGACATGACAGCAGTCTATAAAATTATTATTTATCATTGTTTTCTCTCTTGGCTGACGCCTAGAATTTTAACTCTTTTCACATTAGAAAGTCCATCATGGCTCCCAAGCGTTTTGGCATAAATATACAAAATTCATATTCCAGTGTTTTTAAAAATTAAAAGCCTCTGTTGTTTTATTGGTAGCAGTAATATTGAGAACTTCTGGGTTTTTTTTTTTGTTTACTTATTTGCTTGTGTCATCTTTTCTCTTGAATATATAAAGTGCAGCTTGTTTGTCTGTAACCAGATAGTCTTGTGTCGGCTGCCCTAGTTTCCAATTTGTCTGGATGACTCTAGGGGGTCTTCGCAGGCAACAGCATTGCTGGGAGGGTTACGCAATTGTAAGAAATTGGTCACTCATTCATGGTCTGGAATTTGAGGGATAAATGCAGTCCTGTTATAGTGCAGCTGGAACTGTCTTGCAACAGACCAGCACCAAGGGAGCAAAATATTACTTTTTAGTGTCCAGCATTAGGTGACCCAAGACTTGGTAGTGACCTCTAGGCCTGAATTACCACCACCCAGATAACTACAGTAACAAACCACTGTCATGGGGATATTGCAGTTAACTCTTAGCGGCCTCCGTATGTGGGCTTCCTAGCCTAGCCTTTAAAGACCAACAGAGCATACCTGTTTTGTTCAGACTTTGGCAGCCATTTTTCAAATGTGCCACCATCTCAGAAACTCAGCAGGCTTGACTGGAACAGGAGCTGTTTTTGTGTTCTGGCAGGAATGCTACAGAACGGAAAGAAGTTTGATTCGTCCCGAGATCGAAACAAGCCTTTCAGGTTCAAGATCGGCAGGCAAGAGGTCATTAAAGGATTTGAGGAAGGTACTGCACAGGTATGCAGGATTATGCTGATGCTCTTTTCAGAACTGATAGAACAAGTACAATAATGAGGGGTTAACACCATAGGAAGGGTGGGAAGAGTGTCATCTTTATAGTCTCGGAGCGGAGCGTAATGTGCATGAACTTGTATACTGCTTTGAATATAAACAGCATTCAGCAGGATATGGCTGCAATCCTATGTACACACTTACCTGATAGGAAGTCCAGTTTAACTCAGTGGGATTTGATTCTGAGTAGACATGCCTAGGATTGCCCTTTAAAGTTTTGGAACCCAGGGGCATTACTCCAGCACTTCCTACTTCAGCCTGTTGGAGCATCAATTGGCTATGTTCCCGCTATCGCCATGAATTCAGCAGAGATCAACTTTTGCTGCACATCTGAAAATGCTCCAGAACCTACATTTGCAGTAATTTAAGGAATGAATCAAATAGCACCTTTTAAAATTAATCAACCAGTGATTTCGGTTCACAGTAGTGCATCGTAAATTCAGTCTAAGCAACATGCTTGACAACTGCCTTCTTGCAGGCTCAGTCAGCTGGGAGTCCATACAGCCAATGTGAATAGGCCTTAAACATCCTGGGCAAAGTCTGAATTTAGTGCAGTGAATTTGTTCATGACTGCATCTTCCTCAGGTGTATGATCAACTGAGTGCCTCTGCAGCTGCTTCTGCTCTTCCTGGAGCAGAGCTTTACCTTTTAGATTCCTGAAGCTGCTATATTACAACCTCCAGGTGGAGTGTGGCAGAGAAAATTATTCAGTGTGTGTGAGGAATACCTTACTTTTAAGACTGCACTTTTCCACCCTCGTGTGTTTTACTCAGAGGTTCATTCCATTATGTTCAGTCATGCTTACACCAATGAAATTGTTTCTAGGAGTGCAGTTTCTTCCATCCTAAGACATCCAACCTCTCATTGATATCCCGCAATTAATTGCTTGCCTTGGTCAAGTTGGCTCCACCTAGTGGATTGTTGCATTGGGAATTACTGTGATGCCATTAATATATAATTCCCACCTGTTGACAGATTGGCCAAAGTACCATTCTGCATAGCACTACTGCAAATTCCTGCGTTCTTCTGGTGGTGTTTGGTTGCTAGATGGCAAGCATGGGGAACCTTTGGCTCTCCAGAGGTTGTTGGACTCCATTTCCTAGCAGCCCAGTAGTCAGGGATGATGGGACTTGTAGTCCAACAGCACCTAGAGAGCCACAGGTTAGTCGCCCCTCCGGCATGGTATCTTGACCCCTATTACTTAAAAGATGGAGATTATGGACCTGTGACTTCCTCACTGTAACCACTCTTTTTTTAACATACAGCACATCTTGAAATGCTTGCGTTGCTGACATGTTCTGATCTTTTCTTTTGCTTCTCGTTTTCTCTCTCCCATTTGCTATCGTTTAAAAAAAATGCCAGATGAGCCTAGGACAAAGAGCAAAGTTGACCTGTACACCTGACATGGCGTATGGACCCATGGGGCACCCCGGAGTCATCCCTCCCAACGCTACTCTGATTTTTGACGTGGAGCTACTTAGGATAGAGTAAAGAGGGGCAACTGACTGAAAGCACCTGTTGATAACCACCCTTCTTTCCCCTTCCTCTGAATGGGAGGCATCTTCACTAGAATTTCCATCGTTTTCACTCAAGCTCTCATGCCTACCATGCCTCGTCTGAGGGTTGTTTTCCCCACTTCTTCCTCCCTTTTTTACTGTTATTAGTGTTGGAATTTGTCCCCGATTAGATGCTTCTTTGCTGTAGAGACAGGAAAAAAAGATGGCTGTTACATCTGAGTTGTACATTTTATTTTAATTTGCATGTGAAGCTCCAGAATTGTGATTGAAACTATATATAATATATAAATATATATATATAAACTTATAAATATATAAAGTTTACTTACTGAAAAACCACTGCCTTATACACTTAAAGAAAAACACACACAAGGGTGCTCAGAAATCCAGTGTACATTTCGTACACGAGTGGGCATTAGCCAAACCAAGTTACCTGCGCTGCCACTTTTCCCTCAGTTTGTATGTTCTGCTTGCTGCTGTTTTAAAGAAAACATCTCACGTGATAACTTTCCAAGGAGAAAAATAAAATCTTGATACTTTATGGATTTCTGTGCTTTCCTCGTTTTTTTAAGCAGTTAAAAAAACTTAAGCGCAAGAATTCTTTCTCACTCCACTGGTAATATTGCTGCAATTTTTGGATAATCGGATCTAATAACCAAAATCTTACTATAGGCACATAGGCAGCTTCCTTCTACTGATTCAGACCATTGGTCTATCTGAATATTGTCTACACTGACTGGCAGTGCCTTGCCAGGTTCCCAGGCAGGACTCCTTCCTAGCCTTACCTGGAGATGCCAGGGATTGAGTCTGTGACCTTCTGCATGCCAGGCAGGTGTCCTGCCACTGAGCTTTGGTGCTCTAGTTGAAGTCCAGAAACAAGTGCTTTTCATGTATTACAGGCAACGACCGACTGATGTTCGTCCAATCGCGCATGCACACCCAGTGCCAGACCTAGAAGTGACACAAAAACGTCACGAAAAGGGCCAAACCCTTTACGCGGGCCCTGCCAATGCGAGCAAAACAAGGATTGCCTGTATTTGAATAATTAAAACTCTGTACAAAATGTATTTAAGAAAGGATACCATGTTCTACACTCAAAATATACTCTGTAAATAATGGGCGACGTCCAGTGTCAAGTCATCAGATTTCTTTCTGGACAGCGACTTTATTTTCTCCTAGCTGTGGGCCCTTGTATGTCCCCAGATTTGGGGGAGGTGTGCATGTAGCGGGTACTGAAAGGGAAAGGACAGGATAGCTCAACTTGCCTAGCGCATCATCATCTGTTCTGACAAGCTGTGTTTTTTTGAGGTTTCAGCCAGAGTCCTTTCTCATTACTTGCTATCTGGTTCTTTTGATTGATGATGTGCCTGATTGTAACCTGGGCTTTCTTCTACCATTGAGCTACAATTCCTCCCATATGAATTTATATGTCTGCTCTTTTTTTTGGAACTCATATGCCATACAAGCCCAGCTAGGCAATCTGGAAGTGATGGAACCCATTCAGGCTGACCAAAATGATACCCGCTTAGCTTTCTCACTTGAGGTTAGTAGAAACACAGAAGCTAGAGTGGAATCAGTGTGCAGGATTTGGGGCGGGTTTTTTCTCTTGGAAAATTAAATTACAAGCACCTTAACATGGGGGCGGTAAATCTTAAAAACCACCTGATCTTTTATATCCTGGCCTGATCACAAAGATCTTGTGGGGGGAGTCTGTGTTGTGGATCCCCCCCCCCCCCGCTCAGATTAACAGCCCGTAACTATTACCTATGCATTCAGCATAGTGGGGTCAAGGCTGTGAAATGCTCTCCTGAGATGAGGCAGGCACCCCCACCTTGCTAAACTTAAGGTTTTAACAGCATTCTAATGTAGTGTTGTGTGATCATTTTTGTATTTGTCCCATTTTCTGTGGATTGCTTTGATGCACACCACTTAGAAATGTGAATAATTAAGAAGTATATAGATGCCTCAAATAAGCAGGAGGCAATAAAATGACAGGAGCCAGGCGTGGAGGAAGAAGGCTTAAGACTAGCATACAAGCTTTGGCTTGCTTTCTCAATAAAAATTAGCTTTCTTCAGGAACTTTCTGTTTTGAGCATTCTGCCCCTACAATCATGAGGGTCAGGAGCCACTCTTTAAGTTCTTGATCTGAGGTTTGTCTAAATGCTAAGCTTAGGCAACTAGCACAGTTATATCAGTGCACCCCATTCCACGTACTGTCACAAGTTGCAGATATATATAAGGGTTATGATATTCATCAAGACAACCAAAGCATTAATTTGTGCTCTTTTTCTCTCAGCTTTGTTGTAGAATTATGTCAGTGTAATTTTCAAATAAGGGAATTCTGTTTCCTTCCATTATTAACATAAAAGCATTTTAGAAGGCTAAGCTACTTTCTGGGCACAATTTCTGGTGTAGCCTAAAAAAACCCAAAAAACATAAATTCAACTGCATCAACAGAAGTGTACAAGGACATTAATACCTTGGCAAGCCACCCTTTCCCCCATTCCTTTTAAATTGGTCTCATTCCTTGTATTCTGTTGCCTCACAAGGAAAATACTGAAGAGATTTCATCCAAATAACCCTCTAGGCACTTGCTTTCCATATCGTTGTGTGGAAAGCAAAAACTATTTACTTTGTGTGCACACAGAAAAACAGGGCCCCTAAAATAAGCTCTAGAAGAGCAATCTGTGAATCTCCTTTGTCAATGAAACCCCAAAGACACTGCTTTGCTGAGTAATCAGCACTAAGAACAGTTGGTTTTATATTCTCAGAGCCAAAGAAACATTAAAATCTGAATAAACACATAGTAACAGAAATTAAAAGGAAAATGGCATACTATTTTTATTTGTCAAATGAACAAAGTTAAAACTTAGTTATGTCTGTCACTTAGAAGAGCAAGCAATATTAACAGCAAAACGAAAAGCCAGACCAGAAAAACATTGTCAAAAAAAATTAACAGTCTTTGGATGGACACAGTAAGCCTAGAACTCCTTTAATCTTTTGAAGAGCTTCACTGCGGAGATGAGTTTGTCGTTTTAGTTGTCCTTGCAGATGAACTATGGATTCAAAACCCAAGATAGTAGGACAGGCGGCCAGGCAAATAGACCACTGCAGCAAATGCCAAATGAACTCTGCTATTCTCTGTAACAAAGCTCTTTAAAATACATCTTGGAGCCAGTTCACTACCCTAATTGCACCAGACTTTATTAAGCTGAATTTTCCCCTAATGTTAGATGAACACTAGGCATAGTATCTCACTTGCAAACCTCATTCCCTACTTGCAGCTCTTTTCTAAAGCATATCTTCATGCCACGGCTAAAGACAAATTGTGAAAATACATTTATGAAACCAAAACACAAAATAAGTGTACTTTCCTAACAGATTAAATACAACATTTTATCCCAGAATGTTTTACATGTTCTCACAACTGTAATGATTATATTGATTAAGTATTCAAAAGGCTCTGAGCTGTAGGATATTTCTACAAAAGTGTACCAAATTCTATGGCTAACCTTAATTTCAAAGTGCCAAGTATCATAACGATAGGGCAGTCACGAGTCTTTCCCAAACTGGGATTATAAAGCTATATTTGCACTAAATCTAGCATCCCAAAATGTCCTTGCTCCAAACTAATCATGCACATTTTGTGGGGCACTTAGTTTAGAAAAACCAATAGGATTTTTTAAAAGAAAAAAAAAGTCCAAAAGAGCCAGTTCCTCATAGAGGTTAAAATTTTTATTTTGGTGGGTCTGTATTTATTCCGTATTTCTCCTTCAGAAGTTTGAGCTGCTCTTCCTTCTTCTTTGTATCCATCTTTTGGAATGCCTGTAATAAAACAAAAATATTATTAACAAAAGAACACACTTTAGTCAAAACAACTTCATCCCATCTATTTATTTCAAAGCAATCTCACTTTTTTATCTTATGAATTTAAATGATAAACAGGCAACTTGCCTTGCTACCAAGAAAAGCAGACACTTTATAGTAACTGTGTTCCAAAACACATTTATTTAATTCCTCAGGAAAGGTATTTGGGAAAGAACAGCTTGACCCTAAATAATACTGCATAAGCAGCCTCATGTTGTGCCCATGCTGCTCTAAGATTTTCACAAATCAGGAGGTGGAACAGAGGAGAAATTGCTGGGTGTCCCCAGGCACATCTATTAATAGGCTTTTATAAGGCATCTCGTCCCATCATCTGTGGAAAGATTCACTTCCAAGTAACCAAGCAAAGAAGCTTTGTGAACTGGATGAAAGAAAGGTGATCCCTTTCTTTGTTTTAAGGCATCAATGTGGTACAAGCAACTAAACTAACCCCCATTCCGCCCCCCCCCCTTTTTGCTGGCATTTTAACTTCTGTGGGGAAAAAACACATTTGTCCCATAGACAAGACAGATGCAGAGCTTCTAAGAGACCTAGCAAGATCTGCACAGATTCAGTCAATCAATGCACAGATTAAAAACCCTGACGTCTTTGTACCTGTTCTGAGCCTCAAGAGAGATTTGAACATAAATGCCAGTTATGTTAGTAGCCAAAGCAGCTCAAAACCAAGATGCTAGACTGAGGAGTCAAACCATTCAAATCGTTTGCTCATTTTCTTTCTGTGGTACACAGAAATCCAGACCTTTCCCACAAGGTTATTTCAGAGTCTGCAACAGTGAGTTAAAGCATTGAAACAACAAGCCTCCATCCTGCCTGCTGGTTCCTCGTCCACACAGTGGGCTGGACAAACCTAACAGGTATGGAAATCCTGTGAGATTGTGCTTTTTCCCATCCACTCTGAATACTCTGGCTGGGGCATTCAGACAATACCTTGCTCTGAATACGCAGCCTGTATTGAACTTTTTCCGTTCCGAGTTTGATAAACACTTTTAAAGATTCAGGTTTTTTGATTTACACAAAATACAGATTCACTTCAATTGTCAGCTGAAGAAGTTTAGAGGATATTTGCTTTAGAGAATCTTAAAGGACACACAATCTGATTAGGAATAAACAGGACTGGAAGAGTCCTGTTTCCTTTATACAAGCCCCTGCTATTGAGGGTTAAAAAAGAGGAAACACGCCAATTCACTTAAATTGAATTATTCCAGAACTGTTTTCACAATGATCTTATAAAAAAGTTAATCTCATGTTCAAATGTTTTAAGAAAAGCTCTTGTACTTGCCCTGTTTGCATTATAGTACAAGACAACAAGGTATCTGTTGCACACGTTGAATCCTGACAGATGGTCACAAGCATTCTTGGCATCAAAGATATCTTCATAGACAACGTAGGCTGTACCTCTAGTCTCAGGAGTATTTCCTCTGTAACCAAAAAAAAAAAAAAAAAAAAACAACAACAAAAAATTAATGTTAGCAAAAGATAAGAAAAAAATCCATGTTAATATTTACACCTCTTTGTTGTAGTCACTGTTACATTCTGACCCTAGGAAAGGCAGTGACATCAATCCTATGCTGTCTCACTTGGAGGTGAACTCAATGAAACTGTGCATTAGATTGGGCTGCGGAAGATATGCCTATACAGTAATAATTTTCTCACAACAAATTGCTCCCTTTTGGGTCAATTAATTATCCCCCCTGTAAAAAAATCAAAACAAACAAAAAAAAAAAAAAAAAAAAAAAACCAACCCAAACTCACACACAACCAAAACTCTCTACATAATTCTAATATTTTCACTCACGGAATATCCCCCATATTATCTATGTCTCTATGTGCATTGCCTATATTGGTTTGTTCCCCAGACAGAATTCAAATCAAGTGGGCTGATATATTTAGACTCCCAACTGCTTTATTTTACACTGAAAGCTGCAATAATGATCTGTCAGTCAACTAGAAAGCTACTTGACATAAGTAAGAAAATTCTAATTTCTATGCTTTGTTTGGCAACATACAACAGACTTACACTCTGATTTGTCGAATCGGTCCATATTTTCCAAAAATGTCATACATTTCTTCTGCTGTGATCTTATACGGTAAGTTTCTGATATATAAAATTCGATTCACTTCAGGGGGCAGACGGATCTAGAGTCGGTAAAAATTACAAACCAGAAACAAATTAGCAACATGATTTCTTTGTATGGTATGTAGATATGTAATCAGAGAATAATTTTAACTTTGGCACTGCAGAGGGTTGGACTAGATGACCCTCAGGGGTCCTTCCAACTCTATGCAATTCTATGACTCTGCCTTGTTGCGAGTGCTATCCAGGTCATCTCCAGCCAGCTTTGCTAACAGAAAAAGCATGACGCCTGGCCTCTACATCAGAGAAAGTTTGGAGGGTGTGTAGTTATGTGACTCCTGATCCAAGGAAAAGAGCAACTATACAACCTTTAGAACACATTCCAAGGCAGCCCTGTATGGGGAAGTTTTTAGATGTTTTATTTCAATCAATCAATCAATCAATCAATCAATCAACATTTACTGGCATACAGAGAGGACAGGACCATACAAGTTGACGAATAAAAATTGGCATCTGTTCACAAGAGGAGATGCTTGGGGAGAAAAACTATAGAGACCTAGTGGGGGTTTAATCTTTTATTGTGTTTTTATATATGTTGGAAGCCACCCAGAGTGGCTGGGGCAAACTTGTCAGGTGGGTGAGGAATAACAATAATGGCAGCCCCACAATATATGGGGGTGCCCTTCAGAGCCCGAAGGCTAATAATACTAATGGTAGCCCCACAACATATGGGGGTGCCTCCCCAGAGTCCAAAGGAGGCTAATAATAATAATGCTCACCACAACATATAGGGGTGCCCCAGAGCCCAAAGGCTAATTAATAATAACAATAATAATGGTAGCCCACAGCATATAGGGGAACCCCCTGAACCCGAAGGCTAATAATTAATAACAGCAACCCCACAATATATGGGGGTGCCCCCCGAGCCCGAAGGCTAATAAATAATAATAACAATGACAGCCCCACAACATATGGGGTGCCCTCCAAAGCCTGAAGGCTAATACTACTAATGGCAGCCCCACAACATACAGGGGTGCCCCCTGAACCCAAAGACTAATAATAATAATGGCAACCCCACAATATATGGGGGTGCCCCCCGAGCCCGAAGGCTAATAAATAATAATAATGACAGCTCCACAACATATGGGATGCCCCGCAAAGCCCAAAGAAGGCTAATAATAATAATAATAATAATAATAATAATAATGGCAGCCCCACAACATATGGGGTGCCCCGCAAAGCCCAAAGAACGCTAATAATAATAATAATAATAATAATAATGGCAGCCCCACAACATATGGGGTGCCCCGCCAAGCCCGAAGAAGGCTAATAATAATAATAATAATAATAATGGCAGCCCCACAACATATGGGGTGCCCCGCCAAGCCCGAAGGCTAATAATAATAATAATAATAATAATGGCAGCCCCACAACATATGGGGTGCCCCCCAAAGCCCGAATGCGGCCAATAATAATAATAATAATAATAATAATAATAATGGCAGCCCCACAACATATGGGGTGCCCCGCAAAGCCCGAATGCGGCCAATAATAATAATAATAATAATAATAATAATAATAATAATAATGGCAGCCCCACAACATATGGGGTGCCCCCCAAAGCCCGAATGCGGCCAATAATAATAATAATAATAATAATAATAATAATAATAATAATGGCAGCCCCACAACATATGGGGTGCCCCCCAAAGCCCGAATGCGGCCAATAATAATAATAATAATAATAATAATGGCAGCCCCACAACATATGGGGTGCCCCGCCAAGCCCGAAGAAGGCTAATAATAATACTAATAATAATAATAATAATGGCAGCCCCACAACATATGGGAGTGCACCCCCCCCCCGCGGACCCGCTTCACGCCCTTTCCCACTTGACGCGCCTTCCTGAATGTCCCGAAAGTGGAGGAGGAAGAGGCGCAGAACCAGAGAGAGAGAGGGGGGGGGCAGAAGGGAGAAGCGGAGTCGGAAGCGAGAGAAGGGCAGCTGACGTGCAAAATGGCCCCGCCGCGCACGGGAGAAAGGGAAAGGGGGGGGTCCCAGCTTACATTGGCGCGTTTCGCCGCTTGCATCGCCATGGCGGCGGCCTTGTGTGGGAAGCTGCTGCCGCTGCTGCTGAGGGAAACGGGAGCGTCGTCGGCGCCGCGACTGACCGAGCGAGAGCGCCGCGAAGCCTCAGTACAGCCACAACCGCGTTCTGCGCCTGCGCCGGAAGAAGGCGCGCGGGGAACATCCGCTTCGCTTCGCCTCTCTCCCGGATATGACGTCTGACTTCCTGCGCTCTGCCATAAGAGTGGCTGGGGATGGGGTGGGTAATCTGGAGCGGATCCAGTTGCTGCTGATTCTCCCCCCTCCCTTCTTCTTCTTCTTTTGAAAAAGCTGCTTAAGTCCAAAGCTCAGCAGCCAAAGGAGGCAATTTACTGCAGGAGAAAAAAAGTTAACCTATAAAGGGGAGGGAGGAAGTCCATGGGAACTTATGTAATTCTTGTTTTGTTTTGCTTTGGATGTAAAAATTGAGGTTTCGTCGATATCTGATCATTGTCTCTGATTGTATTACCCGGGCAGTCTGGCCATTCTTTTGTGTTTCAGTTTTAAAAAAATTAAAGCGATACAGAAAAAGAAGGAAACGCGAGAGGGAGAAAAACAACAATAACCCATATAAAAACGAAAATATACAAAAAAGGGAGCAATACCGTATTTTTCGCTCTATAACACGCACCTGACCAGAACACACACATCGTTTTTAGAGGAGGAAAACAAGGGAAAAAACATTCTGAATGAAACAGTGGATGTATCATTTTTGGGCTTCATGCTGTGGCCACAGACATGTGATCTGATGGTGAATTTGGGGTGACCCAATGCAAAGATCCTGAGGATCCCTGTGCATCCATGCTTTGTAACCACGTTTTTGCACCATTGCAGCCCCAGGCAACAGTGGGTGCGTGGTTTTAGGGGGGCAGGCTGTAGCCATGGACATGCTATGTGATCTGATGGTGAATTTGGGCTGACCCAATGCAAAGATCCTGAGGATCCCTGTGGATCCATGCTTTGTAACCACGTTTTTGCACCATTGCAGCCCCAGGCAACAGTGGGTGTGTGATTTTTTTGGTGCAGGCTGTAGCCATGGGCATGCTATGTGATCTGATGGTGAATTTGGGCTGACCCAGTGCAAAAATCCTGAGGATCCCTGTGGATCCGTGCTTTGTAACCACGTTTTTGCACCATTACATCCCCAGGCAACAGTGGGTGCGTGATTTTTGGGGGGCAGGCTGTAGCCATGGACATGCTATGTGATCTGATGGTGAATTTGGGCTGACCCAATGCAAAGATCCTGAGGATCCATGTGGATCCATGCTTTTTAACCACGTTTTAAGTGGGGAGGGAAGGAAAAACACAGAAGGGACAAGGAGCAGGAGAGGGGTGTGCAGAGAAGCAGCTGGCTAAGAATGCAGGAGAGGGGTATAACGGGGAGGGAGGAAAGGAAGGCAAAAGTTTTCCCTCACGTACCCACCCAAGCCAGCCAGCTCACGCTCTCTCTCTCTCTCTCCCTCCTGCATGTTTTCACTCTGCTTTCCCCTCTGCTTGCCTGGAGGGGAGGGGCTTTCCCTGCTCTTTGTTCCGTTTGAGCAAACACAGCAAGGAAACGGAGGTGGGTGGGCAGTAAGACCCTGAGGCAGAATGCTGGAAAGCAGCCACTTCCTCTTTTCAGGTTTCCCTTCTAGGAGACGCTGATTTGATTTTTGCCTGCTTTTTTTGCCTCCCCTCGCACCATTTGGCTCCAGGGACCACACATTCGCTCAATAACACGCACAGACATTTCCCCTTCCTTTTTAGGAGAGAAAATCTGCGTGTTATAGAAGGAAAAATACGGTATTCGATATTCTTGTATAAATTGGTGTATAAATTCTTGTATAAATTGGTGTAGTGTTATTGCCCAAGTGCAGAAATAGGCAAACTTGGCCTGCCAGGTGTTTTGAGACTACAATTCCCATCATACCTGACCACTGGCCCTCTTAGCTAGGGGTGATGGGAGTTGTAGTCCCAAAACATCTGGCGGACCGAGTTTGCCTATGCCTGCCCTAGTACTTATTTAAATGCTAATAGTCTACTAAATTTTGCATAAACTCATTCCAAATGCTATCGTATTTATCCATACAGAGTCTGCGCCTGTAAGCAGTCTGTTCATAAATTGCCATTGATGTCATATCATCAGTCTATTGATTGAAGGGTATAGCATATCTTTATTTTTCCAATTCCTCAGTATCAATCTTTTGGTCACCGTTAAGGCATGAAATAGCCATTTCCGTTGTCCCGTTGATAATTCCCATACTGCAGGTATATAGTTCAATAAAATATTCTCTGCTGAAAGATTTAACTTTTTCTGCACAGTCATATAGTTACACAGTCCAGCACTTTCTCCCAAAGCTTGTTAAGTAAAGAGCACTGTGCAAACATGTGTTTCAGAGAGACATATTTCAGAAAGCCTGAAATGATATGGTTTAGCCACAAGAGGGTAGCGGCAGAGTGTATTGTCGATTAAATGCTTTGGAAGTATTATTCCGCCAGGTGGCGCTGGCCCACGCCTGCACGGGAAATTTTGGATTTCCGCCTAAAGTCAATAGCACAGACTTACAATAGCATAATGATAGACTGATAACTCCATTGATTGAAAAAATTCCTTCCAGTAGCACCTTAAAGACCAACTAAGTTAGTTCTAGGTATGAGCTTTCGTGTGCATGCACACTTCTTCAGATACACTGAAACAGAAGTCACCAGACCCTTCTATATAGTGAGAAGGTGGGGAGGGGTATTACTCAGAAGGGTGGTGGGAATGGGGGATTGGCAGATAGCTGTGATGAGCCTGTTGACGACTCTTAACGACTGCAATAGGTCTTACAGGAAAAAGCAAGGGGTGAGAAGGTGAAAAATGGCTTTGTCATGTATAATGAGATAAGAATCTAATGTCTTTGTTAAGACCAGGTCTCTCCATGGTTTTAAGTTTGGTAATAAGTTGCAATTCAGCAGCTTCTCTTTCCAGTCTATTTCTGAAATTCCTTTGTAATAGAACAGCTACTTTGAGATCTTGTATAGAATGTCCTGGGAGATTGAAGTGTTCTCCTACTGGTTTCTCTGTCTTGTGATTCCTGATGTCAGATTTGTGTCCGTTTATCCTTTGGCGTAAGGTTTGGCCTGTTTGTCCAATATAGAGAGCTGAAGGACACTGTTGGCATTTGATGGCATACACAATGTTAGACGATGAGCAATTAAATAGTCCCGAGATGGTATGTGTGATGTTGTTGGGGCCAGTAATGGTGTTGTCCGGGTGTATGTGGCAGCAAAGTTGGCATCTGGGTTTATTGCAGTGGTGGAGGAACCCTCTCTGGCACCTGAGGCGGCACAGCCCGTGCAAACTGCGCATGTGCGGCATCTCGCATGTGTGCACTCCTTATGGAATGCCACACATGCGCAGTCCATATGGGCTGCCACTCGAGCAGTATCCCATGCGGACTGCATATGCCCTCGGCCGTTCTATAGCTGGGGGGAGGCAGGGGCCATCTTGTCACCCCTCCCAGAGTGGCACCTGGGGCGGCCCACCCCCTCCACCCCCCTTCCTACACCCCTAGCCAGGCCAGGCCCTGGCCACCCCTGGTCTTCTTCTCCAATATGTGAACTGCATTTTTGTGTAAGTCCATCTATGTTGGTACCTTTTTCTTAGAAGTGCTTCTTGTTTTTCAATCTAGGACTTCAAGGCAAGGGTAAGCAACATCTCCACAATTAAGAAATTCTTGGAGCCAGGCAGCCAGAGGAAATTTGAATTAGACGACAAGGCTCTTCAAGAGATCAGGAAGATTTTCAGTGTCTGAGAACATCTGCTATGAAGATAACTACAAATACTGGCATGATTTTAACAAATCTGTGTGACTTCTCTCTTACTAGTTGGAGGATTAACAGTGTCATCCTATTCATGTCTATTCAGCATTAGTACCATTTGAATCCAGTGTAGCTTACTTCTGGGTAAATGTAGGTATAGAATTGGAGCCTAAATCCGTAAAATAGTATTTCCTCTTGGTTCCATAGTCTCAAATGCTTTTGATTGCAAACTCTTGAAAAATGTAGTAGATGAGAACTCTTTTGTGAAGATTCTGAGGCCTCCTTTAGATATTAGTCTAATGCAACCTGCCGAAACTTGGTATGATACCTTCCAGGGGTTTTGGACTACAGTTCCCATCAGCCACAGCCAGCACGGCCAGCAGTCAAAGAATGAAATTGCCAGAGCCAACAAACATTTGATATTGTGCAAGGATTTTTTGCAGCCGGAACTCATTGGAACTGAATTCCACCACCTCTCTGGTTCATTCCAGAGTTCAAATGCTACTGAGTAGAGGATCACCATAATGGCACTGTGTAAATCCACAAAAGGAGATGATGATAATACTGTGTGATGGTACAATAAAATGAAATAAAGCATTCTACAGCGTTTGTACTTCAGTGCCATGTTTTACTTGAGTAGTCAATTAACATGTCTGTTCTGTCATGACTAGTTCCTGTTGTGCTTTGCGTAGATGTGACGGGATCTGTGTGGTCCTGCTGGATTAGAGGCAAGCAAAATATATCCTATTAACGTACTTCCTGCCAGAAAATGAGCTGTTTTCATAGCCTTCTACAGCAATTAGACTGACCAGCCATAGCAGCAATTCTTTACCAGTCCACCATGCTATCCTCAAGGAACATTCTTCTCAGTTTTATGACAGCAACTGCAACTGTCACAAATTTTTCAAAACCAGACATCAAATATGTGATTTTCACTTGATCATTCGGATCAGGTATCTTACATAACAAATCAAGAATAATTTCTGGATTGCCTGTAGAAATCCAGTTTTGCATACCTTTAATTGTAGTGATCTATTTGGCCCAACCCCCGTCAAAAGGTGGGTAGGACCAACAGGGAAGCCCTGTGTAGTTGACTTTTTTCTGTATTTTGTGGCTAGCAGCTGCAACCACAGACTGCAGTGGCCTCCTGCCCATTTATACAAAGGTTTCAGTTGAATATACAGTACTAAGACCAGGAATGTTTGCCCTCAGTGCAGCTGTACAGATACAATAAACCGAGTTGCATCATGTTACGCAAGCGTGAGACAACCTTTCCCGTTGTGAATTAACTTTGCGTGACTGATTTGTTGTAGGTGAAAAGTCTCACGACAGGCAGAGTAAGTGTTTTTCTATTTGCAATAGGGAGTTTCTACTACAGATAAGCTGTTCTCTCGTCTTGGAAGGTGGAGCTTCTGAGCTTTTATAACCCTGAGCCACACAAGTTCGGAGCTCGCTCTCCTTGAGAAGAACTTCCACTTGTTCAGGACTTGCAGCAGGTTAGTATTCTAAGGTAGACGATTGCTTTGGAGAGTCATTGGTCAAGAGCAACACCCTGGACAGAGGAGTAGTGCAGGGACCATTTCCAAAGACCTCACCTCTGCCCAAAGGTTTTCTTCTTCTTACCCGCAGAGTACTAAAGGTTTGTGGGTTGGGGAGGGGGGATACTGTAATCCTCAGAACAGAAACATTTCTCTTTGGACAGACCAAGGGCAGGAGCTGGACAGTGGGCAGAGTTCTAAAAATGATATGGGGTTGGTCTTTGTTGCACCTCAGAGGAAAAAGAAATCTTGGGTAAGAATGGGAGAGAAATTAGATTCATTTAAAAAATAGTAACTCACCAAATTTCATTTCCCAAAAACATAGCTATCCCTTGCAATTTGCACTGCTGTTCTCCAGCCAAATAATGTGTAAAAACACATATGGTGAGGTAAAATGTGCATATGAATGCATATATTATTGAAAAGAATGTAGAATATGGGTGTGGTTATCCAGGGTTGAGGAGGGTGTAGATTCCATCCAACTGTCTTAGGGACTCCACTCTGGATTTGCTTAGGGTTTACTCCTTAGCCTTTTCTTCCTAGGGCAATGGAGGTTTAGGGTCAGAGGTTACCTCCTCCTAGATGGGTTACCTTCCCAGATGGATGCGGAAATATCTAAATTAATGGTTCTTATTACCCTGAGTAGTACCGAGTTAAAAACAATAGAGGAATGTAAATGGGTAAAATTGGTGGTAATTGCAGCCAGACAGGTTATAGCGAGTAACTAGAAAAATGCAGAAGAGCTAGGGATGAACCAAGGGAGGAAAAAACTGAATAATATTATAATTTTAGAATACCTAACTGTGAATGAATGAAAGGGCTTAAGGTCAGTGAGAAAGAGGAGGATTGGATTGAGAAGATATTGAATTATTTGGTTAGGTTTGAACAATTTGGGGCAGTTAAAATGTTAAAAGTTAAATAAACCTTGTGGAGGGAGGAGTGTTAAGGTAAATAGAAGTGTATATGTGGTTGATTTGAATATGTTATTATTGAATATTATTGAATATGTATATTATTGAATATATATACCCAATGTATCAGCCGCCTGGGGGGGTTTCATTGTTTGTGTTTCGGTGGTTGATAAAAAATAAAATATTAATTAAAAAGACCTTCTCAGATTGATGAGCTCCACCTGCCCCTCACTTCCCTCTACAGCATGTGCAGAAACTGCCTTCTTGACCCTTGGACCCACTATTGGTCTCATCCCTCAACCTGACAGAGCCTGTCCTTGCATGGAGGGAAGGTCCCTAACTCACATGGGTTTGAGACCCATCAGCTATCCTTACCTGGTTGAGCCAGCCAGTCAAAGCCATTTCCCAGGGTGTGGCCGCTGTCACATGCTGGCAGCTTCTAGGAGCCACAGGAGAGTGCTGAGTGCAGAGTGGGAACCAAAGATAGACAAACAACCCTAGAAGGAGCATGATGTGTCTCTCACCAGTGGCAACTGGGGAAAACAGGTTGAGAGAAGGGAGTGTCCATGTAAGGAAATCTGAAACAGTTTTAAGTTAGAGGTGGTGCTTCAGATGTGATTCATCACTACAAACTCCCATCATCCTTGGCGGTTGGCCATGCTGGAAAGCCATGTGCCTGAGGAGATGAGAGGCAGCTGATGGCAATGACAATGGTGCGAGTACGAGGGGGAAGTTACAATTTTGTGGCTCTGGGAACATGGACCGTGGCTGTTCAAGAGGGGGGTGATAGTCATAGATCATGGGTAGGCAAACTAAGGCCCGGGGGCTGTATACGGCCCAATTGCCTTCTAAATTCGGCCCACAGACGGTCCGGGAATCAGCATGTTTTTACATGAGTAGAATGTGTGCTTTTATTTAAAATGCATCTCTGGATTATTTGTGGGGCATAGGGATTCATTCATTCCCCCCCCCCGCAAAATATAGTCCAGCCCCCCACAAGGTCTGCGGGACAGTGGACCGACCCCCTGCCGAAAAAGTTTGCTGACCCCTGTCATAGATTGTTGTGGTTTTTTTTTAACTCTTCCTATTTTATCTGTGCAATAATATGCTACATCTGCTTGTGCTCCATGATTATGAAAAATAGTTTGTTACAAAAATAAACCAGAAGGCTTTAGTATGAAATCCTTTCTTGCTGTAAGCAATCACCAGAACACCATTTTGAACAGTTGTCCTGCTCTGCAGTGGTTTCCCTATCAAACATGACCTCTCAATCTCTCTCTGTCTTTCATCATAACAGGAAAGCAAACACTTAGGAACATGGCTGGGAAACCTAAGCTTTACTACTTCAATGGAAGAGGCCGAATGGAAAGCATAAGGTGGCTGTTGGCTGCAGCAGGAGTCGAGGTTTGTTTGTCTTCAGAATTTCTCTGAGAAAGCACCTTTCCCCCACCCCCCAAAAAGAATCAAGGGAACTGCTGTTTTTCCAGCATTCTTATATTTCAGACAGTTTCCAAATTTGGGTCCAGCATTATCATTTGTGAGGGAGGTGCCTGCTTCAGGCGGGGGATTTTATCTATCCTGGAAGGGGCAGCTACCGTATTTTTTGCTGTATAAGACTCACTTTCTCCCTCCTAAAAAGTCAGGGGAAATGTATGTGCGTCATATGGAGCGAATGCAGGCTGTGCAGCTATCCCAGAAGCCAGAACAGCAAGAGGGATTGCTGCTTTCGCTGCACAGCGATCCCTCTTGCTGTTCTGGCTTCTGAGATTCAGAATATTTTTTTTCTTGTTTTCCTCCTCCAAAAACTAGGTGTGTCTTGTGGTCTGGTGCATCTTATAGAGCGAAAAATACGGTAATTGATGAGTTATTGCCATTATTATTGTACTTTTGCTGCTAAGTAGGAAGGGAGGAGACATGATTGTGTGGACAGGCAGAGTCCCCCAAACCCTGGGTGTCCCCCATATGGAATAACGACTCAAGACAACATGCTATGGGATTAAAATTGGCCACAACTTTATTATGTTTCAGATGTGGGTAGACCTTGGCTCAGGCATTGGGCGTTTATCCCTTTCAGTCCCCCACTGGGGATCTGGGGAACATCAGGGTTATCCAGTGGGGGGGGGAATGGGCTGGCTCTGGAGAACATATGTTCAAGCAGAGAGAGCCCGCCCCTGTTATGCCGCCGTCGCAGGGGAGAGCAATGTCAACCTCCAGTCGTACGGCCAAAGCCTCCCCTCAAACAACCCCTTTAACGGGGAACCCTGGTATCGCCGCCGCAAAGAGGAGGGGGGCGTGGGTCACCGCTGCACGCCCCCCCATTTAGGGAAGATAGACTAAAGGATTCCGCCCAAGGCCTGATACTGCCAAAGTTGTGACGTTTTGCTACAGGAAAGGCAAAACATGCCAATGCAGGAGAATTCCTTTGCGACCCTTCAACAGCGACCTTGACATAGTAGCGCCTGCATACCTGTGAAGAAAAGGTTAACCTGCAAAAGAAGTCTTAACTGAGGGTGGGTAGGGTGGGAGAAGCTCTGGAGCCAACTGACAATTCCCGGGTAAGATCCTCCCCCTATTGTATGGGCAGGTGGTCCCTCCCCCTAACTGGCCTGATCACCTTGGCAATGCCTTTCCAGGCGGGATTGGACAACTGGCTGAGGTAGGCGGAGACCTCCAGGTATCCCACCTGGGGAAGGCCAAGCCAAGCCTGTGCTAATGGTGCCACATAGGGTCCAGGGGGCTTCACGTGACCACGCAAAGGGCACCCCCCATTTAATGTGGGGAGCCGTCATTGTGGGATCTACTGCTTCAAGTGCTAAAATGATATGACTAGCCTGTAGTACTTGATTTGTGCATGGGAAACATTTGTTGTTCTGTCCCAGACAGAGAAAATTATTGGGCGGGCTGGCCCGGAATTCGGCTGGGAAAGGGGAGTTTTCATCAAATTTTGAAAACTTGAAAGGCCCTGTGTCATTTTTGGAGCCTGAAATTATTTCATGAGACCCTTGAAATATTCTGCCTCTTTTATTTTTTAGTTTGAAGAACAATTAATTGAGACCAAAGAATATCTAGAAAAATTAAAGCATGGTGAGTATGTTATCTGAATATCAGTGGGACTGTCTTCTAGTACAGTAAAGCCTTAATAGTCTTAATAGCAGGGGTTTTCAAAGTGGGCTTGTTTCTCCAGTTCTGCATTGTGCACACTTTCAGGCAGGAATATGTGTCAATACACAGTTGTGATCTGGTTATATTGCATTTTTCTCTCTTCTTTGAAAGAAAAGAGAGTTTTCCAGATACCCACAACACATACCACTCAACTCTGCATTGTGCAAAATGGTTTGCTTGTTTTTTAGCTGGAGAAGTAGCTTAAATAACATACAAAACTAGTTTCCAATGTGTGATTGCTGTACTAATTTAGCACATGTTCTGCAAAAGGGTTTTGAGGGGAAAGCAGAGGCAAACATGATTATCGCAAAGGCACAATGTAAAAGTAAAGGCTCAAAATCAAAGCATGGCTTGTGAGATGCTCCTGAAAATTTAATTTCCATAGTAATTACCTGGGAGGATGGACTGATTTTTCATTTTCCTTTCACAAGGTGGAGACCTGCTCTTTCAGCAAGTGCCCATGGTGGAAATGGATGGGATGAAGATGGTGCAGAGCCGAGCTATTCTCAACTACATTGCCGCCAAATATAATCTCTCCGGGAAGGACGTGAAGCAGAGAGCATGGTACTGTAACATTCCTCTATGTTTGGTTACTAAATGCATACTTTGGTTGGCTGTACATGATATAAGATCATCTCTGGTCTGTCATATGATCTACTGATGAGTTATGAGTCAGCATGTTTCATCTCTACTGTCAGATTGGGCAAGAAAGGGTACAGTATGAGGTAATTTGACCTCCCAGTCCCAGCAAAGTTCATGTGGACTGGTTCATTGGAAATCAATGAATTTTCATGTAATCCCAATAGGAGATTGGGAGGTCATTGTCCCTTCCCAATGTTTTTTTTTTTTTGGGGGGGGGTGTTTCTTGCAAATGTATAAAATTGATTTTTTATATAAGGTTTTCTTTATAAACGGTCTAACTGGTGAAGATCACTATAATGTCAAGCAAATTATAGGGGCTTTTGTTGCATAGAGCGAGGCTCTTTTCAGGGAAAATGCCCTTTCTCCAACATACAGAATCATTGTACTTGTTTTTCTGCTGGGTCATCACACATTTTTGCCTGTGACACTACTGCCCAATTCCCCCACAAGGTTTTGGCTCTGCATTATCATAATTAGTACTATTGCTGCTGCTGCTGCTACCACTACTGTTTTTCTTATTATTACCTGAGTATGAGAGAAGGAAACACTGTCTCTTTCAAATAGGATTGATATGTATTGCGAAGGTGCTATGGATCTGAATGAATTGATAATGATGCTTCCCTTCAAGCCAGCTGACAGCAAGGAGAAGGAGTTTGCAAACGTTATTGAAAAAGCCACCACCAGATACTTCCCAGTCTTTGAAAAGGTATGGGGCAAAGGAAACTTACAAACCTTTTAACACAAGAAAGTCACCTATGCTCAGCTGGAGTTGGCAGCTGGTAATGTTGATAGGACTGCTTGGCTCATCAGAAATCATTTCCTTATTCCTTGTATTTTCCAAGCTTCTGAGCTAAAAGTTAAAAAAGTAAAACAAAAAATTAGCTGTGTGAGAGAAGATCAGGAATCACACACAGTGTTCGTTTACCATGTGAACTCTGATCTCAGAATCTGCCCTGCCTCATTGAAACATGACAAGCAGTGGTTTGGGAAGAGGGAATATAATGATCCAACTTCTCTTTCTTAGCCAGCTGTTTGTTAGAAGACATGAATCAGAACTGATACAAATATTCTCGATCTCCTGATACAATATAATCTGGGCACGTGGTATTCAAAAGTGGTTTAGATATAGATTCTCCATTTTGTGTATGTACCTGAAGTACTCTTCAAACATTTCCTGCTCTATAGGTCCTCAAAGATCATGGACAAAATTACCTGGTAGGAAATCAGCTCAGCAGAGCAGATATTCAATTGCTTGAAACCATTTTAATGGCAGAAGAGCTGAAGGCTGATATTCTCTCCAAATTCCCTCTTTTAAAGGTAAGCATGCTTACTGAAGCATAAGCAAAGTTCTAGTATGGCACTTTTATTCTTTGAATATCTAAAACACCATTGTCTCTGGATTTCTATTGCACAAAGTCTAAATCACACAGGAGGCCCACATCCATGGATAATAAGGCTTCTGTGAATTAAATTTAGACACAAACAGGTAACCTACCTACGATTATAGACCTGCAATGGAGCTCAAATGTTGACCTCCCTCTCCAAAGGTGCATGCCTGAATTAACTGGGTTTAGAGTATTTACAAAGTTTGAGTACATATAAAGTTTATCACTTGTAGTTTCATTATTGACTATGAAATCATAGTAACCGTAAGCAGCAAATGATTATTTGGGGATGCCACCATTTCTCCTTTTGTCTTCTAAAATATTTTGTTCTCTCTCTTAGGCCTTTAAAGAGAGAATAAGCAACATCCCGACAGTGAAGAAATTTCTGCAGCCTGGTAGTCCAAGAAAACCACCAACAGATGAAAAGGCTATTGAAAAGGCAATGAAAATTTTCGCCTAAATCGTGGCTGAGGATCACAAATGATGCACTATTGTATTCACAGGCAATGGGCAAAAACTGAAATAGGACCACAATGGCAGAGTGTAAATCCACAAAGCTACAGTAAGAACCAAAATAACTAACAGAAGAAAAGGAAGTGGTTATAATATTGTGCCGCACTACACTAAAATGAAATAAAGCATTCTACAACTTTTGTATTCTGGTTGTTTTAGTTCCAGTATGACGTCATTTACATTAATCTTAAACAGCAGGGGAGCTCATAAGCAGCCTTGTCATACTTTTTGTTGTTGTTGTTGGAAATGGAGCTGACAACCGAGAGTTTACACCTACTCTCACTCTCACACACATTTCAAAGTATAATATCCTAATAAGTGTAAATAACTGACACTCTATGTTTTAGTTCCAAAGTTTTAACCACAACTTTTCATGATTTATCCTACCAAACACTGCTGCCAGAACTACAAAGGTTGTAGATAGGTCTTAGGTCCTTATCATACCTCTTAATCTGATGGTTTAAGACGTAACATTGGTTTATATATTTAGCTAAGTGTGCATTTATGAATATTTATTCTATGATTGAGACCTTAAAATTCTTGTAACAATCCCCCATTGGGGGCAATAATTTAACTAAAATTGTTGCCCCACTAAACAACCTGATGTCCACCCTTCCCAAATGTTTGAACGGGATGTGTTTATGTAACCCTGAGGAAACTTGCATTTCAGGTCTCTAAAGTGACGTGTCACAAGTGTAGCAGTGCACATAGCTTTACACAGGATTATGTATCATATAAAATAACACCATCTTGTTTTGTTCTATTCTTAAAATACTGGTGGCATTCTACCACTTTGAGAGAAGACTTCTCTCCCTTTTCGCTTTTAAAATGAGGGTCTATGCTTTACATTCAGCAGGAAGGTCCATTTAAAATGAAATATGATCAAGGTAATCATAGACCACACCAAATAATTGTGGGGTGGGGGGTGGGGGAATGAAAGCAGAATTTCTTCCATGAAGAAAACACTGTATATTTCCCAGACAATGGGTTAGTATAAAGTATAGTATAAACAGTATAAAGTTTACCTGGCGCCTTCATTATACACCTTTAGGCGCCAGGCAAAAATGTCCTTTTTAAAACTGTTAAGGCATGGAAAATCCATTTCCGTTGTCCCGTTGATAATTTCCATACCGCAGGTATATAGTTCAATAAAATATTCTCCGCTGAAAGATTTAACTTTTTCTGCACAGTCATATAGTTACACAGTCCAGCACTTTCTCCCAAAGCTTGTTAAGTAAAGAGCACTGTGCAAACATGTGTTTCCGAGAGACATATTTCAGAAAGTCTGAAATGATACGATTTAGCCACAAGAGGGTAGCGGCAGAGTGTATTGTCGATTAAATGCTTTGGAAGTAATATTCCGCCAGGTGTCGCTGGCCCAAGCCTGCGCGGGAAATTTTGGATTTCAGCCTAAAGTCAGCAACACAGACTTACAATAGCATAATGATAGACTGATAACTCCATTGATTGAAGATGAGATAGTCTGGTTCCTTAGATGCCAGGATCTTAGCTTGCATAGCTCAGTCGGTAGAGCATAAGACTTTCGGGTTCGTGGGTTTGAGCCCCACGTCGGGTGAAAAGGAGGTTCGCCTAGATGACCCTCGTGGTCCCTTCTATGTCTCACACACCCTGACAAAGTTAGCTGCTGCCTGCCCATAGGGAACAATGTGTAAAGTTCCAAATTTTACAAAGTGAAACAGTATAAAGTTCGCCTGGCGCCTTCATTATACACCTTTAGGCGCCAGGCAAAAGCGTGCTTTTTAAACCAGGTCTTTGTTTGATTTGATTGACATTCTATGCCCCTTTAAAATCTGGTTCCTTTTTGGGGGGCAGGTGTTATTGGGTTGTTGTTTTTATTTTGATCATATATATAGTGATTTTATATTTTGATTTTGTTCTGTGAACCGCCCTGAGACCTCCGGGTATAGGGTGGTATACAAACTTAATCAATCAATCAATCAATCAGTCAGTCAATCAATCAATACCCAGCCTTGTCACTGAAAGATCTCCAAGTTCTCCAAGTGACATACAGAATACTGTATATAAAAATATACACACTGCTGTTGCTCTGCCAAATGACTTGCTTCCATTATCCAAAAGAAGTGACTTCAAAATATAAAAGTAAAGTATTATCAGAAATTTAGAAAATATAACAAAAACAGGGCTCCCCCCCCCCCGGGGGAACTCAACCGGCACCTTTAGTGTAACAACTTCATTCCCTAGAAGAAAAAAAAGCACCGACCAAAAAACTAATATGTATAAAACTTGTCTTTGCGCGTGGACGCCAAGCGAAGAAGTCTAGCGAGGACATTCCCATGCGACGACCCGCCAGCTGGCCCGCTTGTGCACCTCTTTTAGTTTTTGTATGTCTAGGGTTACAGCGAGGGGCGGGTCCGCCGCGAGCAGAAGGCAACATGCCGGCTGGGAGGCAGCGGCGGCTCTTGGAAGCCTCGGCGGGGAATGGAGGCAGCGGCGGCCAATGGGTGATCGTTGCGCCAGGTAAAGAACTCCTTGCAAAGAGGCGCGGGGAGAGGGCTGCTGCAGCTGTGAAAGGATGGGCTCTTTTGGGGGGTGGAGGTGGAATCTCTTTTCATTTGAATGGATGGATCTTCCCTCCCTTGTCCTGAAGTTATGTTGCCCTCTTGGGGCAACGCGTGTCTGTGCGCGCGTGCGTATGTATGTATGTATGTATGTGTGTATCCCCTAAAGGCATTTCTGGAGGATTTGATCAGTGCCATAAGGAACAGAAAACATCTCGGCGAGAATTCGCAGAAACGAAACTGGAAGTCACTTCCTGGAGCACTTGGTGCTTTTTTTTTTTTTTTAAGAAAAGGGGAGGTGGTGGAGCCTGCTAGCAAGATAATGAAAATATGATCGCTTTTTAAAATGAGTTGTGGCCGATAAAGGCCTCGATCCAAAGAGCTGCTCTTACACGTGTCCAAGGGGGTCTGGACTTGTTTTCCTCAGTTTACTGCTGTGCTACGTTGGGACAGCTACGATATGGCCCCAGAGGATTTGCTGTTTAGAGCTGGTGTGTGTGTGTGTAAAGAGCATAAATATATATACTGAGGGCATCCCTAAGGTCTTGCTCTAGCATCTCATTGGATCACAGCCATAATCATACCGGTTTGTATTTCTGTGGCGGTTGCAGTCATGAGCGGGAATTCATGGTAAAGCTAGTTCTTTGAACGCAACGTTGGAGACCACTATTAAAATGCTGCAGCATTTGAACTGACTTCTGTGACATGCAGACATTGCAGATTTTTTTAAAAAAGCAGGGGGTTTGCCAATATTTGCAATGGGTGGAGAAGATAGGTCAGAGAGGACCTTCTCACAGTTGTGCCCTTCTTTCTGGCACACACATGCACGTGCATGCATGTCAACTTGTGTGTGTGTGTGTGTGTGTGCACAAAGTGTGGGAGGATGAGACACAGGAAGCAAGGGTTTCCTCTTTCTGCCTTTCTCCTGTCACTCGAGTTTCTGTGTCCTCCTGATCTTCTCAGTCTGACCTCTTTCTCCTCCATTTCATCTGCCTCTGAGATGGGATTCTGACCATGTACACATGGCCTGGTGTAGCCAGGATTTATTTTCAGTGGCGGGCAGGCTTTATATTTGGGGGGAGCAGAACCAAGTTATCTGCAATGCAATTGGTCAGTTAGTTAAGTATTTTTATTTATTTACTTGATGGGGGGAAGCTGCCCTCCTGGCTACGCCCATGAGTCTTTAACATATCAAACTGCAGGAGTGGGAGCCTGCCAGTTAAGACTGTTATCCCATGTGGCAAAACAAACACTCAGATCCCCACAAGGAAAGATCTAGCACACCAGGGAAAGATAGAATCATAGAATCATAGAAGAGTTGGAAGAGACCACAAGGGCCATTGAGTCCAACCCCCTGCCAAGCAGGAAACACCATCAGAGCACTCCTGACATATGGTTGTCAAGCCTCTGCTTAAAGACCTCCAAAGAAGGAGACTCCACCACACTCCTTGGCAGCAAATTCCACTGTCGAACAGCTCTTACTGTCAGGAAGTTCTTCCTAATGTTTAGGTGGAATCTTCTTTCTTGTAGTTTGGAACCATTGCTCCGTGTCCACTTCTCTGGAGCAGCAGAAAACAACCTTTCTCCCTCCTCTATGTGACATCCTTTTATATATTTGAACATGGCTATCATATCACCCCTTAACCTCCTCTTCTCCAGGCTAAACATGCCCAGCTCCCTTAGCCGTTCCTCATAAGGCATCGTTTCCAGGCCTTTGACCATTTTGGTTGCCCTCCTCTGGACATGTTCCAGTTTGTCCGTGTCCTTCTTGAACTGTGGTGCCCAGAACTGGACACAGTACTCCAGGTGAGGTCTGACCAGAGCAGAATACAGTGGCACTATTACTTCCCTTGATCTAGATGCTATACTCCTATTGATGCAGATGTTGTGGTCCAACATGTTTCCTGTTGGTGTGAAGTTTCTTTTATGTCAGGTGACATTCAAGCCCACGCAGTATTTTACCACATCACCGCTCTTATTGCTATGTTTTGTTGCGTGTGTAGACTAGGCCTACGACTGTGGAGAATGAGGGCTGCTCCCCTGTCCTGCTTTTTGCCTCTTCTCTCTTCATCTTAGCTGTTGCTGTGCTTTGCACTGCTCTCTCTTTTCTTCTCCTTTATTCTGCTTTGCCTTCCAGCTTCAGAAAGCATGGAGAGAGCAATGGCTCTGCCTAGCTGTGTTTTCAGGTAAAATTAGGATGAGTAGCATGAAATGTTGTGGCAGCTCATACATACTCTCTCCATTCCTATGAGTGATGATGATGTCGACTTGGTGAATCTGAGTGCACAGCTTCTAGATTGCAACCCTGTTTAATAGAAGTCTGTACAATGGTACAGTGGTGCCTCGCAAGACGAAAAGAATCCGTTCCGCGAGTCTCTTCGTCTTGCGGTTTTTTCGTCTTGCGAAGCAAGCCCATTAGCGGCTTAGCGCTATTAGCGGATCAGCTGCTTAGCGGATTAGCGGATCAGCTGATAAGCGGCTTAGCGGATCAGCTGATAAGCAGCTTAGCAGATCAGCTGATAAGCGGCTTAGCGGATCAGCTGATAAGCGGCTTAGCGGATCAGCTGATAAGCGGCTTAGCGGATCAGCTGATAAGCGGCTTAGCGGATCAGCTGATAAGCGGCTTAGCGGATCAGCTGATAAGGGGCTTAGCGGATCAGCTGATAAGCGGCTTAGCTGATAAGCGGCTTAGCGGATCAGCTGATAAGCGGCTTAGCGGATCAGCGGATCAGCTGATAAGCGGCTTAGCGGCCTAGAAAAGGGGGGGGGAAACCCCCACAGGAACTCGCAAGACATTTTCGTCTTGTGAAGCAAGCCCATAGGAAGTTCGTTTTGTTAAGCACCTCCAAAACGGAAAACCCTTTCGTCTAGTGGGTTTTCCATCTTGCGAGGCATTCGTCTTGCGGGGCACCACTGTACCTCGGGTTGCATACGCTTCAGGTTACAGACTCCGCTAACCCAGAAATATTACCTCAGGTTAAGAACTTTGCTTCAGGATGGGAACAGAATTCGTGTTCTGATGGCGCGGCAGCAGCAGGAGGCCCCATTAGCTAAAGTGGTGCTTCAGGTTAAGAACAGTTTCAGGTTAAGTACGGACCTCCTGAACGAATTAAGTTCTTAACCTGAGGTACCACTGTATTCAGAAGATAGGGGCTCACAGATCTCCTGGGGGCAATTCTTACTCTCCACAGGTAACAAGGGAAGCCTCAACCATATTTACAATAATAGTATTTAGATGTGAATATTTTTAAATATATAAAGAGTATATCTCACTTTGGAATTTCACTTTTTTCAGAATCTGCTACTAATCTGCCAAAGAAGCCAGGCTCTGAGCCTTTATTTACAAAACTGCGTAATCCAAGTACAGGCAAGTCTGAAATTGTAATTCTTCCCTTACCTTCAAATTTGAATTACCTTGGTTCTGGAACACCTTGTGACCCGAATGTTTTGGCTCCCGAACACCGCAAACCTGGAAGTGAGTATTCTGGTTTGCGAACGCTTTTTGGAAGCTGAATGTCCAACGAGGCTTCTACAGCTTCCGATTGAGTGCAGGAAGCTCCTGCAGCCAATCGGAAGCTGCGCCTTGGTTTTTGAATGTTTCCTGAAGTCGAATGGACTTCCGGAACGGATTCCGTTTGAGAACCAAGGTACCACTGTATTTCCTTTGTAGGCTGAAGCTTTAAAAGGACGTGTTAAAAAAGAATAGGGCTTTTGGTCTATTCAGTAAATGTTTTCTGTAAGATTATGTCTGTATGTTTCTGTATGTTGTGAATTGTGTTTTGCTGTAAAATACATGGGTTTGGGGGGCTGAGTTAAGCTGCCAACTGTTCCTCTGTCTCAGAGCTAATAAACCAATGGCTACATCCAAGGCATATTGTTGTTGACATCTGTCTGTCTCGAGAGACAATGGAGTGTGCCGCTGGGGGTGAATTAAAACCACTGTCTTAGGAGCACTACAAGCCTGGGCAATGTGTATGAAAGTCCTGGGCTGCCCAGATTCATGTCAGATTTCTTTGAAATTAATTCCCAAGGGTCAAAAGGACTGGGATATGTTGATCTCACATGATATCTGTAATAGACTTAGTTCAGACATCATGCCAAACTATAGTTAATACAGGGACACAGGTGGCGCTGTGGGTTAAACCACAGAGCCTAGGGCTTGCCGATCAGAAGGTTGGAGGTTCGAATCTCCGTGATGGGGTGAGGTCCCCATTGCTTGGTTCCTGCTCCTGCCAACCTAGCAGTTCGAAAGCATGAAGTGCAAGTAGACAAATAGGTACCGCTCCGGTGTAAACGGTGTTTCCGTGCACTGCTCTCGTTTGCCAGAAGCGGCTTAGTCATGCTGGCCACATGAGCCAGAATCTGTCTGCGGACAAAAGCCAGCTCCCTCAGCCTATAGAGCGAGATGAGCACCGCAATCCCAGAGTCATCCGCAACTGGACCTAATGTTCAGGGGACCCTTTACCTTTTATAGTTAATACTATGGTTTTGTAAATCTACTTCAGGTTATGATTTCCAGTTTTGCTTTGCTGGCTGACTGCAAACCACGGTTTGCCAGTTTATACACGATGCTTACATTCAGATGGAACACGTTAAGCAAATTTAGCTTGTGTCCTGCCCACCTAGCAGTTTGAAAGCACGTCAAAGTGCAAGTAGATAAATAGGTACCGCTCCGGCGGGAAGGTAAACGGCATTGCCGTGTGCTGCTCTGGTTCCGGTGTTCCGTTGCGCCCGAAGCAGCTTAGTCATGCTGGCCACATGACCCGGAATCTGTCTGCGGACAAACGCCAGCTCCCTCAGCCTGTACAGCGAGATGAGCACCGCAACCCCAGAGTCGTCCGCGACTGGACTTAACGGTCAGGGGTACGTTTATGAGCTGCCTGCTTGTGCACACAGCCTGAGTCTTCCTTCTCTCTTCCTTTCCTGGAGCAAGGAAACAAACCACAGAGTTGGCTGGCTTGACATTCTGTCCAAACCAGTGTTTGTGTTCCAACTCCCCGCCCTGAAACAAACCACAGTTGCGGAGCGCTTATTGCTTCTCTCTACAGTTAGCATAACATCCAGATGTGATCCCTTCCAAACGATCGTTAAGCTTCCTAAACCATGGGTCGGCACGGGAGTTGTCAACTATTTTGGACCCATGGGCACATTTGCAAACTAGGAAAACAATGGTGACCCCCCCCTTTCACCCATGCATTGCACAGCAGCCTATTCTGTTAGCTACAATATAATGCTTCTTTGCAGCCTAAGGGGTTTCAGCGGGTACCTGGGAAGGTCTCTGTGGGTGCACGAGTTGGCAATCCCTAGTTTCAGTGTAATGCTTAAACTTTTCTATTTGTTTGAGTTTCTTTTGCACTTAAGGTTTGCATATACTCCGGCATTCTCCTGAGAGTTTACTTTCCTCTTTTGATTGGGGGTGCCTATTGGCAGCTTCAGAAATCCAAAACCAATATCTGTGTCGTCGTCGTTTTAACAGGACAAGCAGCCCTTTACTTGTTTGGAAGTGATGGCCGTCAGGTGTTTGAAGTGAAAGCTTTTCATGAAGAATACCGGTCGTGGTTTATAGGCGAAGCTGTTCAACATGGTGAGCAGTGTCCTCTTTCTCCATTTGCAGCCTGATCTTCAAGCAGTGATTCCTCGTGATTTTAGGCATACACAGATTCCTGAGCTACTACAGCTTAGTTTATCCTCATTTACATGTAACGACCTGGGCAAAGCTTTATGCTTCCATTGCCCTCAATTCAGATCTGTATAAGAATATACACAGGAACATAGGAAGTCTTACACCAAGTCAGGCCTCCTAGCTCAAAATTGTCTACATGGATTTGCTCCTGGATAAAGAAATACGTTTGAGCACCCAAAATCAAAGAAAGAAATATTTTATTTGGGGTATAGTACCTATTTCTTTACTCAAGGGAAGATTGAATTTATCAAGGGAAATTACTATTATAATTATTTATCTATTGTCACGATGATGCTTTTTTATATACTTTTAGATGGACGGCTATTATTTGCTACACCAGTGGATCCCTTATTTCTTTTGTTGTTTTACCTTACCAAGGCAGAGAAAGAGGTAGGTAACTCGAAATTTTTAAGGATGCCATTATATTGCTTTTCTCCACAAACAACTGTAAATTAATGCTCTGAAGTAGGTAGGTGTTCAAGTGTTGTAGTCAGTAGACTCCACTACATATTATAATGTGTTTGGGTACTACCTGGTTAGGTTGTCATGGCTGTCACTTGAAATGATTAAATTATGTAGAAAACAACCCCTGTAGGGCTTCAAGCCAAACTGGAACATGTATTGTGAGGAAGAAAGATTGGCTATTCCAGAGTTCTGTCCGTAAATCTTTCTAGTGAAAGAGAGAGTACAAAATCTTATTGCCTTTTGGTCTGCTAATTCTGTTGGTGCATTTTCACTTGCAGAACTTGTATTTATCCTTCACAACAAAGTCACTAGGAGTTTAAAATACTGCCTTTTTTTTAAAAAAAAAAACACACTTTATTTAAAGACCCCTTTTTCATCAGTCCGAAATAACTGTTAATGCTTCGCTGTTCTTTAATTTATTAGCAGCTTTTGGTATTACCTGTCAGCCATCCATCTCTAGCTGAAATTACCTGGCCACAAAAAAAAATTATTTCTGGCAAAATATTTTTGAATCACTTTGATCCATTCACCATTTTGCTTTATCTTCCCTTTTTCCAGCAGGGAAAGTTTCAGCCTTTGGATCAGTTCCTGGTAGACGAAGAGTTCTCTTCCTGTGCAATGTTGCTAAACTGCAAGAACGTTTCGCAATCTGTTCACCACCTAGCAGATGAAAAAGGTACAAGATCTGACAAATAAAATGAGCAAGCAGCATTTGATACAGGTTTTACAGTCCTTTGTCAGTTCATGCTGTTAGGGCAGTGAAGGTTTGTCACAGTCAGCCTTCCCAGGGCTTCACAAGCCATACATGCAGAAATAACTCCCAGTGAACCATGTCAAACTATAGAGGGTCTGTATGAGAGAGGCCACTGAACGCAGAGTATTCATACTTTCACAACAGTTTCTGCAATTGTGAGTGCCAGGAATGTAAGCTGAAACTCTGAGTGTGTTCAACATGCCCAAGTTGTAGAGGGAGGAACTGTAGCTTAATTAGTAGTAGAGTACATTTTTTGCATGCACATGGTCCCCGGTTCAGTCCCTGACATCTGTAGGTAAGACTGGAAGAGAGCCCTCTCTGAAACACAGGAGAGCCCTGCTAGTTAATGAGCAAAATAGACCAATGCTTATAAGGTTGTGTGTGTGTGTGTGTGTGTGTGTGTGTGTGTGTGTGTTTCACTGGTAACCTTGTGTGTGTGTGTGTGTGTGTGTGTGTGTGTGTATGTATGTATATGTATATCTACAGTGCTTTTTTCTGGGGGTACACAGGGGTACGCATAGCCCTAAACATTTTGGGAATCTAACGGGAGAAGAAACTATTTTTTTAAAATAAAAAAATAGCTTCTTCTCTAGCACGGTGAATCATCAGTTCCATTGCTACCTCTGATGACGGCCTCATTTCCTGGCCCAGTGTTTCCTGAGTCTCAGATGGAAGTGAGTGTTTAATATGTGAAGTAGGAGTTGGAATCTAGCACGGTGATTGGTCGGTTTTGTTGTATTTACTGTATTTATTTACCCCGATTTGAATTATATAATGGTGATTTTCTTGAGTCAAAATGAGAGTACCCCTAAACATTTTTTTAAAAACGAAAAAAAAGTACTGTATATATGTGTGTGTGCGTGTGTGTGTTTATAAATGTGTTCACTGGTAACTTTGTATGGATGCTGAAATAAAATATCTACTGCAATGTCTTATTTCATGTCAGAGCGGTATATAAATTCAACAAATAAATATATAAATGTCATGAAAGTACAAACCTAAATACGAAGTGACTCTTTTTGCCTCAGAAATAGGTGGCCGAAAATTTTACAAATACAGCGAGGAGAAAGCACTGAAGTGGCTGAAGAAGAAGGTATCTTTTTGTTAAAAGAGATTCTTTTCTATTGTGATGAATTCTGAATATTATGTGTTGCCTTGTACAAAAGCCAGGGACTCTAGTTAAAACTGAAAAAATGTAACAGTGCTATGAGGATGCAGCCGATTTCTAAGGACCTTCCTCTTCTTTACCTGCACTATTGAATGCCTTAGTTACACCAGACCGGAAGGAACCTTCACAGTAAGTGTCCCATGTTCCTATGTAATTTCTGGGACGGATTAGATATCAGTAGTTGTCAGTAATTTCCTGCAGATTATCCCAAACTCCACCTCCACCCGCTTCCGCTTTGTGACTGGCTCAACCCTTGGGCAGCCATTTTGTGACTGGTGGACTTCCGTAATTTTCAGCCAATTCATGTGGAACCATGGGGGTGCAAACTTTTGAGATTTAGTTAAGTACAGAAGGCATTGAGATTGTCATAAAAGATAACAATGAAATACAGGTACCTCGGGTTACATACGCTTCAGGTTACATGCGCTTCAGGTTAAAGACTCCGCTAACCCAGAAATAGTGCTTCAGGTTAAGAACTTTGCTTCAGGATGAGAAAAGAAATCATGCTCCAGTGGCGCAGCAGCAATGGGAGGCCCCATTAGCTAAAGTGGTGCTTCAGGTTAAGAACAGTTTCAGGTTAAGTACGGACCTCCGGAACGAATTAAGTACTTAACCTGAGGTACCACTGTACATGTGCTCTCATGTTGCACTCGATTCAGCACTTAGAAAATATGACGCTCCTGAACTAAGTTTCACATTTGCTTTGCATAGTTACTCGTCTGAAAATGAAGTGGGGCGGGGGGGTGGCATTCAGGTGTAATGCAGGATTTTCCCTCCCTGTCACCTCTCCACATTTTTTTGTGAGCAGCTTAAGCTGTATCCCACTTACTCATAGACTCATAGTTGGAAGGGATCCAAGGGTCATTTAGTCCAGCCCCCTGCGATGCAGGAATCTCAGCTAAAACATCCATGACAGACAGCCATCCAACCAACCTCTGCTTAAAATCCCCACTTTTTCTGCTGTAGTTGTGCTAGCTTAGTTGTGATCACTCTACAAATGGAATACCTTAGTAGCCTTTGCTGGCTGCAGTAGGAAAAAAGAGTTTGGTTAAGAAAACCTTTAAAAAGTGTATCAATAATTTGCTAAGTTTGTAGCTATTTTAACAGTAAATTGTATGCCGTAAATGCAGTCCTCTGTGATTTTCTTCTGAGCAGTTACATTTTACATGAACGGAAATGTCTCAGGAGTGCCACTTTTTTCTTGCACAATTTTCATTCATCCCACCAAAAGGGGGTTTATTTGGGCAACCGTAGAAGATTGTGACCCATGTCAGTATGGTAGCAGCTACAAATGTGTGCTAGATTTCAGTTTGTAGGTTCAGGGTTTGGCTTTGGTGGTACATTGCATGTACGCACAACGGCAGCGATAAGCCCTTCTGTTTTGCGGCTTTTGTCAGGTCGACCAGACTGTCAAAGTGTTAAAAGACAATGACATACCTGTGGGTGGAAAGGTGCAGTCTGCTACATTTATCAGCGGCAAACGGAACACGGATGCCACTGAAGGTAAGGGGATTTAGGTCCCAAGTGAAATATAAAACATTTATGCTGGTAAGATTTGTACAGTACTTAATTTGTTCGCATACATGATTTTCTCTTGCAGTACAGTGGTACCTCGGGTTACATACACTTCAGGTAACAGACTCCGCTAACCCAGAAATAGTGCTTCATGTTAAGAACTTTGCTTCAGGATGAGAACAGAAACCGTGCTCCAGCGGTGCGGCAGGAGCAGGAGGCCCCATTAGCTAAAGTGGTGCTTCAGGTTAAGAACAGTTTCAGGTTAAGAACGGACCTCTGGAACGAATTAAGTACTTAACCCGAGGTACCACTGTATTTACATTTTCCTTACTGTAACAACTCCCATATGACATCAGCTTGTGTGTTGCATTTTCCCCTCCTTCACTTAGTTACTTTTCCAGGCATTCTTTTCAGTTTCTCTTAATTTTTGTGTGTGTGGTGTTTTTATAGTTACCAGGCCACAATGCACCCATCTCCCTCCCCAAAACTAGTTGATGTTCCCAGCACTGCTATCCTTTTGAGGCAAAACAGATAATAGTTGCTACCTAACTTTATAGCCAGTTTTATGCCTTCAGGAGTGTTCAGTTGGAAAGAGAAGAGAAGATCAGACAGGGAGAATTAACCCATCTGGTTGCCTGGGCTTATGAAACCAATAGGGAACATTTGCATGGCCATCTGTGTGGTTTTCCATCCCTTTCCAATTTTATTTTCCCCCAAGACACAACTAATACGAAGCTGACAACCATTGCTGCATTTTAATTATGAGTGACAGTCGGGACATACCGTATTTTTCGGACGCACTTAGTTTTTGGAGGAGGAAAACAAGAAAAAAAAACCTGAATCTCAGAAGCCAGAACAACAAGAGGGATCGCTGTGCAATGAACCCTCTTGCTGTTCTGGCTTCTTGGATAGCTGCGCAGCCTGCATTCACTCCATAAGACGCACACACATTTCCCCTGACTTTTTAGGAGGGGAAAAGTGAGTCTTATACAGCAAAAAATAGGGTAAGTACTGCTGGCATGCTGCAAGCTGTCTATAGCATTCGGTGTCTGCTCTTTGCAAGTATTGATTCCGTTTAGGGCAGGTGTGAGAAGTCTTTGGCCCTCCCAACTGTTGCTGGACTTCAACTCCCATCAGCCCTAACCAATGGCCATGCTTGCTGAGGGTCAGCGGTTCCCCACATCTGGTTTAGGCCAAAGGGTGTGTGAGATGCACTGATGGGAACACCACGAAACTAAAGGTGCGGATCACTCATCACAGATGGAAGTGGTAAACTTGGGGCAGTGTTAATTAGGAGACTGAGCATTCTAAAGGAGAGATTTTTTTTAGCATTTATTTTGTTTTTCTTTCAGAGGACTATATTCGCTATGCTCATGGTTTAATAACTGAATATGTTTCTGAAGAGCTGAGTACTGCACTAGCTCAGTATTTGAGGTGAGTGTACAAGCTTAATGTTGTAAGGGATAACTTTGATGACAATGACTGATTCCCCCCCCCCCCCATGCTTTAGCTCTTTATATACAGTGGTACCTTGGGCTACATATGCTTCAGGTTACATACGCTTCAGGTTACAGACTCCGCTAAACCAGAAATAGTGCTTCAGGTTAAGAACTTTGCTTCAGGATGAGAACAGAAATTGTGCTGCGGCGGCAGTGAGAGGCCCCATTAGCTAAAATGGTGCTTCAGGTTAAGAACAGTTTCAGGTTAAGAACGGACCTCCGGAACGAGTTAAGTACTTAACCCGAGGTACCAGTGTATTAGGTGGAAAGGATCCATCTGTGTGTGTAATTTCCAGCCAGTTATTTTGGAACCCGGGGGCGCAAACTTTGAGAATCGCTGATTTAGTTAAGTACAGAAGGCATTAAATATTATAATGAAATACTGAAATTGCTGCTTTACTGCTGTTTCTGCCTTTGCTGGGTTTGTTTTTCTCTTTCCAATTTGTAAAGACCGTACACATGCACTTGATTCAGCACTTAGAAAATATGACGCCCGTGACTAAGTTTAACATTTGCTTTGCATAGTTCCTTGTCTGAAGGTGAAAGGGGAGGCTCAGGGGCCAATGTGGCCCTCCAGGTCTTATCCCAGGCCACACAGCCTTTCGAGACACACTCCTTCTCCCCAGGCCTCACCACTCACAGGTCCTTCTTTACACCCCCACTAGAATATTTTTTGTACATATTACATTTTCTCCTAATGCTACTTTTATGTTTTTTAGTCTTCCTGCCCACTGCTTACATCATTTGATTATTCGGTTGCATCTGAATTAATATTTGTTGTCATTTGGTTACAGATAGGTAGCCGTGTTGGTCTGCCATGGTCAAAACAAAAAAATAAAAAAATTCCTTCCAGTAGCACCTTAAAGACCAACTGAGTTATTTCTAGGTATGAGCTTTCGTGTGCATGCACACTTCTTCAGATACACTGAAACAGAAGTCACCGGACCTTTCTATATAGTGAGAAGGTGGGGAGGGGTATTACTCAGAAGGGTGGTGGGAATGGGTGATTGGCAGATAGCTGCGATGAGCCTGTTGACGACTCTTAACGACTGCAATAGGTCTAACAGGAAAAAGCAAGGGGTGAGAAGGTGAAAAATGGCTTTGTCATGTATAATGAGATAAGAATCCAATGTCTTTGTTCAAACCAGGTCTCTCCATAGTTTTAAGTTTGGTGATAAGTTGCAATTCAGCAGCTTCTCTTTCCAGTCTATTTCTGAAATTCCTTTGTAATAGAACAGCTACTTTGAGATCTTGTATAGAATGTCCTGGGAGATTGAAGTGTTCTCCTACTGGTTTTTCTGTCTTGTGGTTCCTGATGTCGGATTTATGTCCGTTTATTCTTTGGCGTAAGGTCTGGCCTGTTTGTCCAATATAGAGAGCTGAAGGACACTGTTGGCATTTTATGGCATACACAATGTTAGACGATGAGCAATTAAAAAGTCCCGAGATGGTATGTGTGATGTTGTTGGGGCCAGTAATGGTGTTGTCCGGGTGTATGTGGCAGCAAAGTTGGCATCTGGGTTTATTGCAGGCTCTGGTGCCAGTGTCCGTGTTAAGTCTGGTTATAGTATTATTGTGGGTTAGGAGTTGTTTAAGATTGGGGGGCTGTCTGGAGGCAATGAAAGGTCTTCCTCCCAGAGCTTGAGAAAGAGAACTGTCATTGTCCAGGAGAGGTTGTAGATCTCTGATGATGCGTTGTACTGTTTTAACTTGGGAGCTGTATGTGATGACTAGAGGTGTTCTGTTATTTTCTTTTTTGGGTCTGTCTTGCAGCAAGTTCTCTCTGGGTATCAGTCTGGCTCTGTTGATCTGTTGTCTAACTTCATCTGCTGGGTATTTTAGTTCTAAAACACACAGGGAATACAACTTTGAAATAAAAGTAGAATTCTTATTTTTTTTGTGTGGTGCATGGCTGTTCTAGCCCAGAAGTTTTTATTAAAGTTTTCACAATGCAATCAAATTATATTTAGAACAAATGAAGTCAGAGAGAGAGAGAGAGAGAAAGAAACAGCAAAGCAAAGAGAGGAAGGCAAAAGAACAAAGAAAGGAGAGGATTGAAGATTAGGGGAAAGCTCGAAAACAGGGCCAGTTTTACCCTAATCTTCAATCCACATACAAAAAGTGAGAATCCCCAGCTCCCACCTGGAAAGCTTTCCCCTTTCCCCAGGCTCCCACCCTGATAAAAACCCACTCTTGCTTGTCTCCAACACAAAAACTTCAAAATAAATAGATGAGGCACTTACTGATAAAATATTCTAGCTTGATAGTTCTAAAATTTGACTTCCTTAACCTCTTTTCTTTTTTGTTTTGCTTTCCAGGCTCCCACAAATTGCAAGTCCTCCGGCGGAGCCAGCATCCAAGGTAATGAATATTTAGGTACTGTTGGATAGGTATCATTTTCATCCAGTTATGCCCTGCGTTCCTTCATCACGGAACCTGAGGGCAGTTTGCATGGGGTTTTCAGGCAGATCCCTGTCCAGGCATTGGCCAGACTCAGGTGAGCTTAGCCTTAGCGAGGTGGTTGCATCGTGAGCCTTCAGACCATGGTCTGGAACCCTGGAGATGATGAAAAAGAAATGCTGTACCAGAGCAATCCTTAGAGGAGAGGAAGTCAAGTCTTGAAATACTTCTTTTCCCATTGATAACAAACTCCCCACCCCCATTGATAACTGGGCTTTTTTAAAGCATCTAGCTGAAAGCATGAAACAGTGTCACAGTGTTCGGCAAGATGTAAGAAGAATGTGCAATTATTTTTAATCACAGACATTTTAACCAATCAAATGAGGAAGACCTTTCAAATTGACTGGTACATAGAGTATATGTTGGCAATGAAGTGCTACAATTATGCCTATGGTTTTCAAAGCAGGAGTTATACGGATGCATGCATGATAAGAAAATACACTTGTGTCTTTTGTATTAATGTCCTTGGCCTCTCACTTCCCCAGGTCCATACTACTTCCACTTTTCAGATCTCTGCTTCCTCTTCTCATAGTCTTCTTCCTTTATCCAACCATTCTCACTTAGCATTTTTCCCACCTCTGCTTGCATGTTCTGCAATTGGCTTACCCACTTAATCTAGAGGACAGGCGATAACTGCTTTGGATGACTTTATCACCATTGCTCACATTAAACCTGAACGTTTTTTGTTTACGCTGAAGATCAGTGTATACAATACACTGTGATTTTTATGGAGCAAATCCTCACTCTAACATTGCAGAAAAGGAAATTATCAGATGCCCCCGTGGAAGCAGAAGAGGATTACACCAAGTTTAATACTAGTGATCTGAAAAGCAAAAAGGTGAGTTGTATATCGCTTTTCCGACTAGCTTTTTGACTAGCAGCCTCATTTTCTTGTAGGATGCTATTTACTCAGGAGAAAGTAGAATACATATTCTAAGCATGTACAGTACATTCTATCCAGTGCTATTTTTCCAGTAAAAGGGGTGTCAGAACTCACCTTGAACACCTCCCTCATTCTCTTAGAATGGCAATGGCATCCACCTGAGAGGTGCCAGAATTGAGTTCCAGGAAGTTCTGGCTGGAAAACCCCCTTGATACTATATGTGAAGAAAAAACCCATTAAGTTTTAGAATAGTATATTCTAACTAGTTCAAGAAATGGTGAAAATATTGGTGGCATGAATTTAAAAGGCTTTCATGGCTATCCAGGACTTGCAAAGGACTTGTAACTTGTAAAGCCTTTAATAACTCTGCCTCAGCAGTATCCTGGAATGTTGAATCCATTCCCTGAGTTCCTCCACCCACAGTGGGCCACTTTAAGCAAGGGGTGTGTGAGAGAGGCTCTGCCCATCGGTCAGTCACCTGACATCACTATGACATCAGGTGACCCATTTTTCCTTCATAGCACAGCTTGAGGCCAAGCCTTGCTATAAAGGAAAAGCAAAGCTGTGCTTTCAGCAGAGGTCAATTGATCTATGGAGTTCCCATTGGGGAAGTCCATAGCACAGCTGATTCCATTGTTGGTGACAGCAAGCCTCCCTAGTTAAGGAACAATTTTCTAACATATTCACCCCGAGCAGTTAGGATGTTTGTGCTGTCTTAGGCTTAGGGCTGGAGTGTAGCTTACAGGTGACACTCTTAGCTTAGTAAAAAGGAACTTGAGAATTACGCACAGTACAAAATTTTGGAGCAGGCATAGTACAGTATTTAAGATGTGGAAAGAGTTGAGTAGTCTGCATAATTCAGTTCAGTTTACTCATAAAATATGTTGGATAACCTGAGAAACACAGACTTTCAAGATAAGGAATTTGAAGCAGCAACAGTAGTCTAATTTTACTTCTTCATTTAACCTTTCTTTTTTTAAAAAAAATATACTATCCTTCATCACAAGATCTTAGGGCAGTTCACTGCATGTGTGGATGTGCATTAAAGATGTGTATATTAATCTTTGTTTTTACTGTATTGTTTTTGGGATAAAAACATGCATTTAACTTCAATGTATTCCCAGCATGATCAGGATTCTGGTGTCTGATGTTTTCATAAATGTTTGTGCCGTTTAACTGATGAAACATCCCACCTATCTAAATGTGAAGAAATGTTGTCTGGATCAGGCCGAATGTCAACTTTTTACATTAGCCAGATCTGCAAACCATGTGATTACATTGATCTAATTATCCCCCAGATAAAATATTTAGGCGCATGGTGTGAAGGGATATACAAAAGCTAAAGGATATGTGTAGTTTCTGCTTGATAGGCATGTGATATAGCGTGGAAACTGTACCTTAGTCTAACTTTTTCCTCTGTTTTTATTTCCAGGCAAACAGTAAGATGTCAGCTGCTCAAAAAGCCCTGGCAAAAGTTGACAAGAGTGGCATGAAAACAATGTCTTCTTTCTTTAGTTCAAAAACTAAAACAACAAAATGAGACTTTTGATAGAGTAATTATTTTTGTATAGGCCAGCTTCTTTCTCACTTCTTTCCTCCCTCCCCCCCCCCAAGTTTTCAGATATCCCTTTACTTAAAGTTAGGGCTCAAAAGTAGAAACAGTACTGTGAAAGTTAATATTGTGTAAAACAAAGTCAGGATAGCCTATTGTAGTTCCCACTGGGAAAACTCATTTTGGTAATTTATCATATCAGCCAATATGCTTGTTTATTTAGCACTGTTAAGCTACAAAGTGCACATTGCAATGTAATGTAATGAGGTAAAATAAATTCATTTCTGAAACAGATATTTCTTGTTTCTTGTCTTTTTAATGGATGTGGATTAGGGAAATGCCAATTGTTTCCTCCTTTTTTAAAAAAACCTGAACTGGGTTTTCCCCTCCCAAATGGTTTTTGTTGAATTTCAGAATATTAACAAATACAAAGTGCGGGGGAAATAAGTTTCTAAGGCATACAAAAACTAAAGAAGATAAGAGTCATTAGGATATAAGAGCTCATTTTTAAGAAATCGCTTTTCAGTTTTAGGAACTAACGATGTACTAATACTAGGCAAATTCTAATACACTTTGCCATTAACATGGCAGTATTTTGCTTATTACATTAGTGAGCTGGATTTTTTGTTAGCCATTATGCTTCAGTGTATGGTTAATCTCAGTTTCTCAAGAAAAGTGATGTGATACATGATTAAACGTGTTTTCTCCATGTTGTGAGTGATCCTTGCTTCAAGAATATCAGTGATTCTTTCTGTGCAATAAGGACAATTTTAAGGGACATCGTTTTAGAGAGTCTGCTGATTTAAACATAAAAGTTTATTAGAGAGAGTTGGACACTTATTGGAAGAAAGTCTCATATACAGTTACCCAAGCTGAGGTTGGAGACATCTCCTTATTAGCTAGAATGGAAAAGTAGCTCTCAGCAAGACTACAAGTTGGCCAAATAATTTTCCATATAGTGACAGTGGATCACATCCAATGTTGCTGTTCTGGTAAAACAGCTTGTGCAACTGAACTTTCCTCTCCCCTGTAGCTCCTCCCTCCATCAGTGCATCTTCAAAATCTGTCCCAGCGAGTTAAAGGACCCCCCAGAACAGTTTTTTTCCCTGCCAATCTAAAATAGCACACATTTTGTGTGGGAGTAAATTTATGAGGAAAGATGGGTGTGGGTGTGTACACACTCACACACCGTATTTTTCTGTGTATAAGACTAGGTTTCCCCCCTTAAAAATAATGTCAAAAATTAGGGGGCGCCTTATACTCGCCGCCATCTCGCCCAATTTTCTTAAATCTGAGTCCCCAAAAATAGGTGGTGTCTTATACATGGGGGCGTCTTATAGTACAGTGTGTGTTTGTGTGTGTGTGTGTGTGTGTGTGTGTGTTAAAACAAGCCAGTAACAATGTTGTTAAACTGACTCTGTTTATTCAAACAGAGGAACACTGATACGGTCGTCATGAAACCATTTTCAGCAGAGCCCCTCATTTACTAAAAGGTGGCGTTTTTGTAGGGGGGTGTGTGTGTGTTTTAGGTTATTTTAAAAAATTGCGCCAAATGTACCAAAATACTTATGGGAAAAGAGAGCAGTTTGCTGTTTGAAACTGACTTAGAAATACAATGTTACAAAAAAATGTAAAATAGTGCCTAAAAGCAATAAAATCCAATAGCAATAAAAGAAAATAAAACAGTAAAAAGTATTTTTAAAAATGTTGTTAAACTGACTGAACTGTCAAAATGAAAGTGTTACAAATACATTTGTTGACAAATCATCTGGGTAATAATATTTATAGATGTGCTTTTTTCTTTCACTAGATGTCTGCTCGTCACCAGAGGAAGAGATGAAGGGAATGAAAGGAAATGTGGATGCCTTGTTTTAATGTGGAACATTCCTAAAACCATTTTAAAGAAATGCAAATTGTATTGTTAGAGACTGTTATCCAGGTGAGATTTGCTGGTAGAGCTGGAATTCGATGAGGTCAATTTCCCTTCTGGTATGTGGTTGGGATCTCTCGCTTGAAGTTCTAGATTTTGATCTAGTACAATTATTCCTTGTCCTTTGAGCAGTTCTGGCTTGGTGCACCTTGTCTGCTTACTGCTGTCTGCTTCCAGCAAATGTATTGAGGGGCTTGTCCACATGTGAGCATTATTTATCTGTTAATCCACTTTTTCCCATCCAAATCAATTTGGAGTATTCCACACTTGTGCATACTTGAATTTGTTTCTGAGGAGAAACCACAGTCTTTTGCATTCATACTGATAGGAGTTTCCTTTTCTGTTTGAACCTGTCTTCTCATTTGTTATTATGCCAATTAAGTAACAACAAGGAACACACACAGATAGCTGTGCACCTTGGGTTTTTTATTTATCTGAAAAATATGCATAAGAAGTGTGCAGTAGGCATAGCCAGGCAGTTGTAAATTTGCTTGTGCAGTTTTCTGGTTTCAGCAAATCTGATGGTTCAGAATTATAAACACACAAAGGGGAAGAGGCTAATGCTAGTGCCATTTCCTTGTGCAGTTTTCTGGTTTTGTGCAAATGTGAGGGATCAAAAGGAAAAAATATCCTCCCTTCATGAATGTACCAGAAATAGTTACAAGAAAAGAAATGAAAAGACTAAGGAGGCAGTGGGATGGAAGGGGGTTAGCCGAAAGTGACAATTGATCCATCCACCCCAAACTACCAAAACAAATTATTTGTGACCCTGAATGGAGTGGTTTGGAGTCCAATTTCCAGCAATTTACCAATCAGGATTTGTATTATTTGAGGTTAACGTTCTGGTACTACACAAATTACATGTGAACGCAAACCTACAGCAAACTCTGGCGTGGGCAAGCTCTAGATAATACTGTTTAATCTTATTAAGGGCTTATATAGGTAATTTATTTTCCTTTCTGAAAAAGCACAACATCTAACCCTTGTGTCTATGGGAGGAAAGGTAACTGAAGGACCACTTGCTCCCAAATAAACTTGCCTGTATGTTTCTGCCTTCAAAATGGAGGCAGATGACAACAAGAGACAGGGCCTTTTCTGTGGTGGTTCCCTGGTTGGGGAAAACTCAGAGATACTTGGCTTGTGCCTGCTTCACTAACTTCCTGAACTTTGAAAGGTTGATATGTTTCTTGCACTACTTGTACTACTGTTCTGATGGCTGGGTGTGTGCTTCTCCTCTTCTTTATTTTTAGCAATTTAATGTTAATAATGTGTTGTTGTTTTTACTTTTTTATTGGGTTTCTGCCATGGAAACTTCTGTTGAAAGTTGATATGTCAATTTTAAAAAGTAGTTTAATAAACCAGGGACTATGCAAAGAACCCTTTACCCTGGATTATTCCCTTCACAATAAAGATGCACTTTCCCCCACACATGATTCCTATCTTCCCTTAAGGCAGGTGTTTTGTTGTGGCGATACTGCACTTTCCCCTCAAATCGCATTATTATTTGTTTGAGGAAAATGGAATTTTTAGAAGCTGTGTGCTGTTCCTCTACCCGAGCAAACTCCAGTGTACCTTATTTAGAAGAAAGTACAAACCATAAAACTTCCCATTGTCCTCCACCAGGTCATCTTGTTTAAATGTGTGTCTGGTTAATTTTTCTTCAGTTTTTTGGAAGCTATGTCCTGGCTCTGTTTGATAGGACACCTCTATCATCCTAGGCACGTTTATACAGAACTATTTTTTGTGTTCAAGAGGGTTTACTCCTTAGAATGGATTTCAGGCCTAGTATTCTTGGGATATCAGGCACCAAAAAGTGTCTTGTGCAAATTAAAGTCAAAATGTAAGTGCGATGTGCTTTGACAGACCATGGAGAAGATTGCACAGCACATCTTTCCAGTTACAGAGTGGCGTTTGTGTTGTGCAGTTCTACTCAGTATTGTTCCAGAGCAGATTCCAATGTATAATTAGCAGAGTAAAAATTTAAACACATTGCAGGATTCCCCCCCAAAATAGGCCAGAGACAATTATATTTCATTCAGCAGAGCTTTATGGCTACTGAAGGCAAATGAGCATAATGGTCACAAATCCAATACATTCAGGATTGGCCCTGTCCATAAGAAATCCAGTTGCAGCAGACCTAATTTAAACTTACAATAATGAATGTAAACCTTACCACTGAGCATACTATGTACAGAACACCACACCAGAAGGAAAAGAGATAGAAAGCGAAGGAGTACAGCTCCTCCTGAAATTTACCTCAGGAAATGGGAAACACCACAGTTTACCCACCTGCCTAACACCCCAGGAACACCTGGCACAGTCATGGCATTAAATAAACTGTCAATTGCTGACAGTTCGCTCTAAGAACTCGATAAGCTACGTGTCTCATCGTTCGTGAGCACCAGCAGAAGTGGTAAATCTTATTTCAGAAAGTGCCAGGAGCTGGTAATTGGGTCCATGCTGATTCTAAACAAGGGCTTTTGGGAAGGAAAGTTTTTGGGCATACTGAATCACAAGAAAGGTGGGAGAGAGATTTTTAGTCTCTAGTGCCACCTGAAAGGTGAGCTAGTGCACTGCCTGTTGCCCTTTGCTGATTATTAATGGCAGCTTCCCTAAGGAAGCCTGAAGAGAAAGTTGTCCATGTGGCATTAAGCCCTTTGTAGTCCCCAAATTGCTGATCAGGAAAAGACTTGCCATCTGCAATTAACAGGGACTTGCTAATGTTTTGACTCTTGAGATGTATGTTTTTAGGACCTGCCTTATTTTTGTAAAATGTTAACTCATTTTTAAACTGCTTTTAATATTGTATAATAATAATTTTAACATTAATGTTGTGCTTTAATTGCTGTAACCTGCCATGAGACCTTAGGGTGAAGGGCGGATAACAAATTGTAATAATTGTAATAATAATTGCAGTCAACAACAACAACAACAATTTAAGGGAAAGACTCAGACAGAGATTTTGTTGTGAATAAAAAAGTAGGGGTGTGGGGGGTTTTTTTGCTTTATAAATTAATTCCATTGTGTCAGATGTGATTATTCATATAAATAAATCTGAGATAATTCATCTTGAATTGTGAGAATGGTGATTAAAGCTAAGCCCTGTTTCTGATGGACATTTTATTGTCTATTGTTCTTTGTTGGTCACTAGTTACCCAAAGGTCTCCAAGCGACTTAGAACACCTTTTAAAACAATCATAAATATACCATTAAAGAATATATAAGACCCATATCATTCATCAATTATGTATTTATGCACATACAGACAAACAGCCCCCTCCCCCAATCACATAGCTTTGCATAGAAAGGAGAACTGTGCTTCTTGTGGCTTCTCTCATCCTATCCAATGTGGCCAAACATTACAAGAAGGAAAGAAGTTTCAAATGAAATGAAGCCTTTCATGCTTGGCCTGTAAGGAGTGCAAACTCTTTAAGAGAAGGATAAAGTAGACCATTTGTTCTCAGCAAAACATTGCCTGCCCTTCCTTTGCCGTTTCTTTAATTCATCACACACGGTTATGTTCCAAGCTGTGGTGTAGGTAACATGCAGAAGTTCTCTCCTCCACCCCCCCCATTGAGTTTTCATTCCTCATATGACCATTTTTCTAAAACAGGACGCAAAGTGCTGAGGGAGCCGCACTCTCTGACAGATTAGGAAGTGAGACTTCTTTTTTCTGCTGTGAATCCTCTCCGCGGGGAGCATCACTTTCAGCCCCTAACAGGTAACCAGGGAGAAGGAAACCAAAGGTGCGAGAAAAACAATCAGGAATATTCTAATTTAGAGCCAATTTGTTAGCCATCCTAGAGGTAGCCCCATTATTGTCTGCTGCCGCAAGGGAGTACAGTAATTCACATGGGTAATGATAGTTCACGCAATATTCCCCCCCCTCCAATTCAGTTCTACTCTCATTTTTGAAAGGGAATGTGCATGTTTCTGCATCCTGGTAATCAAAGCAACAACAGTTCCAAGAGGCAGGGGAAATCGGCAAAAATCCCATTCTCTCTCTCTCTCTCTCTCTTAAATGTGCATTTTCCACTTTTTTTTAACATTCATCATACATACATTGCCCATCACATATCACTTCCCAGTTCATTTCTCCATGGCATTCTATGCAACCCTTATTCTGCTGCATATTCTATTATACCATCCAATTTTAACTCATGTGTTTCCTTTATTTAATACTTGATTTTTTAAAAAACCCATTCTCTTCCATTGAGGTTCAAAAGCCCTTGCACTTATAGAATTGCACCAATTGAATCAAGCCTTCTGGATTCACTATAGCAGCAGATTTATTTGAGGCCGCTAGAAGTTTTGAGGGATGGTGAGTTTATTCACTTCCCCCCTCCCTCTCCAAAATTGGGGAGATAAACATGAGTATGGTAACCAATACTAATCCCACAGCTTCTGTGCATTGGGTGAACATTGTAACAAACCTGCCACATCTTCTAAATGCTCTGCGTCCCTGGCTGTAAGAGAATCTTCAGCATACTTCATTATTACAACATTCTTGCCGTGATCGTTTTCCAAAGTGTCTGCTTCAACAAAAAAAGAAAAGGGCTAGTATTGTGTAAATTCTATACAAATTAACACACCTCCTCATAATTCATTCCTGAAGTCCGTGCAACTTCCGAAACTGTTTGAAAACTAAGGCGCAGCTTCCGATTGGCTGCGGGAGCTTCCTGCACTCAATTGGAAGCCGCGTTGGACATTCGGCTTTGTGAAAAACGTTTGCAAACCGGAACAATTACAGTGTTCGGGAGCCAATTTGTTTGACAACTAGGCCATTCGGGAACCAAGGTACCACTGTAGTAGTATTTATTAAAAGTCTATGCTGCCTTTCTTCCCAAAGGAGCCCAGGACAGCAAACAACAAAGCACCAAAACAAACAGCTAAAAATGAAATAAAAACTTAATTAAAGCATTTAAGAACCATCAAAAGTGCATCAGCTTGGAAATTCCAGCACCAACATATTGAGGCAGAATTATTATTACTGCATTTAAAAACAACAACAACTGGAATGCCTGTTTCTCTGTTAGTTTTTGCTTGGTTTTCTCTGAATTTGAGCTGAGGATTCCCTTTTTGTATCTCACCAGTCAAAGCAGATGAGCAAGATTAATCCGTTACGGAAAAGACAAGTAAGAATCTTGTGCATTCAAAAGGCTAATTGTAAGGTGACGTGAGCTTTTGACAGGAGTCTTATTTCAAATCCATGGCGGCCTTGAAACTTGGTAGATTCATTTACAAATAGAAGCAGTTTTGCACAGCGAGGCTCAAAAATAAAGTGTAGGAAAAAACAACGCTTGATTTCATAAGAACTAGGCCTGCCCATGGAACCTAAATCCAAGAATATAGAGATGAATACATCAACCTCTTAGTGCAGATACATCACACAATGTAGATAGTGGCGGAGCAATTTCATTTCAGAACTGACACCTTACATGATGCTATAAATATAAGAATTTCTCTGTCACTCAACAGACTCACACCATTGCCGTCGCCATTACCAGATGTCTCTTCCAGTCGTCCCATTATTTCATTCTCGGTGGCATGGAGGTTTTTCCTCAGAAAATGCGTTGTCATTTTCCCTTTTCCTTTGACCTGTATCTCTCCCCTTTCCACCATCTCAAACACTTGGTGTGATAATGCTCTGTTGAGTGCGAGAAGCACAGCAATTGTGGGGCTCACAATTCACCCATTTCCCAAAATCCTCAGGTGTCCAACACCTCTGTCCCTCATGATACTGCCTGCTCCTCCACCCGATTCCACGCTGCCAAATTCTACCCTCCTTGACGCTTATGCATCTAAGGATGTGTGCACTCCATACCTTTTAAGCATGTTCAGAACGTGTTTTTCCCCACTCAAGGAATTCTGGGCCTTGTATTTTACCCTTTGTAGAGCTTCAGTTCCCAGCAACTCTGAACAAACTGCAGCGCTCAGAATTCTTCAAGGGAAAGAATGTGCTTTAAAGGTATAGGCCCTAACAGAAATTACAAGTGGGACTCGCAACAAGTGTTGCTGTGTGGAGCCATGTCCTCTCCCAAAGTCCACCATTCTATCTTATCTCCACGTCCATCAGCATTCTTTGTCCCCCTGAGCATTCTCAGTGCTCTCTGGCTGTTTATGTGGTGCATGCCTACCCCCCACTTTACTGTCGTCCCCCCAAATCATTGGTTGTGCTTCTGCAAACTCTGCCATTCCCCCAAGCCTGCTGATATTTCCATTTTCTGTGTGGATAGTGCTCTTTTAAAGGGATGCAGGTGGCGCTGTGGGTTAAACCACAGAGCCTAGGGCTTGCCGATCAGAAGGTCGGCGGTTCGAATCCCCGCAACGGGGTGAGCTTCTGTTGCTCGGTCCCTGTTCCTGCCAACCTAGCAGTTTGAAAGCACGTCAAAGTACAAGTAGATAAATAGGTAGCACTCCAGAGGGAAGGTAAATGGTGTTTCCATGCGCTGCCCTGGTTCACCAGAAGTGACATAGTCATGCTGGCCACATGACCCGGAAGCTGTACATCGGCTCCCTCAGCCAATAAAGCGAGATGAGCATCGCAACCCCAGAGTCGGCCACGACTGGACCTAATGGTCAGGGGTCACTTTACCTAGTGCTCTTTTGGCTAGATAAGGATCCACTGCCAGAAAATGTTGCTATTGATCGGCAGTAGGCTTTGGGAACATTTGGCCCTCCAGATGTTGCTGAACTACAACTCCCATCAGCCCCAGCAAGCGTGGCCAATGGTGGGAGTTGTAGTTGAGCAACACCTGGAGGTTCCCCACACCTGATATATAGAGTGGACAATTGGAATATGAGAAAGGCAGTCGTACCCATCTGCTTTGTCCTACAAAAGTTCTCACTGCCTACCCCTGAAGATAATTTGATAATTGATGTGGAGCATGTTAGTGGTCCTAGGGACAGCACAGATCCCACAAAATGTCTGGGATTTGATAGCCTTGGTACTGCCAATGTAGAAAAGACAAGAGGAGAATTTTCCTTGTGTTGCGATTGATTTGCAGGTTCTTACCTGAACGTTGTTGGGCTCAGATGGATTTTGTCTGGAAGTCCATGGCTTTCCATCCTAGAAGCTGTGTTGACTGTATCGCCAAACAAGCAATACCTGGGCATTTTCTCCCCAACCACTCCAGCCAAAACTGGTCCAGTGTGCACCCCAATTCTAATCTGCTGGCATAAACACAACGAAGGAAAATGCGTTCTCTGTTACAGCTCTAAAAGAAATAGTTGATTGTTCTTCATTCAACCTCCTGGATTTGTTGCAGTATAACAAGACATTTAGCAAGGCCATCATTCAAAAACACTTTCTGCACTTTCTGCACCACAGCAAACTAGTCGGCTTCCTACTGACTGCAGCATAATGAGAGATAGCTCAGCAATGGAAGAACCAGACTGAAATACTCTGGAACATTTGGGAAAGTAATATATGGGATTCTTCTTCTTTGGTGATCACTTGTAGCCGAGTAAGATTGTCTTCCATGAACACGGTTTTAACAGTGAGTCCTTAATGGGATATAGCAATGTCCAAGTGTCTCACCAGACACAGGAGGGTAATTAAAGGCATAACTAATAGTGACACCTTCCAACAGTGCTATTTTTCTAGAAAAAAGAGGTGCCGGAACTCACTATGAATGCCTCCCGTGTTCTCTTACAATGGCAATGACAGCCACCTGAGAGGTGCCGGAACTGAGATCCAGAGTTGAAAGAGAACTGGGAGGTCATCCCATCCAACTGCCTTGCCAACTGCAGGAATTCAGTGGGAATTACTTCTGAATTAGGCATCCATAGAATCATGCAATTGAAGTCAAGATCAAATGTACCTGTATAGGCTTATCTGTGAGTGGGTTCATCACTTCTCTTGCAGCTATTCTCATGCCCAGGGCAAAATTAGCCACCCTTTCAGCATGACTGCTGACAGGCACTGGGATCCCTCCTACAACCATGTAGGCATCTCCTATTGTTTCCACCTGTAAGGCAATAGAGAGACATATTGTAGGGATGGGAAGACAGAAAACTCCTTGGCCAACACGTGCCATGACTGCTCCCCACTTTCCTGTCCCACGCAGAGAGATGTCCTTCCTATATTTCACCTATAGCTCAGGGGCTGCTCTCATGAGGGTCCACAGCCAGTTGCCCCATTTAGCAAGGCTTATTAATAAGCACACAACATTTCCTCGGCTTCAGCTGGGATTTCTACATTGCAGGGGGTTGAGCCAGATGACTCTTGGGTCTCTTCCTACTCTATGTTTCTATGTGGGCAGTGTTGGATGGAGACATTAATCTGTCCCGGATAGTTAACATAATACATTATCACCACCACCACAATTAAAGGGTTGCACTAGTGCAGTTTATCCTCTAGGTCAGGCATAGGCAAACTCAGCCCTCCAGATGTTTTGGGACTACAACTCCCATCATCCCTGACCACTGGTCCTGTTGGCTAGGGATGATGGAAGTTGTAGTCCCAAAACATCTGGAGGGCCGAGTTTGCCTATGCCTGCTCTAGGTAGCAGGGGAAATATTTACAGGAACAAAAGGAGGCAAGAATACTGGCATTCTGCAGAGGGAAATGATATGAAGGAAAAACTGGTCTGGAAAGGCTTGACAATTTAATGTTTTTGACAAGTTAATAGTCTTCAGTTTTCATTCTCATCCTTGTGTCCATCATTCTAAAACAATTTTTCATAGCGATAGGGCTTGATACAACCAGCTATAAACATCAAGATGAGCAGGAAAGGCAGAATAAGTGATGAAAATGTGTGTAAATTGCAAGAACGCTTACTTTATAAACACCGTGGACACTAGTTAGCCGATCAAATCTTGAGTACATGGAATTAAGCATGTTCACTATCTGAATAGGTTCACAGGCAGAGCAGATGTTTGTGAAGGTCACGACATCACTGAAAAGTATTGTGCAGCAACTAAAATCTCCTAGGGAATAATTAAAAGAAGGATGGCTATTTTGGAAAGTCTGTTTTGTTATTTTAAGTCACAAAAACAAGACACCATTCTGTTTGTAAGGCCAACGCAGTTGACAGTGCCATTTGCTTCGGTCCTTCTGTTGGTAGAGATGAAAAACCAATCCCCACATTCAGGGCCAGCCCAAGATATTTTGCCGCTCGAGGCAAAGCAGAAAATGGCGCCCTGCCGCTGCTGCCTCCACTGCCACATGCACACACCGCTGCTGCTGCCTGAGGTGACTGGAAACTCCTGTGGCAGGAGAGAGAAAAGTAGAGCAGAGAGGAGCAGGCAGTAGTGGCCCCACTCTTCCCAGGCGGTGGCGGTGGCTATGGTCACCCTGCATATTCCCTCTGGTACTGAGGAATATTGCTTCTTATCATTAGACAGCAACACCATTGGTACATGTGCAATCTCCTTCATTAGGACCAGTAGGATATAGCTGATTTCCCAAGGTAAGAACAAAATAAAAAAATTCCTTCCAGTAGCACCTTAAAGACCAACTGAGTTAGTTCTAGGTATGAGCTTTCGTGTGCATGCACACTTCTTCAGATACACTGAAACAGAAGTCACCGGACCTTTCTATATAGTCACCGGACCTTTCTATATGGAGCGGTCGTCATCATGAACAAAACTGACTACATTCAGGAGGCTCACAGACAACTTTCCAATACCGCCTTTTACATAAAATTGGACTCAGACCCCACACAAGAATACAAAAAAGAACTGAACAAGATTGTTAAGGAGCTACCCCCACACATCCAAGAACAGATCCTCACAAACACACCAACAGAACCTCGACCAGGAACTTTCTATCTTCTACCTAAAATACACAAACCAGGAAATCCAGGACGCCCCATCATTTCAGGTATTGGCACTATTACAGTGGGTGTCTCCGGTTATATGGACTCTGTTCTGAAACCATATGCCATCAGTGCTCCCAGCTATGTACGTGACACCACAGATTTTCTGAGGAAAATACAATCTTTAAATAATCTTCCCAACAATACTATACTAGCTACTATGGATGTGGAATCTCTGTATACCAACATCCCACACAACGATGGTTTACAAGCTATAAGGAACACCATTTCAGATAAAACCACAGCGGACTTTGCTACCAAACTCTGCCAATTTGTCCTTACCCACAACAACTTCAAATTCGGTGATGACCTGTTCCTTCAGATCAGCGGCACAGCAATGGGCACCCGCATGGCCCCACAGTATGCCAACATCTTCATGGCGGATTTAGAACAACGTTTCCTAAACTCCTACCCACTCAAACCTCTCTTGTACCTGCGATACATTGATGATATTTTTATCATCTGGACACATGGTCAACAGACCCTGGACACCTTCCACCAGAAATTCAATGATTTTCACCCCACCATCAACCTAACAATGAATCAATCTATGCAAGAAATACATTTTTTGGACACTACTATAAAAATACAGGATGGGCGCATAGACACCACCTTATACCGTAAACCAACTGACCGACAAACATATCTACATGCCTCTAGCTACCATCCCAAACATACCAAACAGTCCATTGTATATAGCCAGGCACTACGTTACAGCCGCATCTGCTCCAATTCTACAGACAGAGACTCTCACCTAAGAGATCTACAGCAAACCTTTTTAGAACTAAAATACCCAGCAGATGAAGTTAGACAACAGATCAACAGAGCCAGACTGATACCCAGAGAGAACTTGCTGCAAGACAGACCCAAAAAAGAAAATAACAGAACACCTCTAGTCATCACATACAGCTCCCAAGTTAAAACAGTACAACGCATCATCAGAGATCTACAACCTCTCCTGGACAATGACAGTTCTCTTTCTCAAGCTCTGGGAGGAAGACCTTTCATTGCCTACAGACAGCCCCCCAATCTTAAACAACTCCTAACCCACAATAATACTATAACCAGACTTAACACGGACACTGGCACCAGAGCCTGCAATAAACCCAGATGCCAACTTTGCTGCCACATACACCCGGACAACACCATTACTGGCCCCAACAACATCACACATACCATCTCGGGACTATTTAATTGCTCATCGTCTAACATTGTGTATGCCATCAAATGCCAACAGTGTCCTTCAGCTCTCTATATTGGACAAACAGGCCAAACCTTACGCCAAAGAATAAACGGACATAAATCCGACATCAGGAACCACAAGACAGAGAAACCAGTAGGAGAACACTTCAATCTCCCAGGACATTCTATACAAGATCTCAAAGTAGCTGTTCTATTACAAAGGAATTTCAGAAATAGACTGGAAAGAGAAGCTGCTGAATTGCAACTTATCACCAAACTTAAAACTATGGAGAGACCTGGTTTGAACAAAGACATTGGATTCTTATCTCATTATACATGACAAAGCCATTTTTCACCTTCTCACCCCTTGCTTTTTCCTGTTAGACCTATTGCAGTCGTTAAGAGTCGTCAACAGGCTCATCACAGCTATCTGCCAATCACCCATTCCCACCACCCTTCTGAGTAATACCCCTCCCCACCTTCTCACTATATAGAAAGGTCCGGTGACTTCTGTTTCAGTGTATCTGAAGAAGTGTGCATGCACACGAAAGCTCATACCTAGAACTAACTCAGTTGGTCTTTAAGGTGCTACTGGAAGGAATTTTTTTATTTTGTTTTGACCATGGCAGACCAACACGGCTACCTATCTGTAACTTCCCAAGGTAAGAATAAGGCAGTCAGGGGTGGTTGTCTCTTTAATTTTGTGCTATGCTGCATGCCCAATGGCAGCCATTTTGTGCTATGCCACACTCCACAGCAGTCATTTTGTGACTTGCGTCCCCAGCACCCTCTCAAAATTCAAAATGCTCCCTCTATTCCAAAAAAGCTTGGCAACCCCAGACTGTGAAAAGTCTTTCTGTTTCAAGATGGACTCAAGAGGCTTAGACTAGTGTTACATTTTATTGGACCAATGGGTTTGTCAGTGAAGGCAGCAAACCTTTGCACGTGGTCCTGGACACTTTTAATCAGGATGCATTCAGACAGAACTTTCCAGTTCTCAGAATCTGCTTTTAATGTAAAAATATGCAAAGAAAGAATAACATATCCTCTGAATCCTTTTGCGCTGAGGTGAATCACTTAGATGGCAATACTTCTGACATACTTTAAACAGCAAGCTATAGCCCCACATTCCAGCTGAAATCACTCAAGCTCATCCTACTGTAATATATTTATTTATGAGACATACACCCCACTCTGATCTTGAGTTCCCAGCAGAACTCGGGGAACCAACCAAGGCCAAACCTGCAAAATCAGCAATGTTAGAGTATCAGCCAGTTTTCCCCAGACTATCTGCCGAACTCCCTCTTGTCTTGCTTTATTAGAATTTCCCATTTGAAATTGGGTAGCTGCCCAGTCTTTCAAAACGTTACAGTGATATCCTCGCTGCCACAAAAGCATGAAAGGACAATAAAAAGCATTTACCTGCTTCCACCTTTTTGCCCTCCTTAAGCTGATTGGCCACATGTTTTGGCAACATGGCATACAGCAGAGCCTCCGATTTCTTCTTTTCCGCTTCCAGGTTTTTGGAGAGAATCCTTAGCTCTTCCTTCTTCCTCTCTAGCTGGTTAGATAGCTCTATCTCTGCCAGCCGTTGCTGGTTGAAGAGGATGAGATCCCTTGTTGTGTCGTGCTGTGCAATGTCAGAGAGGTGCATCCGTTGCTCTTCCAGTTCCTCCAAACTGCGCAACTTGGGTGAGCACAAGTACATCATGCACTGCATGGAATCCATCCAGATCATTTGTCCTTTTCGTTAAAAAAATGAAATAAGTTATAATACTGTATATGAATCTGGCCCTTAGTGTGGTTGCATCTATTCTGGTGCCATCTTTCTTTTCTTTTCTTTTTTTGGTGCCTATTGAAGACCTTTCTTTCTCAGCCAGCCTTTTAAGTAGAGTTATTTATACCTGTCAATTTCTGCATTGACTTTTAAATTGTTTTTAAATATGGAATTATTTTGAATTGTCTATATATATATTTTTCTGTGAAATCACTTCAAGACACTTACGGGAAGCAATCCATCAGTGGAATCACATAGATTAACTAACTTCTAGAAATGTGGGAGTCTTCCAAAGCCTTCCAACCATTTTTATATAAAACTGCAGGTGACCATCTCTCACGTTTCCTTGCCACCACAGTGCTAGCATGAGGGTCCTTAGCATTCAGATGTCTGCAAAAAGCAAGTTTGTTTGATACCTCTGAGCTTTAGCATGGGCCGTCTCGTCCACAAGTTAGGCAGCGCATCCCTTCGTATCTTGAGAACAAACTGGCTGTTGATAAATTTCCGTATGCTAAAGATTGTGAATGTAACTTGTGGGTGAACAATCGAGAAATACTCATCTAATCTGGTTCCATAGATCTGCAAGCCTGGTACAAATTTCTGAATGTTCACACCAGCCTGCTTGATCTTCAGCTGAGGAGCAGATAGAAAGGTAGCAGAATTTCATGACTAAAAGGAAAGTTTTCAAACTCTCTTGAGCACCAACAAAAAAAACCTTCATGTGTGAGCCTACTTACATCATTTTTTAAGCAAAAAACGACAGCACCTTTTGCCAACATACATTCGTAATTTTAAAACTTTGCATACACTTCAACCACAGATACTCTGAGACCAACTCAACAAGCATCTCTATTCCAGCTACAAGGATTCAGGCCAATGGATAACTTACTGTTTCATCGAACACAATGTGGAAAGGAAACGCACAACAGAAAGTCCTCTCCTCAACCCAAAGTCTCTCAGGAAAAAATGGCTCCAAGGTACGAATAAGGTCCTCTATGAAACACAGAGTGATAGACAACACACAGAGTGAATTTACAAAGAGAGAATATTTTCTTGAATTTCCACATTTCGCCTGTATATAGTAATTTGATCATTCTCCATTGATACATCCTTTCTTTTGCTGTAGCCAACACTTGGAAAACGTCTTGTTATACCATTCAGATATCAATTCCTGCCTTAGTTATCCCCCTTTGTAGCGGGATAATGCTTCACCATTTTAGGGGGATAATGCATGATAGGGCCAGTCCAGCATCTATTTCTGGTTTGGAAGACACAAGTAGCTGTTCAGAACCCACAGCCCCCCTACACCTTGGTATTAATTATTCTGGAGGTTGTGAAGCTCTACTTGGTGGATAATAAAGAATTTGGCTGAAACAGTTCCACACAGTTTCTAACATATTTACAATCTGATTTCTATTGGGGGGTGGGGGGGGAGAGAACATGGCATCAAAATTTGGAGCAGGACACAAGATTTGGTGTGTGTAGTCAGAAGGGGTGGGTATCTTTGTCTATGTAATAAAATTCCAGGCTTTCACTTACCTGAACTTAAGCATAGATCAGTGTAATTGAGAAGCAGCAAGGCATCACATTCCAATTATATCCATCTATTATATCATCTGGCAGTTTTCTGTAAGGATACTTACATCCAAGGACAACCTCTAATTTATGCTGATGAGGCCCATCTTTCATTTCAATAATCATGCTGAGGTTAAGAAGGATTTAATATACCTCTCCTAAATTTCACAATGTGCCTCACAATGTCCCAGTGAGATTTCTTTTCTAGCTGGTGCAACACAGATTCTTCCCTCCCTTTCTGGAAAGCAGCATCCAGTCTCTAAATAGAACATTGGTAGAAAAATGGTACATCGTGGTAATTAAGATTAACGGAATCATGCTCATATTCTAAAGCCATTTACACAGAGCAACCTCATGGTTGCCATAGAAGGTATAAAGCACAATAATTAAATGTGTATACATCAGTTTTGCTGTACACATGGAGAGTGATTCATCTGTTACAATATCTTAAGAGACTTGCAAGGCTGCTCCCCCTCTCTAAGCCACGAATGTTTCTGCTAACTCAAAACTAACCCCCCCTCCCACTTTTGACAGGACCAATTTTGTCACCTTTTCATCCTCCTGACAGTCTCCACCTGCAGAGGCTATTTTTTCTTCTTTGCTTCTTTCTTCTTTCTTCTTTCTTTCTTTATTCTTTGCTTCTTTCTCATTCTGTGAAAGAAAAAACACCACGTGTTCTTTCTTCCCAGTGCGCTCCTCTTCTACATCTTGATGAAGAATTTTCAGCGTCACTTCGCTGTCAAAGAAATCTCTTGACACAGCTTCAAGGATTCCTATGTAAGAAAGAATAATCGTTTGTGTTTCCGGTCATGTCATGAGTCAGTGGTGGTTGCTCCTCAGGTTCAGGCAGGGGAAAGCCAGGATTTATGAGGCAAAATTCCTGGCAATGTTCCCCAGTGGGGTCTGGGGAGCTCAATGCATCCCGCTGTGCCATGCTAACCCGTGTCTGCCAACTTGAAAGGCAGAGCGGGTGCGGCCTGGGAGTGTGTTGCTGCCATGGACCAGCCTCCACCTCAGGCATGACTTGTGGTTGGCTCCTCCATAATTCGGACAATTGGCATTAATCAAGAGGCGCTCCTGGACCAACACAATGCTCCATACTTCCTTCTTCACACATGCCCAGACTTCCCTCTCCTCTAGCAATTAGGGTTGAAGCATTCTGGCTTTTTAGGTGGAATTCTCTTCATGGAGACTGTTGAACAATGTGGGATGGGTCATAAGGACCACTGGAGAGGAAGGAGGAATTGTCCCAAAATAGGAAACAGGTAGTTCATTAGTGCAAACATATTTTCTACCCTCTATGGAAAGGTTTCCAGAGCAAAACCTGACAAGGAACAAGATATTGTAGCATACCTGGGACAATATGATACAGGCCTTTTCTGTCAGAGTAATAGTGGAGCAACAACATCCCATCGGTTCTTTCTACTCGGAATGATGGCGCATTCATTTCCTAAGCAGAAAAACTATTGCTTTATTTTCTTGGGGGGGGGGGAATCCTACACACAATAGTTATGCTCAACATTCTTAAAAGATGCATTCCTAACATCCTTAGGACAAGCGCCTCTGAGACAATTCTGTTAAGGGAGGAGCGGGCTTTCTCCAAACAAGGACCACATTCCCTTCCCAGGCAACTTTTCAGAGTCAAAATGCCTTTGGGGAGTTCAGTCGTAATGCTTAACCACAGTTTCATGTTACATCACATACTTCTCCCTCTACTCTCTTTCTCTTGTGAGGCCAAGAGGAGGAATGAAAAAGGATTCAGTTTTGCTTCTACTACTATTACTACTATACCCTGCCCATCTGGTTGGGCTTCCCCAGCCACTGTGGGTGGCTCCAAACAGAATATGAAAAACACAATAAAACACCAAACATTAAAAACTTCCCTAAACAGGGCTGCCTTCAGATGTCTTCTAAAAGTCAGTTGTTTATTTCCTTGACATCTGATGGGAGGGCGTTCCACAGCTTGGGCACCATTACTGAGAAGGCCCTTTGCCTGGTTCCAGGTAACCTCACTTCTCACAGTGAGAGAACCACCAGAAGGCCCTTGGTGCTGGATCTCAGTGTCCGGACTGAGCAATTATTGTATTGTCATTCTTGTATTGTCGTTGTAGATTTCCCAGTCGTAGTACTAAGCTGAGAGGTGGACTTTAAACTTATCAAACTGCCCCAGTATAGAACAGTGCTGTATCACATCATCCCAGGTAGAATGAGCAGATTAAACTTTCCCCCCCACATCAGCATTGTGATAGGGAAAAGAAGTCCTCAGTTTTGCCAGGGACTGGCAGGCCAGGTCCAAGTCACACATTCAGCCCCCTTTCTAAAATTGTTTATTTTTTATTTTCTTAAAAGGGCTTTTCAGAATTGTGTCTACACAGCAAAGGAGGTACCTGGTAGGACAAGGCAAGATAGCTATGAAGGGCATCAAGGTTCTCGATAAACTCCATCAAATTTCCTCCTAGGGTCCGTAGCATTCTGTCGTAGCCAGACATCTTACAGAAACTGAAAAAGTATTCCCCGAAAAGTTTGAGCACTGCCTCTTCTGACAGCTCTGAGTGGAAATAAATGAGATGAACAAATAATAACAGGGTTGGAATAATCTCTCTTAAGCACTGAGCATGAGCAAAATCCAGCCATTACTCCTTCTCAAAAGATCACAAGCCTGGCCAACATCCTAGTCTGAATGCAGAGACCTCTCAGCTGCTCAGAAAGATCTCTTCTCCTCTTTTCAGGAAGCATATGGTCGACCCTACCCGGGTGGTGCTGTGGGTTAAACCATAGAGCCTAGGGCTTGCCGATCAGAAGATTGGCGGTTTGAATCCCTGTGACGGAGTGAGCTCCCATTGCGGAGTGAGCTCCCATTGCTCGGTCCCTGCTCCTGCCAACCTAGCAGTTTGAAAGCACGTCAAAGTGCAAGTAGATAAATAGGTAAATGGGAAGGTAAATGGCGTTTCCGTGCGCTGCTCTGGTTCGCCAGAAGCGGCTTAGTCATGCTGGCTACACTACCCGGAAGCTGTACGCCGGCTCCCTCGGCCAATAAAGCGAGATGAGCGCCGCAACTCCAGAGTTGGTCATGACTGGATGTTATGGTCAGGGGTCCCTTTACCTTTACCTTACCCTCTTCAATAGTGCTACCCCTTGTTTGGTGATGTGAGGAGAGCGTGTGGCATGGCATAGCACTAATACTGCGTTTGGCAGAGGACAGGAAGGAGACATACCTGTGCACAGCAGAAAGTATACCTTTTGCCATGAAGAAGACATTCCTGTCCGCCCCCCACAACGCAACACCCTAGCATTTGTTTATGCCCCCAGTATCATATGACTTTCTTCACAAAATTTTTCTGTTCAGAGAAATGTGTACAGTTCTCACAGGGCAATGGGTGGGACAGCAGAGACGTCAATAGAGCAAGGCTAGTTCTTGCATTTCAGTAGGAGCTCCATTTAGCTGTTTTGGTGGGCAAAAAGTGCAGCTGATGAGGGAACTGGATGATTAGCTAAGGCAGGAGTGGGAAACCTGCAGGGCCCCCCCCAGGTGTAATGGGACGGCAACTTCAGTCAGCTCAGCCAGCTAGCCCAACAATCAGGGATGAAAGCAACTTCTGGAGGGCTACAGATTCTACACCCCTAAATGGGAAGGATACCCCATAGCCTTCAGCTGGAGTCAAGGCAGAGGCACCATGCTCCACTGATGAAGCTGACAGGCCCACTTTAAATAAGTCCAATGGGACTTACTTCCAGGACACTCTCTCTCTCTATATATATATGCCAATTTGCCTAGAAACAAGTGCAATTTGCAATTGAATTTAAGTTGTACCCCATACATACTTTCCTAGGACTAAGTCCAATGGAACATAATGCAGCTTACTTCTGAGTAAACATTCCTTGGATCGTGCTGCATGTTTTACTTGTCCATCAGTATTTTATTTATTCATTGATTGTATTTCTATCCCTCCCTTTCCTCCCCAAAGAACCCAGGGCGGCAGAAAACACATTCAGAATGGGGTTGCACAATTCTTTGTCCCTAAACTAAGCTTATTCCATAAGATAAAACAATATAAACCAAATAATACAGTTAAACATAACATCAAACTAAATTAAAAGCCAGAAAGAGAATTTTAAAAAGGCAAAATTAAAAGAATGCAAAGATAATAAATGAAACCACAACATGTTTCACAACTTAGTGTTTTGCAGGTTTCTTGGACCAGCTTCATTGTGACAGCATCATCATACACTGTGTATGTCATAAAGGTGTCTTCAATCCCAGTTTTTGTCCTGTAAAAGTATCAAAACTAACATCAGCATCTGAATATAAAATGAAACGGAGAGCATGATTTATTGTGCGATGTGTACAATCTACTTAAAAATATATCAATGCAAAACTTTTAAGAAAGACTGCAATGTTATTTGCATAATTTTCTTAAAACCATTTTAAATGTACACAAAATGAATTAGAGAGAGATTTTTTGGATTTTTTTAACCCAGTAAAATTGTTCTTCAAGTGCTTACAAACCCACAGTTGGCAGGCACCTTCTTAAAAACAGGAATTTCCCCTTCTCTCTCAAACAGGAGAGAATGCCTCTTTTAAGATGGAGCCTACTGTGAAACATGCATGGACATGCATGCATTGTATAAAACAAAAATAGGACGCATGTACCACTGCAATTGCCAGAGATGTTGCTGAATCCATTCTGAATTGTTTTTTTATCCTTCTCAAATGTTAACTGTGGCACTCTAAATATCTGTGGACCTAACAAATTTCACACTAGAGCTCGCTTCATGTCAGATGCATCTTTCTGAATGAATCTGATGAAGTGGACAATTGTCCACACTAGCTTATGCCACAATAAATCTGTTAGTCTTTAAGGTGCAACGAGGATCTTCTTCTTTTTTCGTGTTTCTCTCTAGTGTGTCCATAACTGAAAGAATTATCCCCTGCTTGACTTTCAAGTTTTCAAATCTCACTCGTACAATGTTGGAAAGGTGCACAAACTCACTTGAGATGTTCCCAGGTTTCTTCACCAAATTTCTCTATTAGAAGAGACTTCAGGCAAGTGTTGATGAATCCGTACTGGAGAGAAAGAGACAGACAGACAAATCATCTGACTTTTGTAGTCATTTACATAGAATGACAGAGTATTTTGTGCCCTTATACCTTTCTTTTTTTAGCCTGCTACTACATTGCAGAATGAGCCTTGCCAGATAAGATCAAAAGTCCTTTCAGTCTCAGTGTCCTGTTTCCAAAATGGCAAAGCCAGATGCCTCTGGGAAGCCCACAATCATGAGTGTGAAGGCCCTCTATACTTCCAGGGGCTGGTATTCAACAACATGCTCCTCTGAATTTAGAGGTTCCCCATACCTGTCATGACTTGTAGCCAATGATAAGACATTCCCCAGTGATGATGTCTCCGAATCCTATAAACTAGTGGCCATGTCTCCACATCTTGTGTCAGTGAGTTCCATAAATGAGCTGTGTGTTGTCTTGGGTCTACCATTAGTCAGTTCCATTGGCTGTCTGTCAGTTCCAGTATTAGGAGAAGGGGACAAAAAAAGCTTCTCTCTATCCACTTTCTCTACACCACGAATACATTTTGTACATTTCTGCCATAGGAAAGGATGCTTACCATAGTGTTGGTTATCTTCAACCAGGCAGGAAAATTGCTCTCTGGAGCTGATGTTATTCTGATCTACACACAGCTTACTCGCACAGCCAACCTTTAAATGCCTAGAGACCAGCAAGCAGAGACCAGGAAGGTCCAGAGGGGGTGCTACAGTCTTGGGATAATGGAAATAAATAGCTTCCCTGGAGTATATAGCTACGCTTTAAAGTGAAATCCTGATCTATTATAATGGTGCATCAACAGCAGAGGACAAAGTCTCTAGGAAAGCAGAGATAATTATATTAAAATAAAATAAAAATGTGTCAGAGGCATGAAGCCAAATATCTCAGGCAGAATAGATTATTACTTTCATTCATTCCAAGAGCCTGTGAAGTCAAGCCTTATTGTTTATTGGAAACACCTTTAGATTCTACTGAAGAGCAAAAGTTAAAGGTAAAGGACCCCTGGACGGTTAAGTCCAGTCAAAGGTGGCAATGGGGTGTGGCGCTCATCTTGCTTCAGGCCGAGAGAGCTGGCTTTTGTCCAGAGACAGCTTTCCGGGTCATGTGGCCAGCATAACTAAACGGCTTCTGGCACAACGGGACACCATGACGGAAACCAGAGCGCACGGAAACACCATTTATTTCCCTGCCATAGTGGTACCTATTTATCTACTTGCACTGGTGTGCTTTTGAACTGCCAGGTTAGCAGAAGCTGGGACAGGGCAATGGGAGCTCACCCCGTTGTGTGGATTTGATCCGCCAACCTTCCGGTCAGCAAGCCCAAGAGGCCTCCCACTCCTGGGCAGGTGATAATGTCTCTTCTCAGCTTTTCTGCATGGGTCAAAAGAGGAGAGAGGGGTGTGTGCCCTGGATGTGTGTCCTCTCCCTATGTCCCCTCCCAAATCTGCTCTGGGAGGTTCCTCCAGCACCCCAGAGCAGATTTTGAGGTTGCATGGTGGCTGCAGAGGAGAGGAGTTGTTCCTGTTTTGTGAGTGGAATGGCAGGGTTGGATACAATCGATTGGGAGAAGTTCAGTGTTGCGCTATTACGATCATTCTGCCAAACACAAACATTGCTTCTTGCCAGACCGAATGACCTCCCTTCTCCTCCCTCTGTGTGTCATCCTGATGTTCTCCTGACCTGCCCACAAAGCTGTTTGGGAAGGCATGGAGGACATGGGGGGGGAATCCTTGTTGTGCTAGCATGAGTTGCTGTGCCAGCTCCCGCTATAGCAACTATTTAGTAGAATCTAACCCATTGTCTGGGAAATATACAGTGTTTTCTTCATGGAAGAAATTCTGCTTTCATTCCCCCACCCCCCACCCCACTATTATTTGGTGTGGTCTTTGATTACCTTGATCATATTTCATTTTAAATGGACCTTCCTGCTGAATGCAAAGCATAGGTAAAGGTAAAGCTACCCCTGACCATTAGGTCCAGTCGTGACCAACTCTGGGGTTGCGGCGCTCATCTCGCTTTATTGGCTGAGGGAGCCGGCATACAGCTTCCGGGTCATGTGGCCAGCATGACTAAGCCGCTTCTGGCGAACCAGAGCAGTGCACGGAAATGCCGTTTACCTTCCTGCCAGAGCGGTACCTATTTATCTACTTGCACTTTGACGTGCTTTCAAACTGCTAGGTTGGCAGGAGCAGGGACCAAGCAACAGGAGCTCACCCCGTCGCGGGGATTCAAACCGCCGACCTTCTGATCGGCAAGTCCTAGGATCTGTGATTTAACCAAAAGCGCCACCTGCGTCCCAGAATTCAAAGCATAGACCCTCATTTTAAAAGCAAAAAGGGAGAGAAGTCTTCTCTCAAAGTGTTAGAAGGCCACCAGTATTTTAAGAATAGAACAAAACCAGATGGTGTTATTTTATATGATACAGAATCCTATGTCCAGCTATGTGCACTGCTACACTTGTGAATAGCCTTAAGAGACCTGACATGCATGACGCTGATGTTTTAGACTTGAAGTGATTTGATAACGTGTTTGGATGGCATGCCTATCTATGGTATGACAAGGTAAAGGCCCATAATGGTTTTAAAAATCATGTAATTAGAAAATCCTTATATAATGTTTGGATAAAAATACAAAGAACTCTTAGAGAGGAAAACACCCAGATGGCTTTCACCAATGGAGGCAAAGGCCCAGAAAAAGTTAAATATGGAAACCAAGTGGTTGAGATACTCTGATCTGTTACTGGAAGATAAAGAAGGATATAAATTAAAACCATTTGATCAAATTAAAGATAAAATAAATTGGCTACATTATATTACCATCAGATTAATGAATTGTATAAATTAGATAAGAAAAATGGTTTTGTTTTAGAAAAAACTAAGTTGGAAACGGAGTTGTTGGACTCTAAAGTTAAAAATTTGTCTAAAATGTGTAATTTATTGATGGAATGGCATACAAAGGATGAACAAGTTAAATCTGTGATGATAGACTGGGCAAGAGATGTGGGACATAACAATGTTTGAAGATTGGGAGAGGTTATGGAGGAAAGGGGACAAGTTCACTGCATGTACGGTGTTAAAGGAAAATATTATGAAAATGATGTATAGATTATACTTAACTCCTGTAAAATTGGCAAAGATATATCATAATAGTGATAATATATGTTGGAAATGTAAAGAAAAAGAAGGTACCTTTTATCATATGTGGTGGACCTGCCCCGAGGTGAAAGACGTCTGGGAGAAGATTTATAATGAATTGAAAGAAATGTTGAAATATACATTTATTAAGAAACCAGAGGCCTTTCTTCTTGGAATAACAGGTTTGGAATTGCCCAAAAAAGATGTTACAGTGGTGCCTCGCAAGACGAAATTAATTTGTTCCGCAAGTTTTTTCTTGCGAGTTTTTCGTCTTGCAAGGGGCAGCCGGGGAGAAGATTGCTTCTCCCCGTTGCCTGCCCCGCAATCTCCGCCTTCCCCTCTGTCCCCGGACCTGTTTTAAAGCAAGGGAAGGGGCAGTGGGGAGAATCGCTTCTCCCCGTTGCCGCCCCTTGGTTCAAAAGGGGTCAGGGAGAGAGGGGAAGGCGCGCGCGCCTTCCCCTCTGTCCCCGGAGATTGCAGGGCTGGCAACAGGGAGAAGCGATCTTCTCCCCGCCGCCCCTTGCTTCAAAAGAGGTCCGGGGACAGTGGGGAAGACGCTCTGCACTTCCCTGCTATCCCCAGAGCTTGCGGGGCAAGCTTCGTTTTGCGAAGCAAGCCCATAGGGAAATGCGTCTTGCGAAGCGGCTAAGAAAACGAAAAACTCCTTCGTCTAGTGAGTTTTTCGTCTTCCGAGGCGTTCGTCTTGCGGGGTACCACTGTAGACTGTTTTTGTATGCCACAACTGCAGCTAGAATTTTGTTACCTAAGAACTGGAAAACACAAGAAGTCCCAACAGTGGAGGAATGGCAGATGAAAATGATGGACTTTTCGGAGCTAGCTGACCTGACTAGAAGAGTCCGTGACCGGAAGGAGGACTACCAGGAGGAATGGATGAAATTCAAAGACTATTTAGTTAAATATGTTAGGATAACTTAAGTGGAAAAACTTGCAAATACCAGATAGGCTTAGGATTTAAATATGAAATGTTAGAGAATAGCATGTTTAAAGTTAAAAGGGAAAGAAAGAAAGATGTTAAGTGATTAAGTTAATTTTATAAGAAAACTGGTTTTGGAAAACTGTTACAATGATATACACTGAAATTCAGCCAGGGGGATTTGAGAAAGTCACTTAACAATGTTACTAAGATTGGATTTAGTACAATTAAGAGGTTTGTTTGTTTGTTTGTTTGTTTAAAAATTGAAAAAAAGAGAGACCCGACATGCAAGTTTCCTCAGGGTTACATAAACACATCCCGTTCAAACATTTGGGAAGGGTGGACATCAGGTTGTTTAGTGGGGCAACAATTTTAGTTAAATTATTGCCCCCAATGGGGGATTGTAACAAGAATTTTAAGGTCTCAATCATAGAATAAATATTCATAAATGCACATATATTTAGCTAAATATATAAACCAATGTTACGTCTTAAACCATCTGATTAAGAAATATGGTAAAGGGCCTAAGACCTATATACAACCTTTGTAGTTCTGGCAGCAGTGTTTGGTAGGATAAATCATGAAAAGTTGTGGTTAAAACTTTGGAACTAAAACACAGAGTGTCAGTTATTTACACTTATTAGGATATTATATTTTGAAATGTGTGTGAGAGTGAGAGTAGGTGTAAACTGTCGGTTGTCAGCTCCAATTCCAACAACAACAACAAAAACTATGACAAGGCTGCTTATGAGCTCCCCTGCTGTTTAAGATTAATGTAAATGACGTCATACTGGAACTAAAACAACCAGAATACCAAAGTTGTAGAATGCTTTATTTCATTTTAGTGTAGTGCAGCACAGTATTATCACTACTTCCTATTGTTCTGTTAGTTATTTTGGTTCCTACTGTAGCTTTGTGGATTTACACTGTGCCATTGTGGTCCCATTTCAGTTTTCGCCCATTGCCTGTGAATACAGTAGTGCATCATCTGTGATCCTCAGCCAGGATTCAGGCGAAAATTTTCATTGCCTTTTCAATAGCCTTTTCATCTGCTGGTGGTCTTCTTTGACTACCAGGCTGCAGATATTTCTTCACTGTCGGGATGTTGCTTATTCTCTCTTTAAAGGCCTAAGAGAGAGAGAGAGTGAGCAAAATATTTTAGTAGAGAAAAGGAGAAATGGTGGCATCCCCAAATAATCATTTGCTGCTTACGGTTACTATGATTTCATAGTCAATAATGAAACTACAAGTGATAAACTTTATATGTACTCAAACTTTGTAAATACTCTAAACCCAGTTAATTCAGGCATGCACCTTTGGAGAGGGAGGTCAACATTTGAGCTCCATTGCAGGTCTATAATCGTAGGTAGGTTACCTGTTTGTGTCTAAATTTAATTCACAGAAGCCTTATTATCCATGGATGTGGGCCTCCTGTGTGATTTAGACTTTGTGCAATAGAAATCCAGAGACAATGGTGTTTTAGATATGCAAAGAATAAAAGTGCCATACTAGAACTTTGCTTATGCTTCAGTAAGCATGCTTACCTTTAAAAGAGGGAATTTGGAGAGAATATCAGCCTTCAGCTCTTCTGCCATTAAAATGGTTTCAAGCAATTGAATATCTGCTCTGCTGAGCTGATTTCCTACCAGGTAATTTTGTCCATGATCTTTGAGGACCTATAGAGCAGGAAATGTTTGAAGAGTACTTCAGGTACATACACAAAATGGAGAATCTATATCTGAACCACTTTTGAATATCACGCGCCCAGATTATATTGTATCAGGAGATCGAGAGTATTTGTATCAGTTCGGATTCATGTCTTCTAACAAACTGCTGGCTAAGAAAGAGAAGTTTGATCATTACATTCCCTCTTTCCAAACCACTGCTTGTCATGTTTCAATGAGGCAGGGCAGATTCTGAGATCAGAGTTCACATGGTAAACGAACACTGTGTGTGATTCCTGATCTTCTCTCACACAGCTAATTTTTTGTTTTACTTTTTTAACTTTTAGCTCAGAAGCTTGGAAAATACAAGGAATAAGGAAATGATTTCTGATGAGCCAAGCAGTCCTATCAACATTACCAGCTGCCAACTCCAGCTGAGCATAGGTGACTTTCTTGTGTTAAAAGGTTTGTAAGTTTCCTTTGCCCCATACCTTTTCAAAGACTGGGAAGTATCTGGTGGTGGCTTTTTCAATAACGTTTGCAAACTCTTTCTCCTTGCTGTCAGCTGGCTTGAAGGGAAGCATCTTTTTCAATTCATTCAGATCCATAGCACCTTCGCAATACATATCAATCCTATTTGAAAGAGAAAGTGTTTCCTCCTCCCATATTCAGATAATAATAAGAAAAACAGTAGTGATTGTATAAGATTATGGATTAAGAATAATATGGAAAGAAATGAAATTAGTAATTTGAACAGGTTAATTTAATAAAAAAAATTGAAACAAGAAAAACAGTAGTGGTAGCAGCAGCAACAGCAATAGTACTAATTATGATAATGCAGAGCCAAAACCTTGTGGGGGAATTGGGCAGTAGTGTCACAGGCAAAAATGTGTGATGACCCAGCAGAAAAACAAATACAGTGATCCTGTTGGAGAAAGGGCATTTTCCCTGGAAAGAGCCTCGCTCTATGCAACAAAAGCCCCTATAATTTGCTTGACATTATAGTGATCTTCACCAGCTACACCTTCTATAAGGAAAGCCTTATATCAAAAATCAATTTTATACATTCTTAAGAAAAAAACCCCAAAAAACCAAACATTGGGAAGGGTCAATCTCCTATTGGGATTACATGAAAATTCATTGATTTCCAAGGAACCAGTCCACATGAACTTTGCTGGGACTGGGAGGTCAAATTACCTCATACTGGACCCTTTCTTGCCCAAGATGAAACATGCTGACTCAGAACTCGTCAGTAGACCATATGACAGAACAGAGATGATCTTATATCATGTACAGCCAACCAAAGTATGCATTTAGTAACCAAACGTAGAGGAATGTTACAATGCTCTCTGCTTCACGTCCTTCCCATAGAGATTATATTTGGCGGCAATGTAGTTGAGAATAGCTCGGGTCTGCACCATCTTCATCCCATCCATTTCCACCATGGGCACTTGCTGAAAGAGCAGGTCTCCACCTTGTGAAAGGAAAATGAAAAATCAGTCCATCCTCCCAGGTAATTACTATGGAAATTAAATTTTCAGGAGCATCTCCCAAGCCATGCTTTGATTTTGAGCCTTTACTTTTACATTGTGCCTTTGCGATAATCATGTTTGCCTCTGCTTTCCCCTCAAAACCCTTTTGCAGAACATGTGCTAAATTAGTACAGCAATCACACATTGGAAACTAGTTTTGTATGTTATTTAAGCTACTTCTGTTCTTCAGCTAAAAAACAAGCAAACCATTTTGCACAATTCAGAGTTGAGTGGTATGTGTTGTGGGTATCTGGAAAAATCTCTTTTCTTTCAAAGAAGAGAGAAAAATGCAATATAACCAGATCACAACTGCGTATTGACACATATTCCTGCCTGAAAGTGTGCACAATGCAGAACTGGAGAAACAAGTCCACTTTGAAAACCCCTGCTATTAAGACTATTAAGGCTTTACTGTACTAGAAGACAGTCCCACTGATATTCAGATAACATACTCACCATGCTTTAATTTTTCTAGATATTCTTTGGTCTCAATTAATTGTTCTTCAAACTAAAAAATAAAAGAGGCAGAATATTTCAAGGGTCTCATGAAATAATTTCAGGCTCCAAAAATGACACAGGGCCTTTCAAGTTTTCAAAATTTGATGAAAACTCCCCTTTCCCAGCCGAATTCCGGGCCAGCCCGCCCAATAATTTTCTCTGTCTGGGACAGAACAACAAATATTTCCCATGCACAAATCAAGTACTACAGGCTAGTCATATCATTTTAGCACTTGAAGCAGTAAATCCCACAATGACCGCTCCCCACATTAAATGGGGGGGGGCGCCCTTTGTGTGGTCACGTGAAGCCCCCTGGACCCTATGCGACACCATTAGCACAGGCTTGGCTTGGCCTTCCCCAGGTGGGATACCTGAAGATCTCTGCCTCCCTCAGCCAGTTGTCCAATCCCGGCTGGGAAGGCGTTGCCAAGGTGATCAGGCCAGTTAGGGGGAGGGACCACCTGCCCATACAATAGGGGGAGGATCTTACCCGGGAATCGTCAGTTGGCTCCAGAGCTATTCCCACCCTACCCACCCTCAGTTAAGACTTCTTTTGCAGGTTAACCTTTTCTCCACAGGTATGTGGGCGCTGCTGCGTCAAGGTTGCTGTTGAAGGGCCGGAAAGGAATTCTCTTGCATTGGCAGGTTTGCCTTTCCCATAGCAAAACGTCACAACTTTGGTGGTATCAGGCCTTGGGCGGAATCCTTAAGTCTATCTTCCGTAAATGGGGGGGGGGGCGTGCAGCGGTGACCCACGCCCCCCTTCTCTTTGTGGCGGCGATACCAGGGTTCCCCGTTAAAGGGGTTGTTTGAGGGGAGGCTTCGGCCGTGCACCTGGAGGTTGACATTGCTCTCCCCTGCGACGGCGGCATAACAGGGGCGGGCTCTCTCTTCTGGAACATATGTTCTCCAGAGCCAGCCCATCCCCCCCCCACTGGATAACCCTGATGTTCCCCAGATCCCTGGCGGGGGACTGAGAGGGATAAACGTCCAATGCCTGAGCCAAGGTCTACCCACATCTGAAACATAATAAAGGTGTGGCCAATTTTAATCCCATAGCATGTTGTCTTGAGTCGTTATTCCACACGGGGGCCGCCCAGGGTTTGGGGGACTCCGCCTGTCCACACAGTCATGTCTCCCCCCCCCCCCTTAGCAGCAAAAGTACAATAATAATGAAAGAAAATAACTCATCAATTAGCTGCCCCTTCCAGGATAGATAAAATCCCCCGCCTGAAGCAGGCACCTCACTCACAAATGATAATGCTGGACCCAAATTTGGAAACTGCCTGAAATATAAGAATGCTGGAAAAACAACAGTTCCCTTGATTCTTTTTGGGGGGTGGGGGAAAGGTGCTTTCTCAGAGAAATTCTGAAGACAAACAAACCTCGACTCCTGCTGCAGCCAACAGCCACCTTATGCTTTCCATTCGGCCTCTTCCATTGAAGTAGTAAAGCTTAGGTTTCCCAGCCATGTTCCTAAGTGTTTGCTTTCCTGTTATGATGAAAGACACACAGAGAGAGATTGAGAGGTCATGTTTGATAGGGAAACCACTGCAGAGCAGGACAACTGTTCAAAATGGTGCTCTGGTGATTGCTTACAGCAAGAAAGGATTTCATACTAAAGCCTTCTGGTTTATTTTTTATCAAACGCTTTTTCATAATCATGGAGCACAAGCAGATAAAATAGGAAGCAAGAGTTAAAAAAAACCAACGATCTATGACAGGGGTCAGCACTTTTTTGGCAGGAGGCCGGTCCACTGTCCCTCAGACCTTGTGGGGGGCCGGACTATATTTTTTGGGGGGGGGGAATATATGAATTCCTATGCCCCACACATAACCAGATATGCATTTTAAATAAAAGCACACATTCTACTCATGTAAAAACACCAGGCAGGCCCCACAAAAAACCCAGAGATGCATTTTAAATAAAAGGACACATTCTACTCATGTAAAAACATGCCGATTCCCGGACCATCCGTGGGCCGGATTTAGAAGGCAATTGGTCCGGATCCGGGCCCCAGGCCTTAGTTTGCCTACCCATGATCTATGACTATCACCCCCTCTTGGACAGCCATGATGTTCCCAGAGCCACAAAATTGTAACTTCCTCCTCGTACTTGCACCATTGCCCTTGCCATCAGCTGCCTCTCATCTCCTCAGGCAAGTCTGGTAACATGGCTTTCCACCATGGCCAACCGCCAGGGATGATGGGAGTTTGTAGTGATGAATCACATCTGAAGCACCACCTCTTTGACTGGCTGGCTCAACCAGGTAAGGATAGCTGATGGGTCTCAAACCTATGTGAGTTAGGGACCTCCCCTCCATGCAAGGACAGGCTCTGGCAGGTTGAGGGATGAGACCAATAGTGGGTCCAAGGGTCAAGAAGGCGATTTCTGCACATGCTGTAGAGGGAAGTGAGGGACAGGTGGAGCTCATCAATATGGGAAGGTAACCCATCTAGGAGGAGGTAGCCTCTGACCCTAAACCTCCATTGCCTTGTATTTCATTTCTTCTTCCTAGGAAGAATTCCTAGGAAGAAGAAAAGGCTAAGGAGTAAACCCTAAGCAAATCCAGAGTGGAGTCCCTAAGACAGTTGGATGGCATCTACACCCTCCTCAACCCTGGATAACCACACCCATTTTCTACATTCTTTTCAATAATATATGCATTTATATGCACATTTTACCTTACCATATGTGTTTTTGCACATTGTTTGGCTGGAGAACTGCAGTCAAATTTCAAGGGATAGCTATGTTTTTGAAAAATGAAATTTAGTGAGTTACTATTTTTAAAATTGAAATATACTCAGAGTCGCAAAGTGATTTCATGCTCTTTATTCAGCTCATTGTGGTGAGGAGGAATGGAAGTCCCCTCAAAGTATCTGCTTTATATACATTATTTACACAATGGGCTGCACGTGATTGGCTAATTCCGGACTTCTCCTGTAGGCCAATCAGGTTGTGGATTCACTTCTATCTGGCGCTGGATTGGGGTGGCTCCTGCTGACCAATCATACTGCTGCATTGTTCTAGGACCAATCAGACTGCTGCATTTTGGATCCTATTGTTCTAGGACCAATCAGACTGCTGCAGTTTGGATCCTATTCAACTCAGTAAATAACACCCCTCCCCTCTAAGTTCCAGTCCTGCCCGGGAGGTCGCATTCATAGTCCTCGAGGTACGCTGGCGGCCTACGTGTGCGTTGCGGCCTGGGGTGTTCCCTGGTCCGGAGTTCAGATTCTGGCTCGTGTTCCAAGGATGCTGGCTGTGATGGGGCCGTTTGGTCTGGTGCAATCAGCTTGCTCAGTCATGGTTCTGGTTCCTGTGTCCTTTCGGCCTTGCGTGTCATCTCTGTATTTACTGATTCTGCCTCTCCTGCTGGCCCCTCCTGTTCTGTGGGTCTCACTGCCCCACTGTTCCCTTGGGACTTCTCTGACCTGTCCTCCTCCTGGTTTTCTCCCAGGAATCATCGCTGTATCTGGTCGCAGTGGCAGCGCCAGCATTGCCCCCCATCCGTTAGCACCTCGTATGACACGGGGCCAGTGACCCTGGTGACTGTGGCGGGTACCCATGCTGGGCCTGCCCCAAAATTCTTTGCGTACACTGGGTCCTGGGCCATGAAGGTCCGGGGGTTCCTGCGTTCCCCCACCACTACCTCATCCTGAGCTCTATCGGGGTGAAGGCAGTCCAATCTGATTGCAAGGCGCCGACCCATTAGTAGTTCAGCAGGGCTCCGGCCAGTCGTTGGGCTGGGGGTGCTGTGCTGTGCTAGAAGGAATGTGGCAAGGCGGTACTCCCAATCCCCTTGCTTCATGTGGAGGAGGGTGTCCTTGGAGGTCCGCACCATGCGTTCTGCTTGGCCATTGGTGGCAGGGTGGAATGGCGCTGAACGGATGTGGTGGATGGCATTCTGCGCTGTGAAGGTTTGGAATTCTCCTGTCGTAAATGCGGTCCCGTTGTCTGAGAGGAGAGTGTCAGGGAGCCTGTGGGTTGCAAACAGCCTGCGTAGTACCCGGATGGCTGCGGACATGGAAGAGGACGGTACCAGTGCGACTTCCAGCCATTTGGTGTAGGAGTCCACCACTATGAAGAATGTTTTCCCCTGAAAGGGGCCAGCAAAGTCCACATGCAGGCGTGACCATGGTGCTCGGGTGGACTCCCAGGACTGGACTGGGGCCCTTGGGGGATCTGGGCGGGATTCTTGGCAGGCCTGGCAGTGTTTGACCCAGGCCTCTATCTCTCCGTCGATCCCCGGCCACCACACATAACTCCTGGCAAGGGCCTTCATTCTCACTACCCCTGGGTGTGTCTCATGTAGGGCTGTGAGGACCCTTTTGCGGAGGGGCTGGGGAACAACGACCCTGCTTCCCCATAACAGGCACCCCTTGTGGGCCGACAGTTCATGTTTGCGGGTTGTGTAGCCGGCGAATTCTGGCCCGGGGCTGCTGCTGGGCCATCCCCTCCACACCCAGGACCTGGGAGATGACCCTATCTTTCTTGGAATTGTGTGCAACCTCTTGTGCCTGAATAGGGCGGTCGGGAAGCAGCTCCAGGCTCATAACCTCTTGTGCAGGTGCTGGATCAGGGCCTGTTTCCGGTAGTGGTAGCCTGCTGAGGGCGTCCGCATGGCCCATCGCCTTCCCAGGGTGGTGAATCAGTGCATACTGGTAGCTGGCAAGGAAAATTGACCACCTGAGGACGCGAGGAGACAGTACTTGGGGGGTCTGCTTTTGGGGGGCAAACAAGCCAAGCAGCGGCTGGTGGTCAGTCACCACGGTAAACGGCCGCCCGTACAAGAAATCATGGAATTTTTTTACTCCCTTCACGATTGCCAAACCCTCCTTGTCAATTTGCGAGAAGTTCCGCTCGGTTGTGTTGAGTGTCTGGGGAAAGTATGCTACCGGTACCTCTCTTCCATCAGGGAGTTGGTGTCCCAGGACAGCGCCGATGCCATAGGGCGAGGCATCACATGCTAGCACCACCAGCAGCCTCTCGTCGAAGTGTGCCAAGACCGAGTTTGAGACAAGCAAGTTCTTGACTGCCTGGAATGTGGCCTCCTGGTGCTGGCCCCACACCCAAGGGGCCCGCTTGTCCAAGAGGGGCTCCACTACCGTCGCCTTGCGGGGAAGAAATGGTAAAAGTTCAATAGTCCCAAGAAGGCCTGAAGTTCAGTCTTGCTCTTGGGCGCTGGGGCATCACAAATGGCCCCGTACCTTGTCCCCAGTTGGGTGGACCCCTTCTGCGTCCACCATAAATCCCAGAAAGTCCACCTGAGGCACTCCTAGTAGACATTTTCCCCGCTTCACCTTGAGACCCGCCGTCTGGAAACGGTGCAGAGCGGTGCAGAGGCAGTCCTCAAACTCCTCTGGTGTGGGCCCAGCAATCAACACATCACCGAAGAAGGGGGTGATGCCTGGAATCCCTTTAAGGAGAGAGTCCATTAGATTCTGAAATATGCCTGGTGCCACGCTGACACCGAATTGCAGCCGCTTTACCCTGAACGCTCCTCTGTGCGTCACAATCGTCTGTGCCTCCGCTGTGGCCTCATCTACTGGCAGCTATTGATATGCTTGGGCCAAGTCCAGCTTGCCAAAAATTTTTGACCCAGCCAGGGTGGCAAGGACATTGCTGACCACTGGCACTGAGTATGCGTGGGCCGTGAGGGCCTTGTTTATGGTACATTTGTAGTCTACGCAGATACAGACCGAACCATTAGGCTTGACGGGTGTGACAATTGGGGTTTCCCAGGGGGCATTAGGCACCGGCTCCAGCACTCCACGAGCCGGTCCATACGGGGTTTCAGGGCGAACGGGACCAGGCGGGCCTTGAGCCTGACAGGTCGTACTGCGGGGTCAAGCTGTAGAGAAATGGGGGGGGGGGGGCGTATACTGTCCCAATTTCCCATCGAAAACCCCCAGAAATTCCTTGCATATGGCGTCCACGTCCACTTGTAAGCTAGTGTGGTTAACCCCGGTGATGGCTAGCCAAAGTGGTCCAAATCGGATGTGAGGGCGATATGGCTGCGACATCTGTCACCCCATTGATCGCCAGGGTTGATTCGGCTGATCTGGCTGGCTAGGCGGGTGTCCCCTTCCTCCCTCACTGCTCCATGTGCGTCCCTCCCGAAGCTGCGCGCTCGGTGGAAGAGGACGACCATCCCAGATAGAAGGAGTGTACCGTTCTTCGGTCAAGGGTATACGATAGCTGCGCTCCCCTGCTAGAACCTCCAAACAAGCTCAAGGTCAAAGTGGTCCAAACCATGCCAATCCCAGTAAGCTAATGTAGGGGCCCTTGACCACAAGCAAGTCCAGTTGCCGCATCCACCCTCGATATTGCACCCTGAAGGTCCCCACCCCCATTGTGGGGACCACACGTTTCTGGAAGTCCCAGAGGGTGAATGGGGCCGGCCTGAATTTGGGACCCCCACTAGGACACAGTTTCCTTAAGGTCCTTGCCGAGATTATGGATAGAGTTGAACCCGTGTCAAGCTCCATGCGGCACGGGGCCCCCTCTATCTGTACCTCTACATAAATTTTCTCTACGTTGGGGTGGGGCAACTGGTATACCTGGAAATCCGTGAGCTCCGTCGAGTTGCCTTGGTGCATTGGGCCCCGGGACCTGGGGCTCTTGGATTGGTCATCTGATGCCTGGTGTCAGGTGGGCTGAGCCCAACACACCCGGGCGATGTGTCCCGATTTTCTGCACTGTCTGCACTCTGCGTTGCAGAAACGGCAGGTCCTCCTCTAGTGACTTTCCCCGCTGCTTGCGCAGTTCCCTCCTTCTCGTCGAGGCAGCTGTGGTATGTGTGCTGCTTGAGTGCGCTGCTGTACTCGGTGCACCTCCTCCCTGTCAGATCCTGAGTCGTCGGTGAGGTCTTCATGGTGGACCCTCGGTTGGGACGGCAGGCTCGGCCGTGCCTCTTGCGTCGACCTCTTGGCAGCTTCCGTTGCCAGGGCCTCCTCCAGAGCAACCTGGAACGTTAGGTCCTTCTTAGCGTAGAGGCGTTGTTGCAGCTTCTCATCCTTCAGGACACCGACGAGGCGGTCACGAGGCATGTTCTCCAGCTCTGAGAAGTTGCAGAACCGGGCGGCTTGGCGGAGAAAGGTCACAAACCCAGTTATGGTTTCCCCAGGGGTTTGCCGCTTTGCATAGAAGGCATTTTGACGAGCCACCACTGAGGGCTGCAGTGAAAAGTGCCCCTTCAGCTGTTCCATTATTGTTTTGTATGGAACAGTAGCAACGTCTTCAGGTGCAAGGAGAGCCTGGGCGATTTCAAACGTCTCCTCTCCGCAGATGCTGAAGAATATCGCCCTCTTCTTGGCGTCTTCTTCGTCGGTGACCCCTTTGGCTTCTAGGAGGAAGGTGAAATGGGACGCATACGCTTCCCAGTCTCCAGATGCTGGGTTGAATGGTGAGAAGCTGCTGTCGGTTGCCATTCTGAGTTCCTTGTGTCCCGGAGCTGAAGCCTGGATACACGGTGCGAGGCAGCGGTGTGGCAGATGGCGGTGCTGCGGTGCTGTGTGTGGCAGTCAGCTCAGTGGGATCCCACCCTTGTCGCCAGTGAAATATACTCAGACTTGCAAAGTGATTTCATGCTCTTTATTCAACTCATAGTGGTGAGGAGGAATGGAAGTCCCCTCAAAGTATCTGCTTTATATACATTATTTACACAATGGGCTGCACGTGATTGGCTAAATCCAGACTTCTCCTGTAGGCCAATCAGGTTGTGGATTCACTTCTATCTGGAGCTGGATTGGGTGGCTCCTGCAGACCAATCATACTGCTGCATTGTTCTAGGACCAATCAGACTGCTGCATTCTGAATCCTATTGTTCTAGGACCAATCAGACTGCTGCAGTTTGGATCCTATTCAACTCAGTACATAACAAAAATGAATCTAATTTCTCTCCCATTCTTACCCAAGATTTCTTTTTCCTCTGAGGTGCAACAAAGACCAACCCCATATCATTTTTAGAACTCTGCCCACTGCCCAGCTCCTGCCCTTGGTCTGTCCAAAGGGAAATGTCTCTGTTCTGAGGATTACAGGTTTGAGGATTACAGTATCCCCCCTCCCCAACCCACAAACCTTTAGTACCCTGCGGGTAAGAAGAGCAAAACTTCTGGGCAAAGGTGAGGTCTTTGAAAATTGTCCCTGCACTACTCCTCTGTCCAGGGTGTTGCTCTTGAGCAATGACTCTCCAAAGCAATCGTCTACCTTAGAATACTAACCTGCTTCAAGTCCTGAACAAGTGGAAGTTCTTCTCAAGGAGAGCGAGCTCCGAACTTGTGTGGCTCAGGGTTATAAAAGCTCAGGAGCTCCACCTTCCAAGAGGAGAGAACAGCTTATCTGTAGCAGAAACTCCCTATTGCAAATAGAAAAACACTTACTCTGACTTTCGTGAGACTTTTCACCTACAACAAATCAGTCACGCAAAGTTAATTCACAACGGGAAAGGTTGTTTCACGCTTGCGTAACATGATGCAACTCAGTTTATTATAAATCTGTACAGCTGCACTGAGGGCAAGCATTCCTGGTCTTAGTAGTGTATATTCAACTGAAACCTTTGTATAAATGGGCAGGAGGCCACTGCAGTCTGTGGTTGCAGCTGCTAGCCACAAAATACAGAAAAAGGTCTTCCCTGTTGGTCCTACCCACCTTTTGGCGGGGGTTGGGGCGACTACAATTAATGGTATGCAAAACTGGATTTCTACAGGCAATCCAGAAATTATTCTTGATTTGTTATGTAAGATACCTGATCCGGATGATCAAGTGAAAATCACATATTTGCTGTCTGGCTTTGACAAATTTGTGACAGTTGCAGTTGCTGTCATAAAACTGAGAAGAATGTTCCTTGAGGATAGCATGGTGGACTGGTAAAGAACTGCTGCTATGGCTGGTCACTCTAATTGCTGTAGAAGGCTATGAAAACAGGTCATTTTCTGGCAGGGAATACGTTAATGGGATTTATTTTCCTTGCCTCTAATCCAGCAGGACCACACAGATCCCATCACATCTACGCAAAGCACAACAGGAACTAGTCATGACAGAACAGACATGTTATTGACTACTCAAGTAAAACATGGCACTGAAGTACAAATGCTTTAGAATGCTTTATTTCATTTTATTGTACCATCACACAGTATTATCATCATCTCCTTTTGTGGATTTACACAGTGCCATTATGGTGATCCTCTACTCAGTAGTATTTGAACTCTGGAATGCACCAGAGAGGTGGTGGAACTCAGTTCCAGTGAGTTCTGGCTGAAAAAAATCCTTGCACAATATCAAATGTTTGTTGGCTCTTGCAATTTCATTCTTTGACTGTTGGCCGTGCTGGCTGTGGCTGATGGGAACTGTAGTACAAAACCCCTGGAAGGTTTCATATCAAGTTTGGGAACGTTGCATTAGATTAATATCTAAAGGAGGCCTCAGAATCTTCACAAAAGATTTTTACTCCATTTTTCAAGAGTTTGCAGTCAAAAGCATTTGAGACTATGGAACCAAGAGGAAATACTATTTTACGGATTTAGGCTCCAATTCTATACCTACATTTACCCAGAAGTAACTGGATACACTGAATTCAAGTACACTGAATTCAAATGGTACTAATGCTGAATAGACATGAATAGGATGACACTGTTAATCCTCCAACTAGCAAGAGAGAAGTCACACAGATTTGTTAAAATCATGCCAGTATTTGTAGTGATCTTCATAGCAGATGTTCTCAGATGTTGAAAATCTTCCTGATCTCTTGAAGAGCCTTGTCGTCTAATTCAAATTTCCTCTGGCTGCCTGGCTCCAAGAATTTCTTAATTGTGGAGATGTTGCTTACCCTTGCCTTGAAGTCCTAGATTGAAAAACAAGAAGCACTTCTAAGAAAAAGGTACCAACATAGATGGACTTACACAAAAATGCAGTTCACATATTGGAGAAGAAGACCAGGGGTGGCCAGGGGTGTAGGAAGGGGGGTGGAGGGGGCGGGCTGCCCCAGGTGCCACTCTGGGAGGGGTGACAAGATGGCCCCTGCCTCCCCCCAGCTGTAGAGCGGCAGAGGGCGTGTGCCATCCATATGGGCTGCCGCTCTCGTGCACTGTCCGTACGGGATACCGCTTGTGCAGCAGCCCGTATGGACTGCACATGTGCGGCATTCCATAAGGAGTGCACACGCGCGAGATGCCACACATGCGCAGTCTATATGGCTCCACCACTGGGCCTGGCCCCATCCATTGGCTTCAAATGTTTGCTTTCCTCTTCCCTCTCCATTCCTTTTTCCTTTTGTATCATGTGTATCATTGCAAGCTTGGGGGCAAGCGCCATTTTTACTTTCAAAATGCGTGCAGTGCTTTGAAAATTTTAGATTTTCCTACATGTTTAGTAATAATAATAATTATTTCTAGACATGTGTTGAAGATTATGTCATTCCAAGCAGCTCTTTTATCATATGATAAAAGTTTAAAATCACAAAGTTTTTAAATGGTCATTTGATGGAGGAATTTTGAAAAGCAATCTATCTGTTCATTAATAAGCAGTACCTTGTTTTTCAAGCATTCAAAAACCATACAGAAAAAATTAAGCCCATGAGACTAAATTAATGAAGTAGTGCAGTATGTGTTAATAAAAAGTTTTTAAAAAGAAAACCCATAAATACTACATGGGGTTATTAGTAATGTGTGTGTGTGTGTGGGGGGGTGTCTCAATTTGCTCCCTTCCCTATTTATTTCAGATTCATAAAATAAAATTGGGTAAAAGGCTGGTTTGACTATAATAGAAATCCCATTCCCGCAAACTGTGGGATGTGAAACACAAGAGCAGTAAAGTATAACATTCTCAGAGTGAACATGTTTACACATGGGGATGAATGTTTGTCCAGCCAGCAGGTCAACTTCCTTTTTCCTTCTGGGCTGGGACAGACTTCCTCTGCATGTGACCAGAAGTGGGTGTGGCCTCACCTGTGCAGGTAACAACAAAAGCACAGGGCAGGGCAGCCATCTCCCTCTCTTTTTGACTACATGCATTGAAGAAGCAACATCTGCTTAGCCAAAGATGCTCTCTTGGCTCCAGCCAAGAGAGGACAAAGGTACTGTCTTCTTATGAGATAGTTTCCAGGTATATGTTACTTTTCTACGGTAAGCTAAGTCTGCCTTCTGGGATCCTATTGTGAACAGAATGATGTGTGAATAAACCTTTTAATACTTTTATAGGAGACTGTGCCGTGTCTTATCTTTTATGAGGGAATGAGGGGAAAATACTAGAACAGTTTTTATAGAGGCTTTAGCGAGCCTGAGCAAACGTATCTGCTGCAAGTTTAAAAAGGGGAATGCTACTCTGCTAAATTGTAAACTTGTTAACACAAGTTGGAAAGGCTATTATCAGACAATATAGCCTCTCCTGCATCCTTGAATATTCCCACACAAACAAATAAAGATTCTGACTGATTAATGAACACACTAACAATAATTTTCACATTCAATCACCTATGGGAAGGAGAAGATCGGTGGTCCTATTGTCCCATGGTCCTCAAGCCACATGTGAAATCCGAACTTTCTCTATAGTTTTTCTACAAGGCCCCTCCAACTCTATGATCTGGTGAGCCTTTTTTTGGTCAGGTTGTCTTGTAATGCATCAAACTAAGGCAATTCTAGCCAAGAAATGAAGCACTTTTATCATCAAGCAAAGTAGATGCAGAAGTCTAGATGCCTGCTCCACAGAAACTTCCAGATGCCTGACATAAGACATACCCCCCAGATGGCCACTTGGACTTGCTCTCATACACCACCATAATCACCATCATAGAGATGATGACATGCTAAGTGCAACACACTCCTATGACTGACGTTTATCCAGTTGCTGTATTTGCACTCTGTGAATACACACAGTCTTACAGTTTCCGTTCCATCTCATTTCTCAGAACATGTGTTAGTTCACTCACTTGCAGCAGAGGAAAGGCAGAAAGAACATCAGGCTTCATCTCTTCGACCATCAGAATAGCTTCAAGCAGATGGACATCTGCCCAGCTGAACTTCCCACCAACAAGGAAATCTTGTCCATGATCTTTTAGAACCTGTGGCATACAAAGAAATAGAAGTCAGTGTTGAGGGTATGTAGACTCCTGGCTCAGACTGGGCAACAGAGGCTCCTTGTGGATTATTTCTGCTTCTTTTGTGTTTCAGACATGTAAGGCTGAGAGGCAGGCAAGGACTGTCCCATGAGAGTAGCCACTTGGTTTTTTCATTCAAATATACATTTTACACACCTGCATGTATCCCACTGCATAACACTGAAAGGCCCTCATTTCTGTGATTCTCTGCTCAGTAGCATTGGAACTTGACATCGGGGTGGGAAACCACATATTTGTTGCGCTCCAGCTCCCATCAGCCATAGCCAGCATGGCCAATGGTCAGGAATTAGGAGAACTGTTAAAAAGGTAAAGGTAAAGGAACCCTGACAGTTAAGTCCACTCGCAGATGACTCTGGGGTTGTGGCGAGAGTTGTACTACCCCCCAAAAATGTTGGTAGACTTGTAGGTTTACTATTCCCCATTTAAGTGCTTCCACAGAATTTTGCTGCTGCTATGGATGGTTCCCCCCATACACCTTCAGCAGTTGAGATCTAGCTGCACATTCTACGTTGCTACCTGACAATCCCTTACCTTTTCATAAACTGGGAAGTATCTGGATGTGGCCCTCTCAAAAATTAGGCTGGTCTGCTTTTCTTTGTTCTCAGGGGGCTGGAAAGGAAGCGTCATTATCATCCCCATCAGATCAGTTGTTCCTTCCACGTACATGTCAATCCTGAAAGAAGCCATTAGCACCGTTGCTTTCAGGGTTTGTTTTCTTAGTTTCTCTTATTTCTTTTCCTTTTTGCTTTATTATTATTACTATTATTTTATTCTTTATTTTTCCAAAGTTTCAATACATATACGCATATACTACATATTTTCTCCATCTATTCCTATTAGACTTCCTACCCCCCCCCGCCCCCAATGTTGGGAAAGATGGAGGGCACAAGGAGAAGGGGACAACAGAGGACGAGATGGTTGGACAGTGTTCTCGAAGCTACCAGCATGAGTTTGACCAAACTGCGGGAGGCAGTGGAAGACAGGAGTGCCTGGTGTGCTCTGGTCTATGGGGTCACAAAGAGTTGGACATAACTAAACAACTAAACAACAACAATACCCCCCTGGTGGCTTCCGTTTTCCCATTTTAACACTGCATATCCTTAGACAAGAAATTACCACCCAATTATTATCGTGAAAGTACAGGTCAATCTAAATATAATTAGAGCATATCATAATTACACAGAAATAAGAGAATAATTAATACTGTATTATAAATAACATATGCAATGTCTTTCCATTTTCTGATATTCAATCTGGCATCTTCCATACATGGTTGGAAAGTTGACAGTTATGTTAAGCTTGCCATTACCATGTTATGGCATGGTTTTCCTCCCCAAGTAGCTCTAGCCTAAATTTCCTTGTAAGAGTCACGTTGTGACATAGCTAGCTCTAGCTCTAGGAATACAGAGATGCAAAAGCAGGAAAATAGCTGGATGTTTGCAGTTCAGTGCATACATTCCATATTTTCAGCTTCTGTCAAGAGCTGGCTTTCTATTAAAAAAATAGACCTAGAGTGAATTCTACATGTTCATAAGTACAGTGCTCTCTCCTTCAGGTCCTTCCCGTAGAGGTTGTGCTTTGCTGCGATGTAGTTGAGAATCGCTCGCGTCTGCACCATCTTCATCCCATCCATTTCCACCATGGGCACTTGCTGAAACAGGAGCTGTCCATCTTTAAAAAAGGAGGCGGGTGTGGGATAAGTGATTCAGTCCTTAACAACTTAAGTAGCTTAAACCAATACTTCAGATCGATTCAGGCTGCCTTCTTTGACAGTTAAAAATGGTGTATTAAGTCTCTGATACAGATCTTTCTTCAGGAAAATCTGCCTCCCTTTTGGTCTGCACAGTTCAAATAGGAACATGGAAAGGCATCATTTTATTTCCACCCTGTATTTGTTCCATGCGCTATTTCTACATAACTCATTGTGTAAATCATATGGTCATTATATTACGCCATCTCATTCCTTCTGATGCAAAGGAAGCACAACACAAATGTGTGTCTCTGTGTGTATACATCTCATGTGTGTATAAAAGGTAAAGGGACCCCTGACCATTAGGTCCAGTCATAACCGACTCTGGGGTTACGGCACTCATCTTGCTTTATTGGCCAAGGGAGCCAGCGTACAGCTTCTGGGTCATGTGGCCAGCATGACTAAGCTGCTTCTGGTGAACCAAAGCAGTGCATGGAAACACCATTTACCTTCCCGGCGGAGCGGTACCTATTTATCTACTTGCACTTTGACGTGCTTTTGAGCTGCTAGGTTGGCAGGAGCAGGGACTGATCAACGGGAGCTCACCCCGTTGCGGGGATTCGAACCGCCGATCTTCTGATCGGCAAGTCCTAGGCTCTGTGGTTTAACCCACAGCGCCATCCGCGTCCCTTCATGTGTGTATACATTGTTTCAAATTGTTTTTAATGTTGTGTTTCAATGTTGTAACCCACCCTGGGACCTTATGGTGAAGGGTAGGAAATGAATGAATGAATGAATGGAACAATCATTTATTTATTGTCTATGGACAAAAAGCAACAACAGTGCATATCAATCATAGAATTGTAGAGTTAGAAGGGACCCTGAGGATCATCTTGTCCCAAACCCCTGCAATGCAGGAATATGTAGCTGCAACCTTGGGTTTATCAGCACCTTGCTCTAACTAACTAAGCTATCCAGGCTTAATCCCATTAACTGGATTGATTTCTCTTCTGGACATGAGACAAATAAGCAAGCACTGGTTATTTCCCCTCCCATTTCCACTTTGCTTGAAATTCTTCAACATTCCTAAATCCAGATTCCCTATTGTTTTTCTAGTTCGATGGAAGACTGAACCAATGTCACCCCTGAAAATAACTATGTGTAGACACTGACATGGACCCCAGGACAAAGTGGTTTTTATTTTTAACAGATTCAGTCAATAAGGAGCCATTCTTTAAAGCAGTCGCATGCGGGCAACACTTACACCTATAGACTTACCATTCCGTAATTTTTCCAAGTCTTCCTTTTTCTCTATAAATTCTTCTTCAAACTGAAACAAAGCAGCCGAATTAAAAAAAAAATAAAATCCTAACTTTACAAGTCTTTGCTGACCTTGCAGAGAATAATTAACAGATACTTATCTTTTATTTTTGTTTAAGAGCAGCTGATGCTTCTTGGAATTTTTTGAAAAACTGCAAGATGCAGTACAGCTTTTAAATTTCATTTTTCTCAACCTGTACCCTTCATTTGAACTGATTTCTATTAGAGAAGCAGTAGTTGGGTCAAAATGGGCTCTTTGTCTTTGCAGAAATCATATGCTCAGTCTCTACACAATGCATATTTTCTTTGCTATTTTTATTTTCATGGTCAGATTAACCACGCTATTCATATAAGAATATTCCTAAAAATGGCTTCCAAAGACAAGCCATTCAACTCATTGAAATAAGACCCAGACAAAGAACTCTGAACCAATGCCAGACATCCAATTCCCCTTGGCCCTCTTTATGTAGCTGTGAAATACAGTCGTACCTTGGAAGTCAAACGCTTTGCAAGCTGAACATTTTGGCCAGTTTGAGAACGTTCTTTGGAACCTGAACGTCCAACATGGGTTCCATGCCTTTCTGTTACCAATCGGAAGGTGTGCCTCGTTTTCCGAATGTTTTGGAAGTCGAACAGACTTCCAGAACCGATTTCATTCAACCTCTGAGGTATGACTGTATTATGATTCCCCTCTCTTACTGGTGACATTTCTATTATGTCGGAAATTATATATTCTAAAATATAGCTGCAGGTTCCCTAGCAGATGATTGATCTTGCAATCCTATATCTGCTGAGTGCGACTCACATCTAAGTGAACATGCATTGGCTTCCGCTGTATGAGTCAATATGAAAAAAAATGGTCTTTTAATTGTCAGCCAAAGTGTTTGCTTCCTCTGGATGGATATTTCCTATACAGCGTATGAACGCCTAGAATTGAGAAAACCACACCCTTAAAAGTGGGTGGAAATTGGCTTCACTGCTTGAGTGACATAAGCAGGAGCGTATTTTTGAAAGACTACAGTCTATTTCATCATATGCTTCATCAATGCATATAAGAACATATACAGGAACATGTGCACACACAGTATTGTTGATAAGACATCTGTGGCATCTTCTGCTTCCTGTGCAGAAGAGGCCATTTATTTTGGCCATTGTTGGTTCATCTACCCAGCCTTGCCCCACCTCTTCCTTTCATGGGCACACAAACCTCCACTCCAGCTGCTGCAAGCAGCCAACGGATGGATTCCATCTTCCCTCTCCCGTTAGCATAGTGCAACTTGGGTTTCCCAGCCATCGTTTTGGGTAGTCTTCTACTCTGTCAAGCACAACACAATTGACTGAACAGCTTCACAGTATAACAGTATTGTGGACTGTCCTAAAAATGGAAGCAGGAGAAAGATGCATTAGAATAGGGGGAAACGGCCATGAGTTGAACAGGCAGAACATTCAGTGTCAAAAGTGTTGGGATACAACTCAGCTTGTACTAAAGGCTGGTAGGTTTGCACACAATATTGTGGTTAAGATTTGATAGATAGAAGAGAGGGCGCAGCAGAAGGAGAGAAACGACAACTCCATGGAAAAAGACATTGGAAGCTGACAAAAATATGAAATTGTGTTTTGATTGTATATGCTAAAAATGTTGCAATGTAATAAAATATAATAATAAAAAAAGGAGGAAAGCTTTAAGCTTTCTAGACTGTTCTTTAACCTGACCTGTCCTCAGGTTCTCAATTGATCCTCTCATGGTTGCTGACCTTATTTTCCTACTTCTTCATCCTAACCTTGGTGAGGCATCTTTATATGTTTCTCCTACTGAGAACAAAGAACAAGCGAGGCTCCTTGCAACCTGTGTTAGACAGAAGTACGATCTTTCCAATCAAGTATATATTTCCATTAATTAACTTGCCTTTCCTATTCTCCTAAACTCATCGAGTCTCAGTGCAATTGCATCGAAGGTAAAACATGCTCCCCAAAACAGAGATTTATTGTTAAGCTCAACTTCTGCAGTTAAACTCCAACTCTCATGCTTCAACAGGTAGACTTTCCCCCACTACTTTAGCTTCATGCTGAGGGTGATTTTATTTAGGTAATCATGTCACTGACTCTCCCCAAGTTATAAAGAAGATTGTTAACTTTGCATGTATGCTATTGTAATCGATCCTATATGTTTGGCAGTTATAGATATATTCTTTCCAAAGTGTGTAACGAGAATCAGAGGGTCCTCTTAAACAATGTGGTCCCTCCACAATGCTCCAGCATGAGTGGCTGATGTGGGAATGAAGAGGACTAGAAACTTTCCTTCTAATGGGCGTAGCCAGGATTCTTGTTAGAAGAATTCTTGTTAGAAGGCAGAGCAGCCAAAGTTATTGAGTTTTCTTTAGGAAATCATGAGTAAATAGGACATTGCGGCAGAGGGCAGGCTTCTGCTGGGTGTGTGTGTGTGTGTGGACAGAACCTCAGATAACTGAGTCCTTTCAATGCTTTTCAATATTATTTGTGGACCTAGAAGGTCCCCTTCACTATGCTCCCCCCTTCACTATGCCCATGTTTCCTTCCATCAACTTCCTTAAGTTATCCTAGATCTGAAGTCTGATTTTGGTTAATCCTTCCATCCCTTACACCACTTTTATGTACTGAGTTGAATAGGATCCAAAAGGCAGCAGTCTGATTGGTCCTAGAACAATAGGATCCAAAATGCAGCAGTCTGATCGGTCCTAGAACAATAGGATTCAGAATGCAGCAGTCTGATTGGTATTAGAACAATAGGATCTAGAATGCAGCAGTCTGATTGGTCCACAGGAGCCACCCAATCCAGCTCCAGGTGGAAGTGAATCCGCAACCTGATTGGCCTACAGGAGAATCCCGGAATTAGCCAATCACTTGTGGTCCATTGTGTAAATAATGTATATAAAGCAGATATTTGGGGGGGAACTTTCATTCCTCACTACTATGAGCTGAATAAAGAGCATGAAATCCACACTCGACTCCGAGTATATTTCAACCACCTACAAGGGATAGGGAATTTCTCTTGAGTTAACCTGCCTTAGGATCCAAGTCAATATAAACATCAAAGCTCCCCTCTTCTCTTGGCACTGTAAATGCAAGGCAGGCAAAGCATAACCAGCCCTCTTAAAACTGATAATAATTTTCAGTCCTAGCCCAGGTGTTAAGTCTGTTCACTAAGAAAGTACCACTAGAACTAGCTACTCTCAAGTGTGCGCACAAAGTTTCACAGCATTAGAACACATTATTTTTAGACTTCTTAATCTGCAGAGGTAATTTCTGCCAACTAGGAGCTTCTATTCTTGGCAGCCAGAGCACCAGAAAACCGACAGCTTTTCTCTCACTCTGCCCCACTGACAAAGCAATGGGCTTTCTTGTTGAATTTCTGGCTGCCGTGCAGTTACAGTACAATAGTCCTTCCAGGGAACACCCACCCCTGTCTCCTGATATACTATTAATGTAAGCTCGTTCCTGCAATGCTTCATTTTCTGGACTCCTCCTGCTTATTCCCCAGACCTCAAAATGGTGGGTGTTGTTCTCTTTATCCAGCCACTTCCCGCTCCCCTTCCCACCTACCATTTTTCACATGTCAGGAGAGCAACCTCTGGTTCTTTCAACTCCATTTGCAGTTACCACACAACAGTATTTCCTTTCCCCTACCCAACTTGCTGACCCAAATAATTGCCCCTGTTGTCTTTCAGGAGTCCACTGCTATGTCTCAAACCCCTTTCCCTTCTGCCCCTTCCTCGCTTTTCAACACCTGACCCTTCTGCTTTCGAAAAGCCCCCTGCTACTCCGTCACTCACCTCCACTAAAATCAAAGTGCAACTGAATTGCATTTAAGGTGTGCCAAGCTGGATAGAAATGCCAGTTTGCCACCTTTGGTTCCTCATCCCTCTTTTCAATTATTAACAGATGACTGAGTGCGTAAGTAATCCGCCCCCACCCCCCCAGTACTAACCTCCAACCAAATCTGAATCCACTTTCAGGGTCTAGGCAAAAGAAACTGAGCTCTGCCTTTTCTTTGCTCGTTTCTGTTCCACCTTCTCTGAAGATTTGCATCTACGAGAAGATAAAGCTGCTGCTGCTGCTGCTGCTGCTGCTGCTGAACAAGTCCAAGCAGTTTTGCCTGGCTGCTAAATCAGGGGGGTTTCCCTTGCCCACCTTTTTGCTGAGGGGGAGGAGGAAGTCCCCCCAAGGCCAGTGCTGAGTTACAGCCTTTTCACATTCCTGAAGCGTAGCTATGCTACTCTGTTACACAGCACAGCACAGCACAAAAGACCCTTGTGGGAAGTTTTAAAAATACCAAATATATGTATCCACACAGAGAAACAAATCCATCCATGCTACAGTCACACGGACACTGGGGGGAAAAACTCTAGTCTATTAGTCCTCAATGCACAAGACACTTTTTGTCCTATTATTTACTTTATTTATCTGCAAAATTCTGTAAGATTAGCCCATCTCAAATGGATTATTTTCCGCTCACAGAATCTGACTCCCCATGCATGCAAAGCAACACACAGCATCTGTGGGCTATGATACTGTTATAGAGCCTGTTCGGGAATACTAGAATTTAATAAACAGTAGTAATTAGGTAATATCAGGGATAGGAAGGGAAAATATAATCTGCAGACATTGTGTCAGACAAAGAAGCACAATCTTGGATAAATGCCTTCAACACCTGGAAACTCGCACCGCTTGGAAATTGGGTGGCATGTAGCGATATTTGACACTAGAGTCTTGTGATCTCCTGACTTGGATGAAAGTTAGTATAAGACTTTTAGATAAGGCTTATCAGATGCTCAAGTTTTGAGTTTCTATTGCAAGGAATTTCTGGTTTGTACCAGCAAGGAATAGACATTTGGAGCTCGAGTTCCAGGAGAGCCACCTGATTTGTGGTTTTGCAGCCTATATAACACCGGTCCTGAAAGATCTACATTGGTTTCCAGTATGTTTCCGAGCACAATTCAAAGTGTTGGTGCTGACCTTCAAAGCTGACCTCTGGCCCAGTATACCTGAAGGAGCGTCTCCACCCCCATCGTTCAGCTCAGACTCTGAGGGCCTTCTGGTGGTTCCCTCACGGTGAGAAGTGAGGTTACAGGGAACCAGGCATAGGGCCTTCTCGGTAGTGGTGCCCGCCCTCTGGAACGCGCTCACATCAGATGTCAAGGAGATAAACAACTATCTGACTTTTAGAAGACATCTGAAGGCAACCCTGTTCAAGAAAGTTTATAATGTTTGATGTTTTATCATGTTTTTCATATTCTGTTGGGAACTGCCCAGTGTGGCTGGGGAAACCCAGCCAGATTGGCAGGGTATAAATAAATTATTATTATTATTATTATTATTATTATTATTATTATTAACAACTGAGTAGTCTCACCCAGTGCCGTAGCTGGGGGTGGGGTGAGCCAGAGGGGGGCCATTGAGTGTCCCAGCCTTTGTGTGTATGTACACAGGAGAGACAGGTAAAATGGTATCAAAGCAAACATGCACAGGTATTTATTTATATACTACTTAATGATGGGGTATTGTTTGGCCTGTCCTGAACTTGTCATGAATTGAGAATACATACCGTATTTTTCGCTCCATAAGATGCACCCGACCATAAGACGCACCTAGTTTTTAGAGCAGGAAAACGAGAAAAAATATTCTGAACGAAACAGTGGATGTATGATTTTTGTGGTTCATGCTGTGTCCACAGACATGTGATCTGATGGTGAGTTTGGGGTAGCCCAATGCAAAAACCCTGAGGATCCATGTGGATCCGTGCTTTGTAACCACGTTTCTGCACCATAGCAGCCCCAGGCAACAGTGGGTGCGTGATTTTTTTGGTGCAGGCTGTAGCCATGGACATGCTATGTGATCTGATGGTGAATTTGGGGTGACCCAATGTAAAAATCCTGAGGATCCATGGGCTTTTACCTCCCCCCTCCCAGGCAGCCTCCACTAGCATCCCTCATTTTTCTTCCGATCCCACTGATCAGGTGTTTCCTTTCAACTCTCCCTTCCCTCTTGTTTGCCTTAGTGTCTTTTCCTTAGCTGGAGCAGTTTTTTGCTCCTCCTTTTCTTCTAATTTCTCTCCTTATTGCTTTAGTCTTCCTGTTTCCCCCCTTTGCAAGTTCGCTGTCTTTACCTCCCCCCTCCCAGGCAGCCTCTTTTATCTCTAGCATCCCTTATATCTCTCCCCGATCGGCAAACAATCAGTGGCTTTGTTTCAACACCCACTTCCCTCTTTCAAAAAAAAAAAGCATGATCTGCTTTTTGCCCCTGGGCAATTCGGCTCCAGGGACCACACATTCGCTCCATAAGACAGACAGACATTTCCCCTTACTTTTTAGGAAGAAAAAAGTGTGTCTTATGGAGCGAAAAATCCGGTACATCTCACATAATATGACAAGCTTGGAAAGAAAATGGGAGCCTGAGTCAAATGCCAATTACCCTAAGGAATTAACAGTAAGGGAAAGAGTTGACTGCAATGTTCAGCAGCCATCAAGAGAGCTTCAACTAATGGAAGTTTCAGGTTGGTCAAAGTCCAACTTAAAGCAATCAGAACCCAATTTGAACTGAGATCTCAATCAGAGTATATCTGTATGCAGGGCTCCCCCCCCCCAGCCAGAACTCAGGTCCAGCACCTCTCAGGTGGGCACCATTGCCATTACAAAAGAACAAGGGAGGTGTTCGTGGTGAGATCTGGCTCCTCTTTTTCTAGAAAAATAGCCCTGGTGGTACTTGTTAATGAAATGGGAGGATTGGGCTGATCTTAGTTTGATAGGATGAATCATGAAAAGTTGTGGTTAAAACTTTGGAACTAAAACATAGGCTGTCATTTATTTACACTTATTAGGATATTATACTTTGAAATGTGTGTGAGAGTGAGAGTAGGTGTAATTATTTGCGACTTACAGTTACTATGATTCAATAATGAAACTACAAGTGATAAACTTTATGTGTACTCAAACTTGATACGTACGCTAAACCCAATTATTTCAAGCATGCACCTTTGGAAAGGGAGGTCAACATTCGAGCTCCATTGCAGGTCTATAATCATAGGTAGGTTACCTGTTTGTGTCTAAATTTAATTCACAAAAGGCTTATCCATAAATGTGGGCCTCCTATGTGATTAAGACTTTTTGCAATAGAAATCCAGAGACAATGGTGTTTTAGATATGCAAAGAATAAAAGTGCCATACTAGAGCTTTGCTTATGCTTCAGTAAGCATACTGAGTGGCCCACCACATCCATATAACTGGAGGCTGAAGATGCAAGTATAGTTCTTGGCTGAATTAATGGTACAACAGTGAAGTGCTCCAGAACTTCTCAACCTATAAAACAACCAAGTCCAGGTTTGGGAGAAGTGCCCGTTGCCATGCAATGCTGTGTGCCCCACCACCAAAGCACATACATACATACATACATATATACACCAAACACACAGGGGCATTTTAAATCTTGGGGAGCTTCTGTTTTATATCAGGAATAGTCTCCAAAAACTGAGAAGAACATTCCTTGAGGATAACATGGTGGACTGGTAAACAATTGATTTGGCATGAAAAACAACAACACCCTATTTGTATTAGTTGTATAGATAGATAGATATTGTGTTTTAATATTGTATATTGTACGGGTTGTATATTTTTTTATCTTTTTCCGGTGATTGATATGACCTTGATGGTTGAAGCAACAGCAACAAACAATAAAGAGAAACAGAATTCTTATTGCCTGCATCATGTGTGCTTTAGCTGAGGGTAGTGTTTGCAAAAAATTATTTGAGTTGTTATTGCAGAAACTCCTGTTATAAAGGAATCAAAGGGCTTTACTGAGGTTGTGCTCCAAGTAAATGAACAACATGAAATGAGACAATTCCCATTAAACTATTATTTCATCTGTTAACAGTTAAGGACTCTTTTATAACTCAGGACAGCTTGCTGAGGCGAAACAGTGTTGTCCCCTTTCAGTTTTAGCGCTTTGCCTGTGGCTACAATAGTGCATCAACTATGATGCTAGTCGTCAATTAAGTGGAAAACTTCCATTGCCTTTTTAATACTCTTTTCATCTATTGGTGGTTTTCTTGGGCTACCGGGCTGCAGAAATTTCTTGACTGTAGGTATGTTGCTTATTCTCTCTTTAAAAGCCTAAGAGAGAGAGAGAGAGACAGCAAAATATTTTAGAAGAGAAAAGGAGAAATGGTGGCATTCCCAAATAATCATTTGTCATCTATGGTTACAACAGTTTCATGGTCAACAGTTTCATTAAACTACAAGCGAGAAACTTCAGATCTACTCAAAACCCAATTATGTCCCTTCGAAAAGGGAGCTCTATTGCAGGCTTATGTGGGTTAACCTGTATGTGTCTACATTTAATTCACAAATGGCTTGTAGAAACCCAGTGATCAGGGTGGATGGGAGCTGCGTTGCACAATATCTGAAGGATTTCACATTCTTGACCTGGCAGCTAATGAGAACTTACAAGAGCCAGGGAACCTGTTCACTGCCTATCTTTTCACTTTCATAATAAGTTGCGCAATGGTGTTACTTACCTTTAAAAGAGGGAATTTGGCGAGAATATCAGCCTTCAGCTCTTCCACTGTTAAAATGGCTTCAAGCAATTGAATATCCGCTCTGCTGAGCAGATTTCCAACAAGAAAATTTTGCCCATGATCTTTGAAGACCTACAGAGCATGAAATAAGGTAAAAAGAAAAGGTAAAGGACCTCTGAATGGTTAGGTCCAGTCAAAGGCAACTATGGGGCTGTGGCACGCATCTTGCTTTCTGGCCGAGGGAGCTGGTGTTTCTCCACAGACAGCTTTCTGGGTTATGTGGGCAGCATGAAATATATTGAGAGCACTTTAGGTAAATACACAAAAATACGCAAAAAGAAGAATGTGTATTCCGACCACTTTTGAATTATCTAACACCCGGATAATATTGCATCAAGAGTGGAAGAGGATTTGTATAATTTCTGAAGTATGAGTTCCAACAAACGACTGCCTAACAAGGAGAAGATGGAGCACTGCTTCATCACTGCTTCAATGGGGCAGTGCAGAAGCTGAGATAAGAAGTTCGTGTGATAAATGAATACTGTGTATGATTCCTGGTCTTCTCTCACACAGCTTTTTAAAACTGAAGAGTTGCTATTAGAAGTTTGGAAAATGCAAAGAATAAGGAAATAGTAGCTCAGTCAGTAAGAATGTGAGGCTCCTAATCTCAGAGCCATGGGTTTGAATCCTATGCTGGGAAAAGATTCCTGCTTTGCAGGAGTTGCCATCGATGTCCCTTGTGGTCCCTTCCATGTTAGAGGGGGATTTTCCACTGGTGGCAGATGACAGAGACTGTGACACCACGAGACTGGTGTAAAACCAAATTAAATAAAGGTTTTATTACAAAACAACAAACAGCAAAGCTTGTGGGTGTTTTTTCTGCAGGCAAAGTTTAAACTGAAGCTTTCCCCCTTTTGTAGTCAAGACCAGCTGTATCCAATCTGCCCAAAGCTCCCATAAACAGTTCTTAAAGGTACAAACATCTTTACTGTTTCTATGCAGAATGATTCCCAACATTCCAACCCTACAATTCTATGCTTCTATGTTTTTATGTTGGACCAAGCAGTCCTATCAACATTGCAGTTGAGCCTAGGTGACTTCTCTTAAAAGGGTTGTAAGTTTCATTCCTTCTTCGCCTCGTACCTTTTCAAAGACTGGGAAGTATCTGGTGGTTGCTTTTTCAATAATGTCTGCAAACGCCTTCTCCCTCTTGTCAGCTGGCTTGAAGGGAAGCATGGTTATTGATTTATTCATATCCATAGTAGCTTCACAGTACATATCAATCCTGAAGGAAAGAGAATGTTGCCATGACTGGATCACTCGGTAGCAGATGAATCGCTCTGTTATGTTGGAAATGTGTTGGTTATAATAAAACTCATTTGTCAATAGTAGAAAGGTGTTTCCTCATCTCAGTTATTCAGATAATTACAAGAAAAACAACAACAGTAGCAGTGGCAGTAATGATAATGATAATGTAAAATGAACAGAGCCAAGAACCTGTCAGGGAGGGGAGGGGCAATGAATATTGTAGTAGCATCACAGGCACAAAATGTGTGATATCCCAGCAGATAAACAGGTGCAATTATCTGGTGTGTTCGAGAAAGGGTATTTTTCCTTGGAAAGAGCCTCTCTCTGTGTTTTTAATACATGTGCTTCTTGGTGTATTATTATCTTCAACGGCTACACTTTTTTCTAAGGAAGAGCCTTATACTCAGATTTATACATCTGCAAAAGAAAAATACAATGCCTTCCAGTGATCCAGGCTACTGGGATTACATGAAAGACTAGAGTATGAACTTTGGAGAAACCACGTTGATTTCAAAGGAACCAGTCCACATGAATTTTGCTGGGACTGAGAGGTCGAATTAGCTCATACTGGACCCTTTCTTGCCCAATCTGACAGTAGAGATGAAACGTACTGACTCATAAGTCATCAGTAGATCATATGATAGACCAGAGATTTCCTCTTAAATCATACACAGCAAACCAAAACGTGCATTTATGAACCAAACTTAAAGGAATGCTACAGTACCATGCTTTCTGCTTCATGTCCTTCCCGTAGAGATTGTGTTTGGTTGCAATGTAATTGAGAATAGCTCGGGTCTGCACCATCTTCATCCCATCCATTTCCACCATGGGCACTTGCTGAAAGAGCAGGTCTCCACCTTGTGAAAGGAAAGTGAAAAATCAATCCATCCTCCCAGGTAATGACTATGGAAAGTAAATTTTCAGGAGCATCTCACAAGCCATGCTTTGATTTTGAGTCTTTACTTTTACATTGTGCCTTTGCAATAATCATGTTTGCCTCTGCTTTCCCCTCAAAACCTTTTTGCAGAATGTGCTAAATCTGTACAGCAAGCACACATTGGAAACTAGTTTTGTATGTTATTTGAGCTACTTCTGCTCTCTAGCTAAAAAAACAAGCAAACCATTCTTCAGTATGCAGAGTTGAGTGGCAAAATAACCAGATGACAACATTGTATATAAAAGTAATATAACCAGATCACAACAGTGTATTCACACATATTTTTGCCTTAAAGTGTGCACACATAACTGAGTGTGCACACATAACTGAGACTGCACAATGCAGAACTGGAGAAACAAGTATATTTAGAAAACACCTGCTACTAAGGCTGAGATCCTATACACCCTTCCCTGGAAGATAGTCCCACTGAACTCAGTGTTGTCCACATGTGAGTAGGCACATGTAAAATTGCACAGTGACTTTTCTGAGTTGGCTATCTGTTCTTCATATTGTACAGAGAATCTACCCTGCTCTATTAACTTCAATTGGAGGTTTGCCATAAACCTGGACAGGAGGAGGGTAGGGCTTCACTGCAATCCTGAGGTTTGTGTGCTTATCATTGTAAATGTCTTGAGAGGTGAATAAATAGAAATTATACCCATTTCTATCGGTTATATCTTATAAAGTCGTTTTTAGAACAGACCTACTGAAATCAACAGACTTGCATTAGTCATGTGTACTGATTTCTGATTCTGATTTTGATCTGACTAGGGATAGGAAAATACCCAGTCCACAACTGGGTTATACCATATAAAACACTCTCTCTCTCTCTCTCTCTCTCTCTCTCTCTCTCTCTCTCTCTCTCATATAACATTCAGATTACATACTTACCCTGCCTTAACTTTTCTAGATCTTCTTTCACCTCAATAAGTTGTTCTTCAAACTAGAAAACAAAAGAGGCAAAATATTTCAGGGGCATCATGAAATAATTTCAGGCTCCAAACTACTTCCAAACTACTGAAGGAAATTTGATGAAAACCTTTTAAGCATTCTTCCCTTTCACAGGGCCATCCATATGGGCTGCCGCTCTCGTGCGCTGTCCGTACGGGATTCCGCTTGTGCAGCAGCCCGTATGGACTGCACATGTGCGGCATTCCATAAGGAGTGCACACACGCGAGATGCCACACATGCGCAGTCTATATGGCTCCACTGGGCCTGGCCCCATCCATTGGCTTCAAATGTTTGCTTTCCTCTTCCCTCTCCATTCCTTTTTCCTTTTGTATCATGTGTATCATTGCAAGCTTGGGGGCAAGCGCCATTTTTACTTTCAAAATGCGTGCAGTGCTTTGAAAATTTTAGATTTTTCTACATGTTTAGTAATAATAATAATTATTTCTAGACATGTGTTGAAGATTATGTCATTCCAAGCAGCTCTTTTATCATATGATAAAAGTTTAAAATCACAAAGTTTTTAAATGGTCATTTGATGGAGGAATTTTGAAAAGCAATCTATCTGTTCATTAATAAGCAGTACCTTGTTTTTCAAGCATTCAAAAACCATACAGAAAAAATTAAGCCCATGAGACTAAATTAAAGAAGTAGTGCAGTATGTGTTAATAAAAAGTTTTTAAAAAGAAAACCCATAAATACTACATGGGATTATTAGTAATGTGTGTGGGGGTGTGTGTCTCAATTTGCTCCCTTCCCTATTTATTTCAGATTCATAAAATAAAATTGGGTAAAAGGCTGGTTTGACTATAATAGAAATCCCATTCCTGCAAACTGTGGGATGTGAAACACAAGAGCAGTAAAGTACAACATTCCCAGAGTGAACATGTTTACACATGGGGATGAATGTTTGTCCAGCCAGCAGGTAAACTTCCTTTTTCCTTCTGGGCTGGGACAGACTTCCTCTGCATGTGACCAGAAGTGGGTGTGGCCTCACCTGTGCAGGTAACAACAAAAGCACAGGGCAGGACAGCCATCTCCCTCTCTTTTTGACTACATGCATCAAAGAAGCAACATTGTGTAAATAATGTATATAAAGCAGATATTTGGGGGGGGGGGGACTTTCATTCCTCACTACTATGAGGTGAATAAAGAGCATGAAATCCACACTCGACTCCGAGTATATTTCAACCACCTACAAGGGATAGGGAATTTCTCTTGGGTTAACCTGCCTTAGGATCCAAGTCAATATAAACATCAAAGCTCCCCTCTTCTCTTGGCACTGCAAATGCAAGGCAGGCAAGCATAACCAGCCCTCTTAAAACTGATAATAATTTTCAGTCCTAGCCCAGGTGTTAAGTCTGTTCACTAAGAAAGTACCACTAGAACTAGCTACTCTCAAGTGTGCGCACAAAGTTTCACAGCATTAGAACACATTATTTTTAGACTTCTTAATCTGCAGAGGTAATTCCTGCCAACTAGGAGATTCTATTCTTGGCAGCCAGAGCACCGGAAAACCGACAGCTTTTCTCTCACTCTGCCCCACTGACAAAGCAATGGGCTTTCTTGTTGAATTTCTGGCTGCCGTGCAGTTACAGTACAATAGTCCTTCCAGGGAACACCCACCCCTGTCTCCTGATATACTATTAATGTAAGCTCGTTCCTGCAATGCTTCATTTTCTGGACTCCTCCTGCTTATCCCCCAGACCTCAAAATGGTGGGTGTTGTTCTCTTTATCCAGCCACTTCCCGCTCCTCTTCCCACCTACCATTTTTCACATCTCAGGAGAGCAACCTCTGGTTCTTTCAACTTCATTTGCAGTTACCCCACAACAGTATTTCCTTTCTCCCCTTTCACAGTCAACTTTTTGGGAACAAAAAGCAGTTGCCTCGGTGTGAAAGGTGAGCCAGCTTTTTTCCCTCTGTCTGGGACAAAACAGCAAATGTTTCCCATGCAGAAATCAAGGTAGATACCAGTACTACAGGCTGGTCACGTTACCTTAGCACACGAAGCGTAAAAAATCCTACAATCATGTCTCTCCCTCCTTAGCAGTAAAAGTACAATAATAATGAATGGAAATAACACAACAATCTGCTGCCCTTTCCAGGATAGCTAAAATCAACCGCCTGAGGCAGGTGCTTCCCCCTGGCAAATGGTAGGGCTAGAACCAAAATTAGAAACTGCCAGAAATGGATTCTTAGTCTACATGCACACACACACCAACATTCTTCCGATGAAATTAGGGACGTCTCATTCCATAATGATGTTGGGATTTTTGACTACGTGTTATTCTGTTCAGCTTCACACAGAGTCAATTAAGAATCAGCAGACAGCCAAGGATGACTGAACAGAAAGGAGTAATTCTGCCTGGGGATATGGAAGCCTGGGAACAGCTTTACCATTGGTTGAAGTCTCACACAGGCATAATGATTTATGACCTACTGACTGGAATGTGTTGTTGGTCAGTGTGGTGTTCTGAGAGTTGTTTGGAGCTTGCTAAGAGAGAGCTCGTTAAGATCCATTTCTGTTCTTGTATATAGTAACTTGTATATAGTATATAGTATACAGAGTCTGCTGTAAATAATAAACACATCAAAGTAACCTAGTTACTAGTAGCAACATTTGTTCCTGCTTTGTCCATTCTGCCTGCAACTGATTGCTTTCTGGAACTCTGCGTATGCTCTGCTAAGGTCTGGCTAAGGTCCTGCAACAGGTCAAAGTCGCAAAACACCAATAAATGATAATTTTATTGTTTATACCACATCTTACCGGGTTGCCACAGCCACTCTCGGTGGCTTCCAACACATATAAAAGCATAAGAAAACATTAAACATTTTTTAAAAACTTCCTCATACAGGATTGCCTTCAGACAGTTCGGGAGTCAGATAACTCCATATCCTCCAACATTTCTCCAATGAAAATAGGGACGTCCTAAGAAAAAGTGGGACATTCTGGGATCAAATCAGAAGCCAGGACAGCTTCTCTACATCAGGGACCTCCCTGGAAAACAGGGACACTTGGAGATTCTGTACACACCATACATTTAGAGCTCTTGGAAAGCACATGACTTCCCACAAGGAATCCTGGGAGGTGTAGTTTACCCCAATTCTTGTTACATAACAACGCTGAACAAACAACAGTTCCCTTGATTCTTTTTGGGGGGTGGGGGAAAGGTGCTTTCTCAGAGAAATTCTGAAGACAAACAAACCTCGACTCCTGCTGCAGCCAACAGCCACCTTATGGTTTCCATTCGGCCTCTTCCATTGAAGTAGTAAAGCTTAGGTTTCCCAGCCATGTTCCTAAATGTTTGCTTTCCTGTTATGATGAGAGACAGAGAGAGATTGAGAGGTCATGTTTGATAGGGAAACCACTGCAGAGCAGGACAATTGTTCAAAATGGTGCTCTGGTGATTGCTTACAGCAAGAAAGGATTTCATACTAAAGCCTTCTGCTTTTTTAAAACAACAACAACTCAATTTCATAATCACAAAGCGCAAGCAGATGTAGCATAGTATTGCACAGATAAAATAGGAAACAAGAGTTAAACCCATCCTCCCAAACATCCATGACTATTTAACCTCCATCAGATGGCCATTGTCTTTGCTCCTAGAGAAACAAAATGGCAACTCCCCCCTTGTACTCGCACCATTGCCATGGCCATCTACTGCCTTGCATCTCCTTTCACCCTTTTAAAAAAATATGTGCACTAAACATGGTGAGACGTGAAGAAAAGAGAGAAAAAGAGAAAGAGAAACAGCACCCATGTAGAAGGGAAAGTAAAGGGGGGAGGGGAAGAAAACCCAAAACAGTATACTTTACAAATTTGTTGTTGTACTTCACCAGATCCTAACCTATTACAGCATTTGTAAGAATGGATTCCAAATATTGTTGAATTTGTCCATGGGAAGTCTGCATTCATATGCAAGTTGTTCATATGTTGCAAGTTTGTATGTCTTCAATCCAATCGTAGAAGGGAGCCGCGTTTTTATTTTCCCAATTCATCAGTATCTGTCCTTTTGCCATGGTAAGGGCACAGAGAGTCATCTCATATTGTCACAAAATGTGCTGGGTATATAATTCAAGAGGATATTTTGCTCTGTAAATGTAAAGTTGTTCCACATAGTTCTGTTGATAGTTTCAGTTACCTTCTGCCAAAAATATTTCAATATAGGACAATGAAAAAAATACGTTTTAGAGAAGCATTATTCCTCTTGCATCTCCAACAGTTAGATACCTTAGATAGCCCCTTTTTAAACAAACATAATGGGGTCCAGTATATTCTAAATATTATTTTTTGTTGTATGAGCCTCAATTTAAGGTCCAGACACACCCTTGTTATAGCACTTTAAAACGTTCACCACTGTGTGGTCAAAATTGAGACTTCCAATTCTTTATTCCATTCCTCCCTCAATACCTGTATATCAAATTGGTTTGCTAGTAACAAAGATTTATTTATGTTGATGGATGGCTTTTTTTTTTTGCATAAGAATTAATCAGCTGCTTCAATATCTCTGGGGTCTCTGAGGCTGTAAAAGCTGCTGGTCCGTAGATGGTGATTAGCAGGTGTTTTATCTGGAGATATTGCCAGTGAGCCTTTGTAGGTAATCTGTATTTGTCTCTTAAAATAGAATATGTATAAAATTCATCCTCTTCATTTATCAGCTGGTCTAACATTAATATACCCAAATTCATCCACCTCTCCAATACGACCATTTCTTTTTTCTAGTTAATTCTTTCCCGATTTTTAAAGACGGGTTTTTGTTGTGGGAGAAAAGGTCAAAATTATATTTTTTTTGACATGTGGTACCATATTATTTGAAATGATGTTATTGTTTTGATAGCATCTTTAGTATTAATGTATTTAGATCCAAGTGCCACCCAGCTTTCTAAAGGTGCTACATAGGAATATTCCAAAGTCCAGTCTCCTGTGCCTACCCAAAACTCCTTTTTCCTCTGAAGTGCAATCAAGTCTATCCTCCTATTTAATTTTTAGAACTCTGTCTGCTGCCCAGCTCCTGCCTTTAGTCTGTCCAAAAGGAAAGGCTTCTGTTTTGAGGATTACAGTGCCCCTCACCCCTGCAAACCTTTAGTACTCTGCTGGTAAGAAGAAGAAAACCTTTGGGCAGAGGTGAGGTCTTTGGATATTTTCCCTGCACCACTCCTCTGTCCAGGGTGCTGCTCTTGAGCTATAACTCTCCAAAGGAATTGTCTCCCTTAGAATACTAACCTGCTGGAAGTCCTGCTGGACATGTGAAAGTTCTTCTCAAGCAGAGTGAGGCCTGAATTTGTGTGGCTCAAGGTTATAAAAGCTCAGAAGCTCCACCTTCTGAGACAAGAGAACAGCCTATCTGTATCTCCCTAGTTTAAATAGAAATAAACACTTGCTTTGCCTTTCGTAACAGTTTTCACCTACAATCAGTCAGTTAATTAAAATGGGAGTAGTTTTCTCATGCTTGTAGTGTATAATATGATGCAACTCAGTTTTGGGTAAATGTATGCAGGTGCACTGAAGACAAACATTTGTGCTCTTGGTATATTCAGCCCAAATCCTTCTATCATTGAGCATGAAGTCACTGCAGCTGCTAGCTAGAAAATACAGGAAAAGGTCAAATACACAGGACTTCCCTGCTGATGACAGACCCTCCAAGTGTCCCTGTTTTCCAGGGACACTCCCAGATTTATTTCAGCTGGGGCAACCCAGTCAGGTGGGTCGAGTGTAAATAAATTGTTGTTGTTGTTGAACAGAACTTCCCTATTTTCATCAGAGAAATATTGGAGGATATGTGAGCAGTCTGGAGGCCTGTGTCAGCTGCTTTTCTGAAGAGTAGATGAGGAAAAAAGGCAGGACCAGCTCCAGATTAAGACTAAGAAACTGAGCTCTGCCTTTTCTTTGCTCGTTTCTGCTCCACCTTCTCTGAAGATTTGCATCTACGAGAAGATAAAGCTGCTGCTGCTGCTGCTGCTGCTGAACAAGTCCAAGCAGTATTGCCTGGCTGGTAAATCAGGGGGGTTTCCCTTGCCCACCCTTTTGCTGAGGGGGAGGAGGAAGTCCCCCCAAGGTCAGTGCTGAGTTACAGCCTTTTCACATTCCTGAAGCGTAGCTATGCTACTCTGTTACACAGCACAGCACAAAAGACCCTTGTGGGAAGTTTTAAAAATACCAAATATATGTATCCACACAGAGAAACAAATCCATCCATGCTACAGTCACACGGACACTGGGGGAAAAAACTCTAGTCTATTAGTCCTCAATGCACAAGACACTTTTTGTCCTATTATTTACTTTATTTATCTGCAAAATTCTGTAAGAATCTCAAATGGATTCTTTTCTGCTCACAGAATCTGACTCCCCATGCATGCAAGGCAAAATACAGCATCTGTGGGCTATGATACTGTTATAGAGCCTATTCGGGAATATTAGAATTTAATAAACAGTAGTAGAAAGATGGCGACGAAGTAAGACGCGCTTGCCGGAGCTCCCCTTTCCAGCTGTAAGTTACTCCGCTCCTATTTTTCTCTGGAAGTTGGCACGATAATGTTTTGATGATAACGCCAGGAACTCACCCTGTGGAAGCTTGCAAAGTCAGCGCCATAAATCTCCTTAATGAGCTTCACTAACAACCTGATTAGCTGCAACTTGGGCAGCCACCAGCCGCGCTTCCCTGGCCTTCCACCAGCTCTTGCTTGGCCTTTGAAGGACTCTTAGATAACCGAGCCGCTCAAGGGGTATAGTATGACGAACCTAAAACGTGGTCGTACCTCTTCTGTGGAAGACCTTTCATTTAATGCCTCAGAACCTATGTCTAAGGTTTCGAAGCCTACTGGGCTGGATTCACCACCTAAGACCTTAGAGCCTTCTATCTCATCATTGGAGGAGTTTTTCTGCAATCTTGTGCCTCCTTTACCTGTTACCTCTAAGCAGTTAGATTGCCTACATGATCCTGCAACGACTCCAAACAACCTTTTAAACACCTCCAAGCAGGTAGACTGTCCATATGATCCCGCAACGACTTCAAATACTCCTTTGCCAGGAGACAAATCGCTGTTGGATATAACCTCCAGCCCAGATGGCCCCTCTCCCCACCCTGTCCCTCACTGTAAATCTTTATGTGATATAGTACAATCAGTGGAGCTGAGGACTTTGCAGAAATATTGCCTGCACTTGGCTGGTGAAATAAAGGTGTTATCAGCTTCCATCAATATGTTAGAGGGAAAACTAAATGCCTTCACCAAAACCCCTGCTTCGATTTTGAATCCACCATTAAATCATCAGGGACCTGATAATCATGAGGCACGGAGCCTAAGTAGGGGGCAGCAGCTAGTAAACCTCCAACTCACCCCTAACAATATATGCTTGAACATCGCTCACTCCTGCTTCCCCTACTATGCCTGGAGAAATTGTAAAGCTGCTGTGATCTCATTGCGAATGTTGACCAGGTCCTACTTGGCCCAGGGTGATCTCCTATCATTAGAATGCCTGCCAGAGACACCAAAATTTAAGCGCTTGTTGCTCAAGTTCGACTCTCCCAGGCTTCCTGAACTTTTGAGCAAACTTCAAAATTGCCTCAACTGGTATGGAATCTTCCAACAAAGATGCTTCTTTAACAACTGTAGGGGCATTATTGGGAAAATCCCAAACTCAGCAAATTTGGTTAGCCGGCCTACAAGGAGGATTGAGAATTATGACCGGAATTTGCAGCAACGGACCCTTCCTATGAATCCCTCCCTACGATTTACTAGTCGACCATCCCACTGGTAAGAAGGGACTGCCTTAAGGGGTAGAGCCTTGACGGGTCCAGCCTTGGCCATTATAGATGCTCCTAAAGATTGGCAGACACAAGCTCATGTGGACCCCCCTGCAGCGATAACGATCTCCAATCCTCAAAATGGCTGCATTCCTTGTGCTGATACCATGACGATGCAAGAGACACTGGGAGATCCTTTTTGATAAATACCCAGAAGCCACTTTTCTGTTGGCGGGAGATTTTAATGGACGCCTGTCACATACTGACCAAATCTTATTCTCTAAATTTAACAAGTACCCTTCTTCACCTCTTATGACTACAGATCTTTTGCCAAGGAAATTCAAAGATAACATAGCCACTTATGCAGGTTTCAAATGCAGGCAAACCTCGCTGGGCCTCAATTTCCTTCTGCTAAATGGGGCAGTCAGCTCGGACTACCCTGCCGAATTCACCTATTGGTCAGGTTCACGTGCATCCACTATTGATTTTGTATGGATATCTCCCGACCTTACCCCCAAAATATCCAGCTTTAAGGTGGCTACAAGATTGGAGAGTGATCACTTCCCTCTAGAAATTTCCTTGACTCTGGCTGACGAACTTGATAGACACTCTTTTGTGCACCTATCAAATGATCATCTGGAGATAAGACCTACAGCCCTTAAATGGACCTCCAACTCAGCCCAGCAGTTGAACGAACTTCTCTGGTCTGATCAGCTCCAAATAAAAAGGGCTTCCCTTATGCAGGCGGATGAGCCTCTACCAATATATGACGATTTAGTAGAACTTCTAAAACCAACCCTAGCTCGGTCCCCCACAAAGCATAGTAAACAGTTGTTCCACAAAAAATGGTTCGATGAGGAGTGCAAAAACTTCAAGAATCATCTGTATAATGAATGGTTGGCATACAGAGCATCAAATGACCCCATGCCAAATAACCGCCTTATCACCCTCAGGAGAAGTTACAAAGCCCTATTAAAGGAAAAGAAGCTTGAGGCAGAAAGAAACAATTGGAACAACCTTTTGATAGCTGCAGAGAATAGAAATCCAGCCTCTTTTTGGCAGTTAATTTCCAGATACCTGGGTAGGCCGCTTGCAAGAATAGAACCCCACATCTCAGCGGACACTTGGGAAAGATCCTTCGCTGATCTGTATGCAGCCCATGATGCCTGCGGAGATACGGTGGAGCCGGAAGCACTGTCCGATTGGGACCCAGTTACATGCCCTGAAGTTGAAACTCTCATAGATCGATTTAAAGCAGGCAGGGCCCCCGGTGATGACCTTATATCCATTGATGCCATCAAAGCAAATAAAGATTGGTGGATCCCACTTTTAGCAGCATATAAACAAAACAGCAAAATTTCCCTCAAGCTGGAGCTCTGCGTTGATTGTATTAATACATAAGAAAGGCCCACGTACAGAGCCGAGCAGCTTTAGGCCAATCAGCTTGCTAAATGTCATTGGGAAGATTTACTCGGGGTACCTGCTAAACAAACTATCGAAATGGATGGAGGACGACAATATCTTTTTTTTTTTTTTAATAATTTTTATTAATTTTACAACATAAACAAAAAACAAACAAACATAACACGACTTCCCCAAACCTCCCCTTCACTGCATCCTTATTTTAAATTTTTTTAGCAATCCTTCATCCCTTTTTATATTTAATTCTCTTTAAAGCTTTTTTTAAATTTCAATTTTTACAGCTGTAATTCTTTATATCCAATCCCTTGACATCTTAACATTCCGAAATTTTACAACAATTTTTAAGATAGATTTTGAATTTTTTCCAGTCTTCTTCCACTGTCTCTCTCTTCTGGTCACGGATTCTGCCGGTCATCTCTGCCAGTCCCATGAATTCAGTCACCTTGGTCTGCCATTCTTCCAGAGTAGGTACTTCTTTAGTCTTCCAATACTTCGCCAAAAGAATTCTTGCTGCTGTTGTTGCGTACATAAAGAATGTTCTATCTTTCTTTAGAACCGTTTGGCCCACCATGCCCAAGAGAAAAGCCTCTGGTTTCTTTATAAATGTCCACTTAAGGATTTTCTTAATTTCATTATAGATCATTTCCCAGTAGGCCTTAATCTTCGGGCAGGTCCACCAAAGATGATAAAAAGTTCCTTCGCATTCATTACACTTCCAGCAATTGTTATTGGGCAAATGATATATCTTTGCAAGCTTGACTGGGGTCATGTACCACCTATAGATCATTTTCATTATATTCTCTTTCAAGGCACTACATGCCGTAAATTTAATGCCTGTGGTCCATAACTGCTCCCAGTCAGCAAACATAATATCATGACCAACATCTTGTGCCCACTTAATCATAGCTGATTTAACCGTTTCATCCTGTGTGTTCCATTTTAGCAGCAAATTATACATTCTAGACAAATTCTTAGTATTGGGTTCTAGCAATTCTGTTTCTAACTTTGACCTCTCCTTCTGAAATCCTAGTTTCCTGTCCTGCTTAAAGGTTTCATTAATCTGGTAATAATGTAACCAGTCTCGGACTTTAGGTTTCAATTTCTCAAAACTCTGTAGTTTCAGGTTTTCACCATCATATTCTATAATTTCACAATATTTTGGCCAATCTGAGTCCATGTTCAGTCTTTTTACCGCCTTGGTAAGGACTGCTGGACTCTGCTGCCCGGGAGGACTCTCCTGCATGTGAGTGTCTGAGGGCCCTGCTCCTTCCTGCCACTCACCATCTGGCCTGGGGCGGGGCCTGAAGCCTCATAAAGGACTGCTGGACTCTGCTGCCCAGGAGGACTCTCCTGCATGTGAGTGTCTGAGGGCCCTGCTCCTTCCTGCCACTCACCATCTGGCCTGGGGCGGGGCCTGAGGCCTCACAAGGACTGCTGGACTCTGCTGCCCAGGAGGACTCTCCTGTATGTGAGTGTCTGAGGGCCCTGCTCCTTCCTGCCACTCACCATCTGGCCTGGGGCGGGGCCTGAAGCCTCATAAAGGACTGCTGGACTCTGCTGCCCAGGAGGACTCTCCTGCATGTGAGTGTCTGAGGGCCCTGCTCCTTCCTGCCACTCACCATCTGGCCTGGGGCGGGGCCTGAAGCCTCATAAAGGACTGCTGGACTCTGCTGCCCAGGAGGACTCTCCTGCATGTGAGTGTCTGAGGGCCCTGCTCCTTCCTGCCACTCACCATCTGGCCTGGGGCGGGGCCTGAAGCCTCATAAAGGACTGCTGGACTCTGCTGCCCAGGAGGACTCTCCTGCATGTGAGTGTCTGAGGGCCCTGCTCCTTCCTGCCACTCACCATCTGGCCTGGGGCGGGGCCTGAAGCCTCATAAAGGACTGCTGGACTCTGCTGCCCAGGAGGACTCTCCTGCATGTGAGTGTCTGAGGGCCCTGCTCCTTCCTGCCACTCACCATCTGGCCTGGGGCGGGGCCTGAGGCCTCACAAGGACTGCTGGACTCTGCTGCCCAGGAGGACTCTCCTGCATGTGAGTGTCTGAGGGCCCTGCTCCTTCCTGCCACTCACCATCTGGCCTGGGGCGGGGCCTGAAGCCTCATAAAGGACTGCTGGACTCTGCTGCCCAGGAGGACTCTCCTGCATGTGAGTGTCTGAGGGCCCTGCTCCTTCCTGCCACTCACCATCTGGCCTGGGGCGGGGCCTGAAGCCTCATAAAGGACTGCTGGACTCTGCTGCCCAGGAGGACTCTCCTGCATGTGAGTGTCTGAGGGCCCTGCTCCTTCCTGCCACTCACCATCTGGCCTGGGGCGGGGCCTGAAGCCTCATAAAGGACTGCTGGACTCTGCTGCCCAGGAGGACTCTCCTGCATGTGAGTGTCTGAGGGCCCTGCTCCTTCCTGCCACTCACCATCTGGCCTGGGGCGGGGCCTGAAGCCTCATAAAGGACTGCTGGACTCTGCTGCCCAGGAGGACTCTCCTGCATGTGAGTGTCTGAGGGCCCTGCTCCTTCCTGCCACTCACCATCTGGCCTGGGGCGGGGCCTGAAGCCTCATAAAGGACTGCTGGACTCTGCTGCCCAGGAGGACTCTCCTGCATGTGAGTGTCTGAGGGCCCTGCTCCTTCCTGCCACTCACCATCTGGCCTGGGGCGGGGCCTGAGGCCTCACAAGGACTGCTGGACTCTGCTGCCCAGGAGGACTCTCCTGTATGTGAGTGTCTGAGGGCCCTGCTCCTTCCTGCCACTCACCATCTGGCCTGGGGCGGGGCCTGACGGGCCTCACTAGAACAGTTGCTGTTACTGCCGGAGGGGTGCAGAGTGCTTTTAAAATGTTTTAAAATTTTTATTTTGAATTTTTTGTATGTGGGGGGGGGGTGCGGTGGATGTTTATTGGGCCTGGGAATTTGTTTGATTTATGTTTTTGTAATTTTGTAATTTTGATTGTTTTTTGTTTATATTGTCTTATTTGTGTTTTTTTTTTTTTTTTTTTTGTTTGTTTCTTAAAGGGGTTATTTTGTTCTTAAGGGGAGGGGTCAGGGCTGCCAGGGAATGGGCCCCAGCCCACAAAATGGCTGGGATATGCTTCACAGGGGGGAATGCACTAGGACAACCGATCTCAGTGATCACGGGTAGGAGGAGGAGTTACGCTAAGACCAGACCATGTCATTACAGAGGAGGCAGGTTTAGTCGTTGTCTGAGGACTATCCCTGCCTCTGGGTCTGGTCCTGACCGGATGAATACTAGAATCAGCAAGGGATACCCACATGACCTGAAAGTGTTGCTGTGCAATGCCAGGTCAATGATTCATAAGACCACTGCCATCCATGACTTGATCGTGGATGGAGGACTTGACCTGGCATGTGTAACAGAGACTTGGTTGGATGAAGCAGATGGGCCTGTCCTTGCCGCTGCTTGTCCACCAGGTTTCTCTTACGCACAGCAACCCAGGTCATGTGGGCGGGGAGGGGGGGTTGCAGTGATTTTTAGGAAGTCATTAGTTTGCACCAGGCGTCCTATTGGGAAGACCCAGTTTTCTGAGTGCATGTTCTGGAAGTTGGGCAATAGGGGCAGTACAGGATTCCTTTTGGTGTACCGACCTCCCCGCTGCACCAAGGATTCCCTGCCCGAGCTGCTTCAGGTCGTGGCGGATGTTCTCCTGGAGACACCTAGCTTGGTCGTCCTAGGGGATTTTAACATCCATGCCGACACGACCTTACAAGGGGCCGCTCGGGACTTCGTGGAAAGCATGGCCTCCATGGGGCTGTCCCTGAATAAGTCTGGCCCAACCCATAGCCGCGGACATGCCTTGGACCTGGTGTTTACCTCTACGGATGTTGGTGATCTGACACTAAGTAAAAGCGAAACGAAAGAAGTGCCATGGTCAGATCACTTCCTGGTGCAACTGGACTTCTCCGCGACCCATCCCCTCTGCAGGGAGGTGGGACCGATTCGGATGGTCCGCCCCCGCCACTTAATGGATCCAAATGGTTTCCAGAGAGTGGTTGGGGATGCTTTATCCCATGTTGATGGCCTTTCAGCCGATTCCCTGGTGGCCCGCTGGAATGTGGAGTTAACCAGGGCTATTGACTGTTTGGCTCCGAAGCGCCCTCTCCGATTGCATGAAGCCCGGAGAGCCCCGTGGTTTTCCACGGATCTGAGGGCAATGAAACAATCGTTGAGACGGCTAGAGCGCCGGTGGCGGATAACTCATTCTGAATCTGACCGGACACGGGTTAGAGCTCAACGTCGAGCCTACCAAGTGGCGATAGCGACGGCGAAGAAGACTTTCTTCACCGCCTCTATTGCATCTGCAGAAAACAGCAGCAGGAGACTCTTTCAGGTGGTTCGCAATTTAGCGGAACCACCTGTAACATCGGGGCCCAGTACGGGCCACATGTTCTCCTGCAATGATTTTGCAAATTTTTTTGCAGATAAAATCGCTCAGATTCGGGAAGAAGTAGACTCCACCGTGGGAGCAGGGCCGGGGCGGGAGAGTGCTAGAGTCCTGTCTGGTCAAGTTGTGTGGGATCAATTTCAATCTGTTACCTCCGAGGATGTGGACAGGCTGCTTGGACGAGTGAAGCCAACCACCTGCCTCCTGGATCCTTGCCCATCCTGGCTTATAAAAGCTAGCCGGGAAGGACTGGGCGATGGGCTTCGTGGGGTGGTGAATGCTTCCCTCCGTGAGGGAGCCTTCCCAGACCCGCTGAAAGAGGCGGTTATTAAACCGCTTCTTAAAAAACCATCTTTAGATGCGGCCACGATGGCCAATTATCGCCCAGTCTCAAACCTCCCATTCTTGGGCAAGGTGATTGAGCGAGTGGTTGCTGAACAACTCCAGGCACGCCTGGAAGAAGCGGACCATTTGGATCCCTTCCAGTCGGGATTCAGGCCTCATCATGGGACTGAAACTGCCTTGGTCGCACTGGTTGATGATCTCCGGCGGGCTAGGGACAAAGGTGAGAGCTGTTTCCTAGTTCTGCTGGATCTCTCAGCGGCGTTTGATACCATCGACCATGACATCCTTCTGGACCGTCTTGAGGGGCTGGGAGCTGGGGGCACTGTCATACAGTGGTTCCGCTCCTTCCTCCTGGGCCGTGTTCAGAAAGTGGTGGTGGGGGATGAGTGTTCAGACCCCTGGCCGCTCACTTGTGGGGTGCCTCAGGGTTCTGTCCTCTCCCCCATGCTTTTCAACATCTACATGCAGCCGCTGGGAGGGATCATCAGGAGGTTTGGGCTGGGTGTTCATCAGTATGCAGATGATACCCAGCTCTACCTCTCTTTTAAATCAGAACCAGTGAAGGCGGTAAAGGTCCTGTGTGAGTGTCTGGAAGCGGTTGGAGGATGGATGGCGGTTAACAGATTGAGGTTGAATCCTGACAAGACAGAAGTACTGTTTTTGGGGGACAGGAGGCGGGCAGGTGTGGAGGATTCCCTGGTCCTGAATGGGGTAACTGTGCCCCTGAAGGACCAGGTGCGCAGCCTGGGAGTCATTTTGGACTCACAGCTGTCCATGGAGGCACAGGTCAAATCTGTATCCAGGGCAGCTGTTTACCAGCTCCATCTGGTACGTAGGCTGAGACCCTATCTGCCTGCGGACTGTCTCGCCAGAGTGGTACATGCTCTGGTTATCTCCCGCTTGGACTACTGCAATGCGCTCTACGTGGGGCTACCTTTGAAGGTGACCCGGAAACTACAACTAATACAGAATGCGGCAGCTAGACTGGTGACTGGGAGCGGCCGCCGAGACCATATAACACCGGTCTTGAAAGACCTACATTGGCTCCCAGTACGTTTCCGAGCACAATTCAAAGTGTTGGTGCTGACCTTTAAAGCCCTAAATGGCCTCGGTCCAGTATATCTGAAGGAGCGTCTCCTCCCCCATCGTTCTGCCCGGACACTGAGGTCCAGCTCCGAGGGCCTTCTGGCGGTTCCCTCACTGCGAGAGGCCAAGTTGCAGGGAACCAGGCAGAGGGCCTTCTCGGTGGTGGCGCCCGCCCTGTGGAATGCCCTCCCATCGGATGTCAAGGCGATGGACAACTACCTGACATTCAGAAGACATCTGAAGGCAGCCCTGTTCAGGGAAGTTTTTAATATGTGACATTTTAGTGTATTTTTTATCTCTGTTGGAAGCCGCCCAGAGTGGCTGGGGAAACCCAGCCAGATGGGCGGGGTACAAATAATAAATTATTATTATTATTATTATTATTATTGGTGACAACCACCTGGGGGTTTTACTCTCTAACAAATCTTTATATCTATTCCATACATTATACAGTGCTTTCCTGACAATATGGTTTTTAAAGTTTCTTTGTACCTTTACCTTGTCATACCATAGATATGCATGCCAACCAAAGTTGTTATCATAACCTTCCAGATCCAGAATATCTGTATTCTCAAGAAGTAGCCATGGTTTCAGCCAGCAGAAAGCTGCTGCTTCATAGTAAAGTTTTAAGTCCGGCAGGGCAAAGCCCCCTCTATCCTTTGCATCGGTCAGAATCTTAAATTTTATTCTGGGTTTTTTGCCCTGCCAGACAAATTTAGATATATCTTTCTGCCACTTCTTGAAACAATCCATCTTGTCTAAAATTTGCAATGTCTGGAACAGAAATAACAATCTCGGCAGTACATTCATCTTGATAACAGCAATTCGGCCTAACAAGGAAAGTCTCAGCCTAGACCATATATCGAAATCTTTCTTCACTTCCAACCAACATTTCTCATAATTATCTTTAAATAAGTTCACATTCTTAGATGTTAAGTTCACCCCCAGATATTTTACTCTTTTTGCAATTTCCAAACCGGTTTCTCTTTGAAAGCTATCTTTTTCCCCCATCGTTAGATTTTTTTCCAAGACTTTTGTCTTATGTTTGTTTAATTTAAAACCTGCTACTTGACCAAATATTTCAATTAGTTCCAAAACTCTTTTTGTACTGGCTTCTGGCTGTTGTAGTGTCAAAACTAGATCATCTGCAAATGCTCTTAACTTATATTGTTTAGTTCCGACCTGTATTCCTTTAACCATCTGGTCCCTTCTAATCATGTTCAGGAAAACCTCCAGTACCGATATAAACAATAGGGGGGATATTGGGCATCCCTGTCGTGTCCCTTTCTCTATTGGAATCTCGTCCATAACCATACCATTTACAATTAGTTTAGCCTTTTGCTCAGAATATATTGCACCTATACCATTTTCAAAATTTTTGCCTACCCCCATCCCTTGGAGATTCCTCTTCATAAAACTCCAACAAATGTTGTCAAAGGCTTTCTCTGCGTCCACAAAAATCAAAACAGCCTTTCTATTTATGTCAGTTTCCAGAAGTTCTAAAATGTCTATAATGTTCCTCACATTGTCTGACAATTGTCTACCTGGTAGAAAGCCTGTTTGGTCCCCGTGAATCTCCTCCAACAAAACTTTTTTAAATCTTTTTGCTAAAATGTCTGCAAAAATTTTATAATCCACATTCAAAAGTGATATAGGGCGGTAGTTCTTAACTTGATGTTTCTCAGTTTCTGTCTTCGGTATAAGTGAGATGAATGCTTCCTTCCACGATTCGGGAGCCTTTTTCCCCTCCAAGATTTGGTTACAAACTTCTTTCAATTGTTGTACTAGCCATTCCTTCAGTGCTTTATAGTATTTCGCAGTTAGTCCATCTGGTCCTGGTGATTTCCCTAGTTGCATATCCTGGATGGCACTCTCTATTTCTTGGTCTGTAATTTTCTCATTCAAACTCCTTCTGTTTTTTTTCCGAAATTTTTGGTAGGCCGTATTTTTCAATAAATTCTTCTATCTGTTGTTCATTTTTTGGCCCTTGTTTGTACAATTTCTTAAAAAAACTTTGAAAACAGTTACTTATCTCATTTGGTTTATTAATAAACTTCCCATCTACTTCGAGTGATGTCACCGTATTTAGCTTTTGTCTCTTTTTCAATTGCCATGACAGTAGCTTCCCACATTTATCTGCTGACTCAAAGGTCTTTTGCTTCATTTGTTTTATTTTCCATTCTATTTCCTGATTCATCAGTTCCATATATTGTGTTTGATAAAACTTTATTTCTCTTAAAATCTCATATGAGTTAGGCTTAGATCTCAGTTTCTTCTCCCCTTCTTTTATTAGGTTCCAAATTTTCTCTTTCCTCTCATTCTGTTTTTTCCTCTTTATTGAATTCTGTTGTATTAGGAAGCCGCGCATCACGGCTTTGCTTGTGTCCCAAATTACTCTTTTTTCGACATCTGATCTCAGGTTTATCTCGAAGTAGTCTTTAAGTGTCTTTTGGGCCTTTTTACAAATTTCTTCATCTCCAAAAAGAGTGTCATTCATTCTCCATCTAAAGGTTCCAGATGTTGTCAGTTTCATTTCCATCTTCACAGCATTATGGTCGGAACAGGTTTTTGGGCAAATTTCTGTTTTTTTAACCCTTGATGCCAAATTACTAGAAATCCAAATTTGGTCGATTCTAGTCCATGTCATTTTTGCTTCAGAGAAAAAGGTCCCTTCCCTTTCCAGAGGGTTCCTAGTTCTCCAAATGTCAATCAGGTCCATAGTGTCAGTCAGTTCAAAAAAAGTCTTTGGTAGTCTTCCATCATTAGATATTACTTGTCTTTGGGCCTTGTCCATGTTTGTGGAGACAACTCCATTCATATCGCCCATCATTATAATTTTGAAGTCCAAAAAGTCCATTAAAGTCTCATGCAACTTCTTGAAGAATTCAGCCTTCCCCTCATTTGGTGCATAAACTCCAACAATCAAAATCTTTTCTCCATGAGTTTGAATTTCCACTGCCAGGTATCTTCCTTGGTCATCCTTAAAGATCATTTTTGGCTCGAGTTTTTCCTTAACATAAATCACTACTCCTCTTTTCTTGACTTTGATGAAATAAATTCTATTCCTAATCTCTTATTTGTTAAGAGTTTTCTGTGTGTCCTGGCAATGTGGGTTTCTTGTAAACAGATTACATCTAAATGTTCTTTCTTTAAAATATGAAACACTTGACCCCTTTTTCGGGGATGGTTTAGACCATTACAATTCCAGCTCAAGAGTTGCAGAGACATTTTTGTTACTGGGTACCTCTTCCACCGACTGCACCCAACTGTTGTTCCTCCTCGGTCGGTGCTTGGTTCAATCCAAATGATAAGTTTGAAATGTCCGGTATTTCCCTCTCACTAACAGTTCCTTTCTGAAGATCCTCTAGGTTTCTTTCCAGAAAAAGTTCTTTATCCTGATTTGTTTTTATTTTGATTTTCTTCCCTTTATAGTTGAAGGACAGCCCTTGTGGGAATTCCCATCTAAATGGGATATTGTTCTGTTTGAGTAAATCCACTAATTCTTTAAATTGAGTTCTAACCTCCAAAAAGTGTTTAGGAATATCCTTGAAGATCTGTATCTGAGAATTTTTAATGACCAAGGCCTTCTGGAAATGTAAGTTCAATATTTTATCTCTTTGTTCCTTTGATCTCAGGGTGATTAAACAATCTCTTGGTTTCTTGCCTTGCTTCCTGCCGATCCGAAAGGCTGTAGTTATTACAAATTCATCTTCCTCTCCATCTAGCTCGTCATTCCAGAAGTCTTGAAATTTATCTGTAAGGAATTCCCCAAGCTTGTCCTCTTCCTCTTCTGGTACCAATCTCAGTTTCAGGTTCTTACTTTTCCTTTCCAATTCCAATAGGGCTAAAGCTGCATCATGTTCATGTACTTTTTTTGCAATTGGCGCAAATTTTCCCTTGGTTTCTTCAGCAGTGGTCCTGGCACTCTCAGCTATTTTCCTTGTTTCTGTAGTCTCTTGAATTAAACGGTTGATAGAGTCTGTATTAGATGATATTGTCGTTGTGTTCAAGTCTAGTCTTGTTGTCAGCTCCGTCAGTTTCTTAGAGTTCTCTGTAGACTGTTTAGTAAGCTCTGCAGACTGCTTAGTAAGTACTTCTAGAGATTGATTTATTCTGAGCAGAGCCTGTGTCATTGAATCCATTGATGCTGCTGTTGTTTTCTCTTGTGCAGCTGCTGCTCCTGATATAGAACCTCTTTTAGCTTGTTTTTGAGCCTGCTTTGTTTTACTTCTTGTTGAAATTTCTTCCTGCGGGTTGCTCATAACTCAAGGTCATTCACACAGGAAAGTTGCAAGTGGAAAATCCCGCTGAATACACCGTAATGCAACTGAAGCCCTCTAGAGGGAGAAATTGTGTCCAAGTAGAGGTAACAGCTACAAAGAAACGGAAAGTTCCAAAGGCACAAGTCCAACCAAAAGTCCCTACTTTGTAGCACTTTATAGTATTAAAACTGTAATCCACCAAAGTCCCGTTAAAATGTTTCAAATAAATCTTATTTTGTAACCGCTATCTTTTGACAGCTCGTTTGACAGTTCCTTTTCTAGGCAATCGCTGCTCCGGCAGCCTGGCCAGAAGTGTCGGCAGCAGAAGCTTCCCCGTTCGTTACTCTTTCTTTCTTTTACAGGTTAAATTAATTCTATTCCCCCCCCCCTTCCCCTGCTCTATAGGGGGGGGGATCCTTTCGATGTCTGGTCTGGTAAAGTTCAAAATAATTTCCCTTTTAAGTACAGCTCAGTCTTTTTATTGCTTCGTTACTCATGCAGATCCGGGAGGTTGACTTCCTTAATTTTATCTCCCGTTTTCAGCCAAATCTTCTAGATTTTAAAAGTCCCGTTTCCTTAATTTCCGTTCTTACTCACGGGTATTGTTGTTGCCAATCGTTAATTTCAGAAAGGAATCGGCGCTCTCCGTCAATGGCGACGCGGCTTCACTCCGCAAGCTGGGTAGCGATCCTCAGCACCGCGCTCGCCCCGATGCCGCTCCGGAGCCTTTAAAAAGGCTCTTTTACGATACCGGGGGGCGCAAAGGTGCCCACCGAATCTCCTTGCTCACAGGCTTCAGCGCCTGTGATTTTAGGGGTCCCCCGCTTGCCGTAGCGGGTAAGACCCGAACTCACGGAGCAGTCCTGCCTCGGAGCTCGAGGCTAGGACCGCCATTGAACGCTGGCGCCGACCGGAAGTCCGAGGACGACAATATCATTGCTGATGAACAGGCGGGTTTTCGCCCTGGAAGATCTACCACAGACCAAATATTAACCTTGAATCACCTGGCGGAAAAGTATGCCGGCAAAGCCCCAAAGGTTCTTCACGTGGCTTTTATTGACCTTAAGCAGGCATTTGATCGAATCTCTAGAAAGCAGCTATGGACAAAACTGGCTGCTACAAAGATCGATCGTCGTCTCCTTCATCTGATTATCAGCCTCCATACAAACACCTTTCTGAGAATCAGGCTAGACAATAAAGGCCTAGTCTCCAACCCTGTTACCACCACTAGAGGGGTAAGACAGGGTTGTCTATTGGCCCCAGCATTGTTCAGCTTTTACATTAACTCACTGGTGACTCACATGGCCAATGATGCATTCCATCCCCCCAAATTAGCAGGCCGATCTCTGAATGTTCTTCTGTATGCGGATGACGCCGCACTTCTTGCCAGATCCCCTATTGGACTGAGGAGAATGTTGCAAGCTCTACATGAATACTGTGATCAGCATGAGCTCCAACCCAACTATGCTAAGACCAAGATCATGGTCTTCTCTGCCCAACCAAGACTCCATCGATGGTCGATGAACGGGATGCCCCTAGAGCAGGTTAACTGCTTTAAATATCTGGGACAAGTAATACGGTCAAATAGGTCTTTTCTGGCCCATAGAGACTATATAATAACTAATGCATCTAAAGCAGCCATCCAGATTAGATCCCTATATGCTAAGAATCAGGCTCAATCAGTGAAGATAGCTTTGAGACTCTTTCAAATGAAAGTCCTCCCCCTTCTTTTGGTGGGCATCTCTTTAGGCTCCCGTAGGGATTTTTTGAAACTGGATTCTATTCAAACGCGATTCCTTAGAGCCATCCTTAGGATTCCCCCCTCGGTAGCGGGTGCGGTTATGAGATTAGAGGTCGGCTGGCAAGCTCTACGGTATGTGGCCTTGAAGACGAAGCTCTGGCTATGGCTCAAGCTTTGTTTTAAACCAGTGGGTATTGCCCCCCTGATATTGAGGGACGATTTTCAATCATCGTGGGAAAGGGAGGTCATTAACGAGGTTCAATCCTGCGGATTGTCTCACCTTTACTTTGAGTCTATGACGTACAATCAAGCTAGAGCTGTGATCTCCTGGAGACTGAGTGACATTGCCAGACAAGAGGACATAGCCCAGGTAAAACCAGGGATGTTCCTAGGGGACCAGATTTATACCAGCCCCCTACCTTGCAGAAATCCACTATGTGGAATACTGCAGACTTCTTACAGCGGCTAGATTAAATGTCCTTGACTCTGCAATATTGTGGGGAACGTACAGGGGAGTACCATACGCCCAGAGAACCTGTCATTGTGCCATGGGTGTGGTTGAGTCCACCGAACACATTCTCTTGACTTGCCCTTCTTATGCAGAGCTTAGACAAAATTTTATAGATCCACTCCTATGTCAATTTAGCTTCCTACCCGGAGAAAACCAGGTTTTACACTTGCTGAATAATGTCACTAGAGCTATACCTTCCTTGGTGGCCAAATTTCTTTTTTTTAGCTTTTAAGCGTTGCAAGACTATAATTGACTGTATTGATATGGGGCTATCTGTTTAGCCCATTTTAGTGTTGGCTAAGCTCTAAAATCTTCCTGGATGTTTAACGGTGTATGGACAAATGTACTTTTTTCTGACTGACGGTCGAATAAAAGGTTGATGATGAAAAATAAACAGTAGAAAAATAAACAATTAGGTAATATTGGGGATAGGAAGGGAAAATATAATCTGCAGAAATTGTGCCAGACAAAGAAGCACAACAGCTGCACTGGCTTCTGCTTCCTTCCCAGGCACAATTCAAAATGCTGGTTACGACCTTGATGTGCTAAACGGCTCATGACTAGGTCACTAGAAAGACCATCCGATCCTGTCTCAGTGGCCAAGCAAGGGCCAATGGGAAACCTGAAAGCAGGGCATGGAGACAACTGCCATCTCCCCACACTGGAGAGACAACTGGCTGGGCCAAAAGAAAGGGCTTTCTGCATCCAAATTCTGAAATACATGATGTCAGAGCTGCCCGAGGTCCCAGCTCACAAAGGACCAACGCCAGTTCCTTGTTATATACAAAAGTCTTTACTGAAGTTCAGTTTCGATTTCAAAGCCGCGGCGCGCAGCTCTACGTCTCAAACTCTAGACCGCTGAAGCTCCGTCTGAATCTCCTCCCCCCAGACACCAGTTTAAGACTCTAGCCTTGCTCCACCTCTTCCTTTGCTCTTTCCTCCTCTGGGTCCGCCTGTCCGCTGGGGTCTTGCCCTTTCTAGACTCTTCTGTCGCTGAGTCCCCTGAGTCTTCCCCCTGCCTCCGGCGGGCTTTAGGACCTGGTTCCCAATCCGGGTTTTCTGCTGTCCCGCGCGCCTGTACATTTGAACTTGGCGCGCGCACCCAGCCGGCAACCTTTCTCCTGACCGTTACACTGCTCCTGTCACTGCTTCCCCCTTCGGGGGGGCTAGCTGGACCTGACTTCCCCTCCATTCCCTCACTCTCCGATAGAGGCGTGGTCAGCCCTGACTCATCTTCTCTCCCTGCTGGAGGAGACGCTGGCCCTGATACATGGGACTCTTCCCCCCCACTACGCTCTGGTGGGGGAGCTGGTCCTGATCTCCCGCTGCTGCTTTGGGAGTCCCCGCTGGCCCCTTGCTTCTGGTGCGTCCCCCCTGGGACCCCCCCTTGCCCTGGCCATCGGCGCCCCCCTCTGGGAATCTTCTGAGTCGCTGGAGAAGCTCATGGAATCTCTCGGGCCACCGTCATACTCCCCTACGCTGCCCTCAGATTCTTCCCCTTCGCTCTCCGTTTCCTCTCTCCCCTGTGCCTCTGCTCCTGAGCCCCTGACACATGAGGTTCCTTTCACATTCTCCCTTGCCACTTTCCATTGGTTGCTGAACACGTTCCAGTTCTCGCCCACTTCTACTGTGCTGGAAAAATGAAGTTTTCTATAGTGAACCCTGTTTAGAGTCCTATTTTAATAGGTTGGTGTTGTTCTTATGGCTGTTGGAATACAGTGGTACCTCGGGTTAAGTACTTAATTCGTTCCGGAGGTCCGTACTTAATCTGAAACTGTTCTTAACCTGAAGCAGCACTTTAGCTAACGGGGCCTCCCGCTGCTGCCGCGCCGTCTGAGCAAAATTTCTGTTCTCATCCTGAAGCAAAGTTCTTAACCTGAAGCAAAATTTCTGAGTTAGCGGAGTCTGTAACCTGAAGCGTATGTAACCTGAAGCGTATGTAACCCGAGGTACCACTGTATATAGTTGTTTTATTGTGGATGTCAAGGGTTTTTTTTTTTATTTAAAAAAAATTACTATTGTGAGCCATTCTGAGTAAAAGGAATGCATTAGATGGGAAGCTATAAATATTTGCATGAATAAATAAATAAATAAGTAGCCGTGTTGTTTTGCAGTACAAAAGAAAACATACTCTTGTTGAATATTTTAATGCAAGCACTTTACATACTTTAAATCAATTTACCCCCATGCACAGAAACAACATGTGCTCAACATTCCGTATTGTCACTTTTTGCTTTTTCATGAGAGGTAACAATCATTTCATTTACAGGCCTACTGGTTTTCAGCAGTCATAGTGACTTTGGCAAGTAGCCTTAACAATCTGATGCAGTGCTTCTTATTCACTCGCGAAAACTTCACGCACAGTTGCAACATATGCATCATCAGGGGGCGGTTTCCTTTGGCTTCCAGGCTGCAGGAATTTCTTTATAGCGGGAAGATTGCTTGTCCTTGCTTTGAAAGCCTAGAGCAAAAGATGAACAAATAAAGCAAAGAAGTTTCCCCCCCTAAGCAACAGAATAGCTTCTTGTGCATAGAGCAACATCCTTTTAAAAGGATTTTTGAAAATACAACCTGAAGAGCTGTTTAGAAAGGAATTGCGTCAATATAAAGCAATCATCAGAAAGAGAGACTTGCCCTGCCCATAAAAAAGCTAATATCCACATGGTCTGGTTGCTGCTCCCCCCTGAATGGATCCCAGTCTGTGGTGCCAACATCTAAATCTGGCAAAAAGGTCCACTTCTTTGATATGGAAACCAGATGCTGCAATCAGCTGCATAAGTGGAAGCCTCTGGGCACATTGCTGGAGCTATGTGGGAACTTCCCTAGGGTGCATCTTCCTGAGTACATGTTCCTGCTGCCACCCCCCCCCCCGAAAAATTTCACTTCTTCCCATTTGTCCTAAGGATGGTGATGAAATTTGCATTTTAAGGATAAATAGCATAATTTATGTTCCATGAAACAGGAAACTGTCCTTCAGCATTTGCACTCCTTTGCATTTTGCTATGTGCTTCTCCAGATGAACTTTTCCCCTCCACAAAAATGGAATTTTTAGAGAAAATTGCACAAAAAATCGCATATACTGTAAATGACGATGAGTTCCACAAATGATTTCTATTAGGGGAAATCACTTGCAAAGGTGGGCGTATTAGGCTACTACACTAGATACAATAATCTCCATGTTAAGGAATATGCGCACTAAAAAAACCTGGTGAAAAAAACCTGGAAAGGTAGCAAACTCCACTTGAGATTGGAAAACTGAGAAACAGAGACAACTTGAATCTGACAGATTCATCTATCCCTACTCCAGTCTTGATTCACACCATTTCTAAACTGTTCCACTAATGAAGATAATCTGGTTCAATTCATGTACAAACCAACGCGAAACCCTTTCAGGCAGAAGGTCTGAAGTAATTCAAATGACTCCGTACACTTGGATTCAGAACAGATAGCAGCTTGCCGACCTCGTGAGTTCTGAACCAGAAACACACCCTCTCACCCAGCTGCCTTCTTGATCTCTGACGCCACCAACGTGGTGTTCTCTGCTGCCTTGCCAGCTGGCATTGATCCTTTAACCATGACCTCTTTCAACCCCTGCTGCCCGTTTGCCAGTACTTGTAAACAAGTAAATGGGATCCTCATAACAGACGGTCCTGGTTGCGCTCGGGACCCAAGAGCTCACCTGACAGGGTTAAAATGGAGGGGGGGGAGCAGGAAGTCCTGGCCATTCCCCTGGGATCATGCCAGGCTGTTTTAGCCAATAGCCAGTAGGTGGCGTGATCCCAGGGGCTTTAAAAGCAGCAGTGTGGTGCAAGTGGGGCACTTGCATTTGCACGGCTGAGCACCCGCCCACCCTCCCTAGTTTAGGTAGAGTCGCTTGGCCTTGCTTTGGTTTGGGTCGCCTGTTTTGGAACAGGGGCTGGGTAGGATTTTTTTCCCATTTGGCAGATTGGCTTTTAGCCATTTGGTTTTCGCCTATCCCTTAGCAAATCGTCACAACTTGTAAGGTGGCGGTTAGGCTCAGTTGGATTGTGGGGAGGGGAGGTGCGGTCATCACCTGCCCCTCCAAGAACTGGGTATTCCGTTAAAGGAATCTGGGGGTCCTGGATCTCGTCTGAAGTCTGATTGAGGGGCTAGGGCCATGCCAGGACCACAGGAACCCAGGGGTGAGCTTAGGTTGGTCCTCATCGACCTTGCTCCCTCATTTGGTTTACCCCATTGGTCTTTCACCCTGAGAGGTGGAGTCACTTATAGTGGGGAGTCAATGCCTAAGCCAACACCACTCACGTGATTGTATTTCAATAAAGTTGTGGCCAAAATTTGCCCAAAAAACTTAAACTAATATAAGTGTCTGTGTGTATTTATTTGGGGGGTGGGTCTTGGGGCCTCGAGATGCAAACATAATAGTACAAGATGGGGATTGTGCACAGGGAAGCAGCTCTGTGGAGTGTGCCTTTGGGGGAGGCAGGGGGACTGTGGGTGTTTGAGGGGGCACACCCAGGCACCCTCAAGACAAGCACAGAGCCCTGGCAGCTGAGGCAAGGCAGTGGGTGGGTTGGTTTAGATGGCAGGTGGATGGAAGCAGCCAGTGAAGAGCCTATTGGAGGGGGGCTCCGTTCATTCTCCTTGCAGGCTCTGTGCAAACACACACACAGCCCAGCATGTGCCCCCACACCAGCTGCCCAGTCCACCAGGGGGTGGGGATAACACTTGTCCCGCCTCTGGTGCCAGCAACCCACGCTACACCACTGGCCCTTAGGGCTTGCCAGTCTGCCAAGAACAGTGTCAGAGAGCCACTGCGTCAAGGTAGCAGCAGGACTTGAGAAGTTTGGGGAGCGAAGGTGGGCACAGTGGTTTGGTTTCTCCCTTGGCTCGCTTCATCACATCAACACTGCTGAGTTGACAGCTTTGAGGGTTGTTGTTGTTTTAACAATCAAGCACTGTAAAAATCAATGAATCATGGTCACAGCACATTGCCTAAAGATTGCGGGGGTGAGGAAGAGGAGCAAAGAGAGGTCACTGTACCCTGCCCAGAGTCCTTCATCCAACATGCTGAGAGGGAGCAGGGAAGGAGCAGGAAGGGCCATAAATCCATGGTACAACCTCTGCTTTGTATGCAGAAGGTTGCAGGTTCAATCCCCAAGTGGGGCTCAGAGGTTTGCCTGTCTGAAATTATGGAGAATTGGCCAGTTGGTGTAGACAAAGCTGAGTTGGATGGACTGGCAGTCTAGAAGGCAGCTTCCTGGAATCAGTTGCCCAGATAGCGAATCATTATAGTAATGACCCTTGTGTAAGGGTCAAGCTTTTGGTAAAGGCTGTTCTCCAACTGGAGCGCTCGCAGGCCAGCGCTCCAGTTGGAAAACAGCCTTTACCAAAGGTGCCATGGGTTTTGAAGACACTCAAACTCAGGATGCAAGAGAGAAATGTGCTAAGAGGAAGGCATGCTTGGCAAATCCACACCGTGATCAACTCCCACCCAGAAACCAATGTCCCCATTGTGGAAGGACGTGTGGATCCAGAATTGGCCTCCACAGTCACTTAACGGACTCATTGTTAAAACTGTGTTTATGGAAGACAATCTTACTCGGCTACGAGTGATCACCAAAGAGAGAAAGAAGAAAGAAAGAAGGGTCAAGTTTAGCCTTAGTTGAATTCTACACACGTCAATCCAGAGGTCAGAACTGACGCATTCTGAGACATGACAAGAGCAGAATTATGCGCAACGCGCTCGACCAACCGTTTACCTGCAGTTGAGGGAAGGGTGTAAGAACATCAGCTTTTAGCTCCTCTACCATTAAGATTGCTTCAAGCAGCTGTACGTCTGCCCAGCTGAGGCGATTGCCAACGAGAAACTCTTGTCCAGGCTGTTTCAGGGCCTAGAAAACAAAAATAAAGAATGTACTTTTAATTTTGCTGTAAACTGATAGTTTTGGGAATTTTGGGAAAGTGTGGCCGACTTCTATTCAAACGTCATATATGCTACGCAGAACTTGATAGCTTTTCCTCCCCACCCCTCTCCCTTACAGGCATATTTGGACCAGGTGAGACAGGATCAAATAAGAGATAATGCAGGTGAACCCCCCCAGCTATGAGGGAATCATCAGAATTTGCAGGGTAGAAGATTGCAGCCACCCATTCTCATATTTGGCTCCCCCCCCAAAAAAAAAACCATGCACACCACGCTTTGCCCCTTCTCGGTGTTTCAATATGTTTTGTTTTTTTAAAAACTCCCCCCACCTAAAGAGCTTTTGTTTTTGTGAAAACCTCAGGGGTTCCCCAAAGCATGCTGATGCCTCCCTCATATGTCTGCATGATGCCATTTTGGCTGCGTAAAAACCAGCACTCAAAGAATTGAGATCACTATTAGTTTACAGAGAGACTTACTAGACAGAAGTGATGCCTGGTGGAACGGCCATCACTTGGCAGCCAAGGCTGAGAAGATCTGCCTGCTTGGACTTGAATGCCTGGAGGGAGAAATCTAGCCCTCTCCCTGCAATATTTATTCCCAGCTATGCAAATCTTTATCAAGCGATGAAGATGAAAACAAAAAAGGGACAACCCTAGGCGTCGATTCAGTCCAACCATTGATTTGGTAACATAAAGTTGGACAAGGCACTGCAAATAAACTCTTGAAGACCAGGAAGGAGAGGGTAAGGACTGGTCATTGAAATACCCTGCCAGTTGGGAATTGTTGTCCAAAAGATCTAGAAGGCACAGGCTGGTCCTGGGTAATGTGTAACTCAGCTTTGGGTTCCCCATCCCTGATGTAGCTACGAATGGGAATCATTGTTGTCATACCTTTTCGTAGACTGGGAAGTACCTGGTAGTGGCCTTCTCAAGAACAGAAGCAAGCTGCTTCTCCTTTTGCTCAGGTGGAGAGAAAGAATACACCAGAATCATGCCCATCAGGTCCATGGTTCCTTCCACATACATGTCAATGCTGTGAGGACAAGGCAAGCATGGATAAGGAAAATTAATCTGCTAGATTGAACTTCTTGGAAAATAGGAACATAAAAATGGGAGGTGGGTCTAGCTTATGTGGCCTGTTGACCTATCCTCATGCATTATTTCAATGCTTAGCGGTTATCTGAACCCCCTTAGAGAGAAAGAACTGGAAGTTTCTAAGTGGAATAAGCTGAACCTAGGAGCTATTTCAAGGAAGCTGCAGAAACAGCTGCCTAGGGAGCTGCTACTTTCTGGTGGAAAGGCTGCTTGCTTCCCTAGATATGTAAATAACGCCATTATATACAAAGGCACCATAAGCCTTCAGGGTTCCCTCTCCATCATCCTAAAAGAAGCCGAACCTCTAAATATTGCTCCTTGACACTCTAAAGTGAGAGCACATAACAGTAGGATGTTAGGGTAAAAGCCAAGGTTAGTCATACATAGAAGAACAAGGAGACCATTGAAATCAGTGGCCTTTTGCTCATGGATTTCAGTGGGTCTATTCTGAGTGTGATCAACATTGGACATCACCCATAAAATGTAACACACCAGATGAATACACATATGGGATGGGTGTTAGAACAAGAAGCCAAAATCTTCCAGAATATCTTTTCCTTGGCCTCTCACAGCCTTTTCCCTCTTTCCTACACAATGCAAATTTGTGAGCATGTGCAAACACTGTTAACGCCACTGGAGTCTTTTAATGCAGCTATCAAGTACAGTATGGTGAACCATGATACAGTACTGTGCTCTTTCTTTCAGGTTCTTCCCATGGAGGTTATATTTCCCCGCGATGTAGTTGAGGATGGCCTTGGTCTGGACCAGCTTCAGTCCATCCATCTCGACCAGAGGGACTTGATCAAACAGCAAGTATCCATCTTTAGGAAAGCAAAGGAAAAAAGCAAAAGCAAAGTTATTCATCTTTCCAAAACAGTTATTCTGTGAGATTAAGGAAATGTGGCAAGATTCCTCCACAGTGAAACACTTTCAAAGCTAGCGTGTGGCCTCACTTTCTGCCAGAAGGCAAACAGCCAAGAGAAATTTCAATCTACAGTACTATCATTTAGTAACGTATCTCATGCCTGGAATGTGTATGCAACCTTCCAAATAGACTGGAGGCTCTTCCGTTGTCAGAGAAGAAAAGCTGACTTCTCCCTGCTATGGTGACTAATGAGTCCAACATTCGACTCACTGAATAAGCTCTCCCACCTTTCCCAGGTGCCACCTGTGTGAGTGTCTAACACAAAATTGCATCAAGCTCACAACCTGAGATAGAAAAAACAACCAATACTTTACACAGTTTGCAAAGCTGGGGGGAAATCAGCTCAGCATAGCAAGAAGTGCTTTGCTAGGGCTCCTATGTTAGTTCTGCAGAGAGACCAGCCCCTTTTGGCTTTTTAGAAGAAACTAGTGGGTTAAACCACAGAACCTAGGGCTTGCTGATCAGAAGGTCAGTGGTTCGAATCCCCATGACGGGGTGAGCTCCCGTTGCTCGGTCCCTGCTCCTGCCAACCTAGCAGTTCGAAAGCACGTCAAAGTGCAAGTAGATAAATAGGTACCGCTCCAGCAAGGTAAACAGAGTTTCCATGTGCTGCTCTGGTTTGCCAGAAGCGGCTTAGTCATGCCGGCCACATGACCCAGAAGCTGTACGCTGGCTCCCTCGGCCAATAAAGCGAGATGAGTGCTACAACTCCAGAGTCAGTCACGACTGGACCTAATGGTCAGGAGTCCCTTTACCTTTACCTAGTAGCACTAAGAACTGGTATCAGCTTTTTGCTTATTTTCTTCTCTGCCCAACACCTTTTTCCTTTTGTGTCACAACTCTTAGACTGTTAGCCTGAGAGCAGGAACTGTCTTGTTTATTTTCAAGATCTGTAAGCCACTCTGGGAACCTTTTTGGCTAAACAATGCTTAAAATAATTGAAAGGATTTGAAAACATTGCTAAGCAGTAAATTTTCTAACCCAGGCCCTGTTTTGCATATGATTCAAACCTCCAGCTTCCCATGGGTTCTGCAGCATTCCAAGAATCAACCACACCTTTAAATCTGGACAGATTTCTACATGCTCAGGCCATTTGAATGTCAGATCCTGGGGCCATTTTATAATCTACCATCCCCAAAGAATACACCAAGCAAAATAAAGCTAATTGTTCCAAGGAGGCATGTTACAATATTCTATCCCACAGCCCAGGTACTCAAGCCCATTTAAAACTGCCTTCAAGGAAGAGCTTGTGGATTGCAACCTGGATTATGTAACATGCAATAAAATTTGAAAGATCTTTTGCACCAAGGAATATTACACATTTTGGGGAGAATATTAATTATGTTTCCTCTCCAACATTTTTTTTTCCATTTTCTGTTGCATGAGATTTTTCAATTGTTCTTATACGTTCTTTCAACACTGATTTCAAATCTGAAACCGATGTTCATGTACATGCTATAGTTATCTTCCAGTTTCCGACTTTTGCCAATATGTCATATTTACACTGGGGATAAGTGGACACTGACACGTCGTTCTACCCTAACCACATGGTAATTATTGTTTTGCAAGCTCAAATTTTCTTTATTTGTATAGTTTTGTAACCTTAATATTTGTATTTTTCAGATCGGACCATGGCTTCTTCAAGTAGACAAAAATGTGTAAACAAGCCTGATGCCTACCAATATATTCCTACCAATATAGATTTTACATTTTATATTTTATATGTGGGACATTCAGGAGCAGAAGAGGCAACAGCATGACTTGTGCTTTATGTGTGAAAACACCCTTGGCTGGACAAAAGAAAGATTCTGCTTCTTTTGCTGCTTCTTGCATGTGGGCATTCCACTTTTGCCTTTGGTAAACATTTTGTGGTTTCAGAAAAACATGCAAAACCTGTTTGACCAGAGGTAACAATAGTGGGACAAAAGAAGTGTATGTGTGCAGACCCATGGATGCTGAGGTCTCTCTCAAACTACCTTCAGCTCTCAAAAAAACTCAACAACTGTCTAGCTAGCCCAAGAGTTCAGCCACATACCTACTTCTAGCTGAAATAAAAATAGTGGCATAAGAGTCAAACAGTTGTGAGAAACAGCAGCAATCTCTGTGCATTCCTCACTGCATGTTATCTATAGATGAATGTTCTCATGAAACATTGTCTGCACCTACAGCACCAACATTCAGTATTAAAAACTCAGATGCATGCATGAGTTGCCCACAGTAAGTAAAATAAGCAATGCAAGGTGCCAGGAAACAACCATCCATGGTAGCTTTTGCTGCTCATGTACCCTTTGTCAGTATGTCATCTGGAAAGTCAGTTGAACTCCATTAATCTCTCCAAGGACAATCTTGTAGTTTGGCCATCTAGCTAAATCTGAGCAAACAATCCACTTAACAACCTAGATTTAAGCCATTTATAACCTGGAAGATTTAAGCCTATTCTTAGTGGTTTAACTGATCATAGCTGCACCACATATGCTGATAAAGACTTAGCATTTATAGCGCAGTTACAATCAATTTAACCCCCTTGTCAACAGCCTTAAATCCAGGTTATAAGTAAAGCTTCAGGCATTTGCTCAGATTTAGTTGGATGTGCAAGCCACCTGCAAGGTTATCCTTAAACAAATGAATGGAGTTTGACTGTCGTTTCAGATGACATATTTGTTAAACATGTCAAATGGTATTTTCAGATTTTGGAGGAAAAGATACATGGGTAGCAAAAAGCTGTTCACTTATCTGGGCATAAGCCCCACTGAATTTAGTGGGGTTCCCCTCTGAATAGGCATATATAGGTTTGCACCTATATATGTGAGTTTTACCTTTGATTAACTCAAATATTGATGATTTTACCTTTGATTAACTTCAAATACTGTTCTCTTGTTTTCAAAAACGTTTCTTCAAACTGGAAAAAGACAGAAAAACAGATCAAGTTATTTTCATTCCTATGTCATGCCAGTTTTTTTCATTGCTTAAAGGTACTGCATTGGCTCTTCTGTAGATACAGAAATAGCTAAGAGTGTGAGCTGTGAATTGTGAAATCTCCTGTTCAAAGCTCAGAGCACACAATAGTGCAAATTTCACAAGCAAACTGGTGTAAGGTGAGTTTTGCGTGGACAGGCGGAGTCCCCAGATCCCGCGCGGTTCCCCCCGTCATGTGGAATAACAACTCAAGACAATGTGCTATGGGATTAAATTGGCCACTACTTTATTAAATTTCAAATGTGGGTAGACCTTGGCTCAGGCATTGGGCGTTCTCCCTCCCCAGTCCCCAGCCGGGGACCTAGGGAGCTTCAGGGTTATCCAGTGTGTGTGGGGGGGGGGAATGGGCCGGCTCTGGAGAACATATGTTCAAGCAGAGATAGCCGCCCCCGTTACGCCGCCGCCACAGGGGAGAGCAATGACGACCTTTTGGCGTACGGTCAAAGCCTCCCTTCAGAAACCCCTTTAACGGGGAACTCTGATATCGCCGCCGCAAAGAGGAAGATGGACTAAAGGATTCCGCCCAAGGCCTGATACCGCCAAAGTTGTGATGTTTTGCTACGGGAAAGGCGAAACCTGCCAATTCAGGGAAATTCCTTTCCGGCCCTTTAACAGCGACCTTAACGTAGCAGCGCCCGCATACCTGTGAAGAAAAGTTAACCTGCAAAATAAGACATTAACTGAGGGTGGGTCGGGTGGGAGAAGCTCTGGAGCCAAGTGAGGATTCCCAGGTAAGATCCTCCCTCTATTGTGTGGGCAGGTAATCCCTCCCCTACCTGGCCTGGTCTCCTTGGCAACGCTTCCCCCAGGTGGGATTGGACAACTGAGTGAGGTAGGCGGAGACCTCCAGGTATCCCACCTGAGGGAAGGCAAAGCCAAGCCTATGCTGTTGGAGCCGCTCCAGATCTAGGGGCTGCATGTGTCCACGCAAAGGGCGCCCCCCGTTTTAGGCGGGGAGCGGTCATTCCAAACATAAGCAACCAACCTCCACTCCAGCTGCTGCTAAGAGCCATCTGATGGATTCCATTCTTCCCCTGCCTTCAAAATACGTCAGTTTTGGTTTCCCAGACATATTTCCAAGCTGCTGGTTTCCTGATGAGTGCCATTTAATGGGAAGAAGAAAAAGGTTAATTAAATAAATTGTTTATGCAACCATGCAGGTACGATTTTGCTGAAAAGTTTGATTAGGTGGAGCAAAACGAAGAGAATATTTATTATGCACAGATGGAAAGGTTGAGTATTCTTGTGGTTACAACAGGAAAAGGACATGGAAGGATTGTCTGATTTCCAAAGACTATAGTCCCAAGGACATTTAAATGGAGAACACTGTGTTCCAGTGTACACGTTTAAACACACATCTGAATTCAAACATGCTTAGGTTCATGGTGATTTACGTGGTGTTTAGTTTTCTCATCCCCTTCAGCTGTGCATGCCTCCCATTATTCAAACCCAACCTTTCCCCTCCACTCAGTCAATGCCTTGAGTGAACTCAGGTTTTTTTTAGCAGGTTGGAGGGGGTTATTCCAGTACCCCCAAGCTGTGGCATACTGAGGGTATAGCTACACAAAGGAGAGGAAAGCAAGGTTCAGTTACTTGATGTTTGTTCTTAGATATAAAAACCTGAATGCAAAATTCAGATGCCTAAAATTAGTGCCTCTGAATAGTGTGTGTTTCAAGTTACCATTTCCTTGTGCACATCATAGCCTTTACCAGCTGAGACTGGTTCAACAGTGACAGCCATTCCTGGACTGGGAAAGCCTTGCCACAGTAGTTAATGTGCCGGTTATTTCAAGGCTGGATTACTGCAATGTGCTCTATGTGGAGCTTCCCTCACACTTGATCCAGAAGCTGGAGTTAGTGAAGAATGCTGCAGCATGATTGCTGACAGGAAGGAGGCCTTGTGAGCACATAACACCTGCCCTCAGATATCTGCACTCGTTGCCAATTTGCAACCGGGCCAGGTTCAAGGTGTATACAAAGCCCTTACCAACTTGGGTTCAGTTTAATTACAAGATCACCTTACTCAACAAGTGCCCGCTCAAGCACTATTACAGGTGCCACACAATACTCCTTCTGCATTTGTAAGAACTTGGTAATATTTTAGGAACAACTACACTTTGGAACTCCCTGTCTATTGAGTTCAAGCAGACACCTTTATTGTACACTTTTCAGTGCCTGCTAAAAGCATTCTTGTTTAGACAAGCCTACCCAGGAACACGGGTGGCACTGTGGGTTAAACCACAAAGCCTAGGACTTGCCAATCAGAAGGTTGGCGGTTCAAATCCCCACAACAGGGTGAGCTCCCGTTGCTCAGTCCCTGCTCCTGCCAACCTAGCAGTTCAAAAGCACCTCAAAGTGCAAGTAGATAAATAGGTACCACTCCGGCGGGAAGGTAAACGGCGTTTCCGTGCGCTGCTCTGGTTTGCCAGAAGCGGCTTAGTCATGCTGGCCACATGACTAAAAAACCAAGTTCAAACGACAAAGAAACAACAAACCATTGTTTACTGGCTCGAGAATGAGCAGTGTGCATGTGCAATGTGCATTTCCTCCTCCCTTCCTCTCTTCACATGTTTGCCTTCAGTGCTTATATATTGACAGGTTAAAAAATGTTCCTATGGTGTCTGAGCTGGGAAAATCTGCTTTAAACGCTGCTTACAAACACAATAAGACTAGGGTGGTTTCTCAGCTCAATATCATTATGTTTGAGCCACATCATCTTGCTTTTTATACCTGACACAAAGGAGAACACTGGAGGGAGAAAAGAACAGCGGCTTTGGAGTTACTATGAAGCAAGTCAACCGAGGCTGAGTCACAGGTATTAATGCTCAAAGGCTGATGAAAACTTAATCTAAAGCAAACACCAAGATTTCCATTGCCCTCAGAAATGGATGAACGAGATCTCTGTTCTGCAAACATGTCACAGCTCAAAAGCTCTCTACCAGCTCTACATGTCTAGGCAGCGCATCGTTTAAGACTGGAATGAAATCCACAGCACAACAGAAAGGTTAAATGTAATTGTAAGTGAAAAAGCAATGCAAACAGTCCCCCTGCAGGCAGTTTAGGACTTGTTAAGGTCCAAATCCAGTACAGCAGCTGCAAAATTGTGAGCATTGCCATTCTTTTACATGTAAAGTTTGTTTCATTGAGGTCATCTAGTTATTTCAACTTAAAGAAATACTCCCTCGCCTTTAGCTGTTTTCACATGCTGATGCTTTCTTGGCAGATCATGAAATTCAGAGGTTTGCAGCTGGACCCAGATGGGTGGTTGGGTGGACCATGAAAATTTGCAGCTGGGGCCAACTGAAAGGAGGAAAGGGTATTGCTTTGAGGGGTGAGCCAAGTTGTTCTTGGGGGGTCATGAGCTGTTTTGGCTTGCATTAAAAATTCCAAAACTGCACATGTTGCATTCTTGTATTATCTGCATTTAACAGTGCAGTGGTACCTTGGGTTACATACACTTCAGGTTACATACGCTTCAGGTTACAGACTCCGTTAACCCAGAAATATTGCTTCAGGTTAAGTAATTTGCTTCAGGATAAGAACAGAAATCGGGCTCTGGCGGCGCGGCAGCAGCAGGAGGCCCCATTAGCTAAAGTGCTGCTTCAGGTTAAGAACAGTTTCAGGTTAAGTACGGACCTCTGGAACGAATTAAGTGCTTAACCCAAAGTACCACTGTATGCAGAAAATAAACATATTCTTTCTTATTTATTTATAGCAAGCTGTACAGACATCAAATCAACAGGTGTTGTTGTATGCATAAAGCAATCCTAAATTTAAGGACATTTTGCAATAGTTTTAAAATAATGGTGCATAATAATATTAAAATGGTGACATGGAAACTCAATCCTATGCATGTTTCCCTGGAAGCAAGTCCCATGAAACTCAGTGTCACTCACTTCCAGGAAAGTGTGCTTAGGGATTCCTGTCTTATGCAGCCAAGTCCTATTCAGAAACAAGTGCCACAGAATTCAATGGTGCTTATTCCCAGAAAAGTATGTTGTGGGATTTTTACAGCCTTTATTTCGCCCCCATAAAATGATGGTAAAGGTGAAGGGACCCCTGACCATTAGTTGCGACGCTCATCTTGCTTTACTGGCCGAGGGAGCTGGCGTACAGCTTCTGGGTCATGTGGCCAGCATGACTAAGCTGCTTCTGGCGAACCAGAGCAGTGCATGGAAACGCTGTTTACCTTCCCGCTGGAGTGGTACCTATTTATCTACTTGCACTTTGAGGTGCTTTCGAACTGCTAGGTTGGCAGAAGCAGGGACCGAGCAACAGGAGCTCACCCCGTCGCGGGGATTCGAACTGCTGACCTTCTGATCAGCAAGTCCTAGGCTCTGTCGTTTAACCCACAGCGCCACCCGCGCCCCTTAAAATGATTGTAGTCTGTTCCAAACTGGCTTTTTTCAGCAATGTCTTTCTTCTATAAGAGCTCCAACAATGTTTCCACTCCCTCCAGCAACAGAAAACCATATGAAATCCCCCTTCACACACCAAGAGAGAACATTCCTCTCTGGCCTGTGGCTTTGCTTCAAAGCAAAACATGCCATTCTGAACCACATTTCATAGCCAAGCCCCTTCTCTTTGCTTTCATCCAGCTGAATTTCAGCCACTCTTTATCTTCCCTTCCTCTCCCTCATCCTGTGCTTTCACTCTTTGCCCTGGCTAATCCGCCCCATGCTTTATTTCCACTTGCCCTGCTTTCATAGATTAAAATACAATTAATTCTCCCCTCTTTCCTTGTGTCAAAGTTCTGCAAACGCACTGCAAAGTCAGCAAACTGCAAAAAAAATCATTGCATTGCTCCAAGTAGCTTTTTGAAGTTAATATTTAACTCGTAATCCACACAGCAGATAATTTAAAGTATCTTAAACTGCAATCCTATATCCACACTGGGTTCCATTGGCTGCAACGGAGCTTACTTTGCGGTAGACCTGTATAGAATTGCACATGCTAAGGTTGAAAAAGTCACTTACTTCAAACATCCAGGACTAACCTTTTGCAAAGACTTGCTTTATCCGATCTCTTTCTCCACACAGAAAGAAATTGTGCCTTAAAAAGTCCTACAGCCTAGGAAATTCCAGCTACTCTGGTGAAGTCTCTTTCCACTCTTACCATTCAGTTTTAAAATGCCAAAGCTACACCTTCTATACTATTATCAGACTGAAAGGACCTGTGGCTTCCTGCCAGGTATAAATATGGTGCCAGACGCTTCCTGCTGCGTCATGCGTGAAACACCCTTCATGTTCTCTTCACCCAAATCCCTGATGACAGGCATGGGTTGTTTTTTTTTAAAAAAATAATGCTCAGATCATTTATTTTCACATGAAAAGCACATGATTTGTTCCATTGCTGCACTGACCACAATATTATATCACAGGATTACGCCCTGTTACTATTTTCGTATGGGGTAGAAAACAACACCAATGAAATTATGGGAAAAGTACTTACATTGACATCTGAAAATACCCTCTTAGGAGTGGCAAAGAGGTAGGCCTAGGAACAGCTCTTGTTCAGTGGTGGTAGTGCATTATCTGGTCCACATGCAATTGCTTATTTAATCCCCAGGCAAATGGAAAGTCAGATCCCACCATCCAAAAGCAATCCCCTTCAACCCAGCAATTCCCGCGCTTTAACCTGGCCCAGAAGTCTGTCATCAGGCCAGCTGCTGCAAAGCGGCAGTGTCTGGTGTTATGTACTGAAGTTCTCACCCTGGGCCAGCAAGGGGATACTGTAGATAGTTTTTACTCAGGTCCACATATGCAAATGAGGAACTGAAAGTGAAGTTCAGTGATTGGATAGTTACAGAAAGTTGTTACTGTTGCCTTGTAGTTGAGCTCTATATAAGCAGGTTGGCTGAACCCTTCAGTTCAGTTCTGGCCTGGCCTGTGAATAAACAAGAGCTGTCTGAGGAATCGCTGTGTCCTCTGAGATGTTCACCCACAACTTAACATCTGGGTCCAGGGTCCTTCATGGATGCTCCAACATCTCCCCTCTCCCTTCAGAAGGGAGCAAAGCAGAGAAATGGTGGCAAAACATTTACCTGCTTTACAGTTGTCCCGGCTTCTGCTCCTCTCTTCCTGCTGGTGGGATCAATACTGTCTGTTTCAAGTGAGGAATGAAAGGAGTCTTTTTTTAAAAAAAAATATTGCTTTACTGGATTCAGCGGGGCTATACGTAGTAGGATCGTAGTATCACAACCTTTTGGTTGAAAAAGAAAGAAAGAGAGGTGCCAGTACTCATATATTGACAAAAGTGCCGTGGGTGCCAGCACAAAATGGCTGCCACGGGCAACAAAAGATGGCCACTACTCCATACCAGTAAGCACCTTCAACACACAAAAAAGCCTTGGTTATAAGTATAAGGTCTTTTTTCCCCCTTCCCTTCTTCTCTGAGCAATATTTTTATTATCCAATCCAATCAAACGACTACCTTGCAAAACAAGTCTTTTCTCACCCACGTAACTGTTTATTACAAATTCAGTAGTAATAGGAGAATGGGTGCTGGAAGAGGGAAGCGGTGAGGCATTTTACAATTTATCAGCATATGAGCAGGGCTTTTTCCCCCAGCCAGAACTTGCTAGAACTCAGTTCCAGCATCTCTCAGGTGGGTGCCAACCTCCTTCTAAGAGAACATGGGGGGGAAGTTTATGGTGAGCTCTGGCACCTGTTTTTCTCCAAAAATAGTACTGCGTATGAGCATTTCGATTTTTATCTTTTTTACACACACACACACACGGATAACATAGAATGTGTCTGATGAAGTGAACTCTGTCCACAATAAACTAGTCTCCAGAATATTCTCTGTTCAGAGCGGAGCCACGCCTCAGGAATTTTATAGGACTACTGTACAGCTGAGTCCTGACGCTGCAGAGATTTCCTCCTCCCCGTCTGCAAGGGTGGGCAGGAGAGACTCAAGTGTCAGAAAGTTGTGGGCAACTCAGACAAAGCTGATTGGATCTGTGCAGCAGGCGTTGTGCTTTTGTCACAGGATAACCCCCCACCCCCGTGCAAATCTTCAGAGAAGGTGGAACAAAAACCAAAACCAAACCAAACAAAGCCTTTTGAAGCTCAGTTTCTTTGCCTAGACCCTGGAAGGGGATTCAGGTTTGGAGGTTAGTACTGGAAAATGTGAAGTGCTTTGCTTTCTGCACTCAGCTATGTGGGAAGTAATTTAAACCAGGGAGAAGTGCAGCAAAGGTGACAGATTTGCATTTTTTTAAAAATCCACTTTAGCAGACATTAGCTGCAGTAGAGATGAGCAAAGGAGAACAAGGGCTTTTTTTTCTTTTCGAAAGCAGGACGGTGGGGTTTTAAAGCGTGGAGGGAAAGAAAAGGAAAGCAGAGTGCAGAAACTACAGTACAGTGGGTGGAAGGGAAGTCAAAACAAGAAGCTTGGAAGTAACAGTTCAGGATCAGACGCTGCTTTCCTGCCATGTAAACGAGGGCTGGAGGGGAGGGGAAATGGGGCCAGTCGTTCAGCTGTTTAAAATAAACTTGACATCTGCCAAAGTTTGCATGTTGCTAGCTTGTTGTGCTGGGGAAAGGGGAAAGAGGGATTTTAGAGAGTCGAGAAGTAGAATCTAAAAAGCTGAAAGCAAATGTTAGCAAGAATTAAAACTAGCTGGATAAGCAAATTGGATAGGCAGCTTTGATAGGGGATATATCGTGGCTGGGAAATAACTGCAAACTTAGACGTTGGATCACCGGAGTTTCTTTTCCTGAGCTGTGAAGGGTGTTGGGAGGGGCAGAGAGGGGGAAAAAGAGGAACAGAGAAGAAGCTGGATAAAGTAAGCAAGGTCCACTATTCTGGGGTTTTGTGGTATGTTGCAGGGAAGAAAGTGAGGCGGGCTTCGCAGAGATTTGATTGGAACCATTTACCAACTGCTACAAGAACAAGCTGACAATAGTAATATGCCAAGAGAGAGGGGGAGCGGTTAGGGACGACTTTTTCCTGGAAACCTTTTGGAGAGTCTCAGATGGCTGCTAGGAGGAGGAGGGGAAACTTTCCTTCCATGACCCTTAAGGAAAGCAATTGTTTCAGAAGTTCTATTTGCTGTTTAACATTTTAATTTCTTCTCAAATTAGGAAGCGCACAGTTTTCAATTCACACATACATATTACCAAATGGATAGTTCTGTCCAAACTACAAATCTGTGGGGGAAGAATGTGTTCCCTCCCTTTATTTTTTATTTTTTAAAATCCTCTCTTACAAACACCTTTCAGTGTGGTGTAGCGATTGAAGTGTTGGACTAGGACCTGGGAGACAAGAGACCCCTCCAGACTGCTGGTGCTTTTTTGTGGCTGTATTCTGCAGCATGTTCTGACACAAGAATAGTGCATTCGTGTTGGGTTTATTCAGCCTGAGTTTGTTTTGCAGAGTTTCCCCAGTGCTCCCACATTATTGCTGTCCAGAGGGGCTATAGGCACCACAAAAGTGGGGCAACTGCCCCCCCCCCCGGCTAGCTGTAATAAACTGAAGTGTCTAGACCACTTCCAACAAGAATGGCAAGTGCTCTTTTGAACCCAAAGCAGAAACACGAAGGACCAAACACATTGAACACACTCAGCCAGCAGGTTGCGGGGAAACGAAAGGGGAATGTATCAAGACAGTATTCTGCATATTCACATTGCAACCCATGCAGTATATATGCACATCTGATATGAGTCAGAGAAGTCAGGTTACAGAACCCAGCTGATTTCGTAAGCGGACACCTCCTTGTTACATAAGTTGGCTCAAACATTTCTAAATGGATTACAAGCCCTGCTGCACAGCAAACGGCAAGAACAACAAAATGCTGAAACTGTAGTGAACCGGGAGGGGTTCAAGATTGAATGAAAGCTGAATGAACAGGCATGCTATATCAAATGACAATCCCTAGTTTATAGAGCCTTGAGCACATTTTGCTTCATCTTCCATGTGGCAGCCCTTCAGGTATTTGAAGGGCTCTCAGTCTTCTCTTTTCCCGGCTAAACATACCTAGCTTTCTCAACTGTTCCTCATAAGCAGGCATAGGCAAACTTGGCCCTCCAGATGTTTTGGGACTACAACGCCCATCATCCCCGACCACTGGTCCTGTTAGCTAGGGATGATGGGAGTTGTAGTCCCAAAACATCTGGAGGGCTGAGTTTGCCTATGCCTGCTCATAAGGCTTCCTTTCTAGATCCTGTATCAACTTGTCCACCCTCCTCTGCACACGTTTCAGCTTGTCAATAACCTTCTTAAACTGTGGTGTCCATAACTGGATACAGTACTCCAGGATACAAGGCAGAGGAGAGTAGTACTATTATAGGACATCACGTGACCATTAAAGGCACAGCTACAGGAGCAAATGGAGGTGTATAAAATTATGATAGACATATATAAAATTATGCATGGTGTAGAGAAAGTGGATAGAGGAGACACACACACACACACACACACACACACTCATAATGCTGGAACTTGAGGACATTCAATGAAGCTGAAGACTGGGAGAGTTCCAGGCCAGGTCTCCCAGCTGGAAAGGATCCATAATTAGGCCACAAAGCGGTCCAGGTACTGGACACCCAGCTAGTAATTCAGGCAAGGTCAAGGTCAAGGTCAAGAGACAGTCCAAGGTCAGGTCACACAGAGGCAATAGTTCAGGCAATGTAATAAGCAAAGGTGAGCTCAAGAGGAATTCCACAGTCTGATCACACAGAGGTAATTCTACCTCCACTGTCATAGGCAGCCTGTTTCTGAATACCAGTTACTGGAAACAATACGAGGGGAGAGTACTGTTTTCCCCCAGGTTCTGCTTGCAAGCTTCTCATAGACATCTGGCTAGCCACTGTAGAACAAGATGCTGGCCATTGCCTGATCCAGCAGAACTCTTTTTGTGTTCAGTTCAAAAGTTGGCCGCTCTGGTTGCAACAGCTATCACTATCAAATGGTTCAGGGTACATAAACCGGTACTTAAGGTAAATGGTTAACTTAATTGCAAGGTCATGCTGCAGCATACTAAAATCCAGATTGTATTTAACAGATCATCATCACCATTATTATTTCTTTATTGCATTTATTTACCGCCCTGTACCTGGAGGTCTCGGGGCAGTTCATCATCAGCTGCAAGCCTCTGAGATCAATTCTGGCCCTCTCAGAGAGGGAGCAGCTATAAGAACTTGGGTTGGTGGCATAGTTCACTCTGATCTGAGAGAAAGATCTAAACTCAACAAAGAAACTGCAGAGAAGCAGAGAGGGTCTGGGATAGCTCAGTGGGTAGAGCATAAGGCTCTCAGGGTTGTGGGTTCGAGACTCATGTTGGGCAAAAGATTCCTGCATTTGAGGGGGCTGGACTAGATGCTCCTAGTGGTCCCTTCCAGTTCTAAGATTCTTTGTGTGCTTGTTCAACAGCTCAGTTTCAAGCTGCTCAGATCTGCTTAATCATACATCCCCATTCTATTTCCAGGGCCTGAAAGGTAGAGAACTGTATGCTTTGTGCCTTTAACAGAAAGAGGTGTGAGGTGGAAATTCAACAGATAAAACTGTCGCCCAACACAAAGTCAGAGCAGTCTACCTGCTGAATGATGGGAGACGGAGTTTAAGTGCATGATCATTAAAAGATGAGCTTAACAATGAGGAGCATGCCTTACCCTTGATGCAATCCCACTGAGGGTCTGAGTTTAGGAAAGACAGGTTTATTAAAGGAAATACCGTATTTTTTGCTCTATAAGACTCACTTTTTCCCTCCTAAAAAGTAAGGGGAAATGTGTGTGCGTCTTATGGAGCGAATGCAGGCTGCGCAGCTATCCCAGAAGCCAGAACAGCAAGAGGGATCGCTGCTTTCGCTGCGCAGCGATCCCTCTTGCTGTTCTGGCTTCTGGGATTCAGAATATTTTTTCCCTTGTTTTCCTCCTCCAAAAACTAGGTGTGTCTTGTGGACTGGTGCATCTTATAGAGTGAAAAATACAGTACATGCTTGATAGAAAAGATCCTAGTTTTAGCTAACTAAAGTGGAGGGAGAAAAAGAGCGCCATGCCTGCTCTTTGTTCTCAGCAAGAGAAACATAACAATGTCTCCTCTCTCAAGATAAGAGTGGGAGCCATAGGAAATGAGGTCAGCTAGAGTGCATCAGTCTAGCACCTGAGGAAAGGTCAGCACATGTTAAAGTACAATCTAGGAAGCCATGAGGTTTCTTCTCTATCTTCTTTCTCCCCGTGCAGACCCACCAGCCTCCAATACAAGCAGAGTTGTATCCCAACACTTCCAACGTTCTGTCTGTTTGATCCCCAGTTTTCTGTATCTTCCATTTTAGGACAGTCCATAACATTGTTCTACTGCGAAACCCAGTTGTGCAGTACTTGACAAAGTAGAAGGCTGAAAAGATGGCTGGGAAACCCAAGTTGCACTACGTCCGAGGGAGAGGGAAGATGGAATCTATACGCTGGCTCCTTGCAGCAGCTGGAGTAGAGGTTTGTGTGACCATAAAAATAAAAGGGGGGAGGCAACGCTGGATGAATGAACTAGCAATAGTTAAGATGAATGGCCTCTTTTGCACACACAGCTGAATATATGTGCAGTATGTTGTGCTATCAACACAATTCTCTCTGTATGTTTGTGTGTCTGCATACACAAACACATACACTCCTGCTGCAACTCAGGAGAATGTTTTAAGCATCTGGTGAAGTAGACTGTAGTCCATGAAAAATTATGCCATACTAAAATTATTATTATTATTATTATTATTAGTTGTTGTTGTTGTTGTTGTTGTTTATATGCCGATCATCTGACTGGGTTGCCCCAGCCACTCTGGGCAGCTTTAAGATGCCACAAGACTCTGATGTTAATCTAGGGTTGCCATATCTTGAAGAGCAAAAAGGAGGACAGCCCAAGCCGCTGCCAGTCTGAGCTGGGGCTTCCGCCACACCCATACACCTCTTAGTCCTCAGCTCAGGCTGGCAGCGGCATGTCGGCCCTCCAAAAGAGGACATGTCCAGGTTTCCCCAGATGTATGGCAACCCTAGCTGCATAGGAAAATCTCTGTCTCAAGTAATAAAACTATTTGGCTGCCAATTCAAGGGACAGTTGTTTGTTTTCAATCATACAGCACAGGATTGTATACATGCTGTATACATGTTGACTAAAATGGAAATCCCAATGAGTTTGGTGGGCTGTACGGGAGTGAGGCAAGTGAATATAGGTCATCTAATCAGCCATATAGTTCAGAGAAATGCATGCAGACCTGTTAAGTACTGAGTTGAATAGGATCCAAAATGCAGCAGTCTGATTGGTCCTAGAACAATAGGATTCGGAATGCAGCAGTCTGATTGGTCCACAGGAGCCACCCAATCCAACTCCAGGTGGAAGTGAATCCGCAACCTGACTGGCCTACAGGAGAAGCCCAGAATTAGCCAATCACGTGGGGGGCCCATTATGTAAATAATGTATATAAAGCAGACATTCTGGGGGAACTTCCATTCCTCCTCACCACTATGAGCTGAATAAAGAGCATGAAATCCACACTCTGAGTATATTTCAAAAACAGAGAACCTGTGGATGTATTTTAGAATATATAAAAAAATATTTTTGACATAATAGAAAATGCTATATATAAGAGAGGGGGATCACACTCCCCAGCTACAGAGGGAAGGCCAAGACAAATGTGTCTCTGGGAATACTTCAGAATCTTCAACATGATCTCATTTCAGTGGGTTGGACTGTTCGTCTTTTGAAGTCATTTCAAGCAATAGAATTGTATGAATGGTGTGGCACGCTGAAAATAAACATAGGAAAGAAACTCTGCATTGTATACTGACCAAGCGCATGATTTCTGCCAAGACAAAGGGGCCCTTTTCATCCCAACCATCCTTTTTGTAATATGAATCAATACGAGGGTACAGCAGTGAGGCAGGGAAAAAGGAATTTAATGGCTGTATTGCATTTTGCAGGTTTTCAAAACAGTCCCCCAAATTCCAGGTGCTTTTAAAGTCAAGGAAAATGACCAGCATCTATTTCTCTCAAGATAATTACGACATGAAAAACAAACATGATTCTGTTTGTTCTATTCTGTTTCAGTTTGAAGAACAATTTATTGAAACAAATGAAGACTTGGAAAAATTACGGAAGAGTAAGTCTATGGCTGAAGGTATTCTCTACATGGGACTGATATATTTAAAGAATTAAGGGGGAGCCCCCCTTGATTCTTTAAATGAAAACCTCAGAAACCACTTAGTGTTGGGGTCCACATCCGAGTCTACAAATACTGTTATTTTCATGGGTAAAAAAAAAAATTGGTTTGGTTTTCGCTTGCACAGGAAAATCACAAAGGAATTTGGATTTGGGGATGTCATAGAATTTCAACAGAAAGAGGGAGCAGAAATTGCCAGCTTGGTGTATTTGCCCATGTCCTGAATGGAAATCAATCCACTTAATATGACTGGGATTCACTGTTGTTTCTTTCTGTCCGCAAATGACACATAACTGATTATTTATTTATTTCCCGCCTGTTCTTCAGCCTAAGGCCCCCAAAAGGGGGGTTGCAATATTAAAACACAACACTGAAAACAGTTTGAAAGTACTTACAAACACCCCATTCGTGTTGAGTTTACGTTGCACCAAAATGAATGGGATGACGTGACACCAATGTAAGCTATGTAACTAATTCTGTAAGTTACATAATTTTATCACTGTGGGAAAGTAATGGATTGCTGATGAATGATCCTGCGTGAGAGGCAGGGAAAGGAGGATCCCCAGGTGAGAGATGGGATGGTCCATCCACTTTTGTGTGAGATAAAGGTTAAGATCCACCTAAAGAGGGCTTTGTATTCTTTCTTTCTTTCTTTCTTTCTTTCTTTCTTTCTTTCTTTCTTTCTTTCTTTCTTTCTTTTCTTCTTTCTCTTTTTGTTTTCCTTTTGCTTCCTCTTTTTTATTAGTTTGTCTTTTATTGTATTGTATCTTGAAAAAATTCAATTAAAAAATCTTTTAAAAACCCATTACAATGGACAGAGAAATGAACGATGAATAGAAACAGTGTATGGAATGAATACAGGCTTGAATGGAAAACGACGTCTTTTTGCATCTCTATTTGAATCATACAAACCAATGGGGAGCCACATTTTCCTAAAGAAAGCTGCTCTACCGAGATGTGATCCTTATTAGAGACTGCAATACTTCAGTTTTAACTTTCAAAGAAGGCAGGCCGAATCAATCTGTAATTCAGGTGGTTTAGCAACAATTTCCAGAATGATTGAACTCAGGAACCTTGATCGGGGAACAATGTATAAGGGGCAATTAAACAAGATATGATAAAGGGATTCTATTGGTTTGTTGTCACATGCGCATAAAACAGAGGTTTTACCGTTAGAAAATCTATTGCTCAGCACATTTGAGGGGAACACATTAAATCTGGCTCTAACAAATGTGAATCTATGCGACGCAGCCGATAAAGTAGACAGATATCGAGGTATCTGGGACATAGATGTAATGCCCTGATTTATCGGGGAACATGTACCTCCACCTGTAGTAAGATTTTGTTGCAAATCAGCCTCCTCCAATCTTTGTTTGATGACCTTTTTAGCTGTAATTAGATCTAAATTAAGTATATCGGAAGGAGAGATTCCATAAGACAACAGTTTGGAATGGATTTTTGTTGCCCATGGGCTGGTGAATTCATCTCTCCAAAGGCACTGAATAAGATGGTAATTTGGCAATTTATGCCAAAGGGACAGCCAATAATTAAAGGCATGTCTCCACATCAGAATCTCTAAGGAGGGGGTCTTAAGTTCTAAGCGAATGGCAGAGTTGCTTACACAGGAGGTTGTTTCAAAAGGCGTCTGAGAAAAATATTTTGCAATGTCACCAGGGGCATGAGGTTCACAAAGGGACCGCATAGGCCATAGTTGCAACCACTTTTGCACTATAAAATTTTAGGGCGCATGGAACATGCATAGCCCCCTCAGTAAAGAAGAAGCGTAATAGAGCGTAGATAAGGGCTTTAACCTTATTTTGTAAATATGTGATATTGAATCAATCTGAAATACTAAGTTTGTGAGAACTGAATCATTCACCCCCATCTTTTTCTCCTTTAAAGATGGACAGCTCCTGTTTCAGCAAGTGCCCATGGTGGAAATAGATGGCATGAAGATGGTGCAGACGCGAGCGATTCTCAACTACATCGCAGCAAAGCACAACCTCTACGGGAAGGACCTGAAGGAGAGAGCACTGTACTTATTAACATGTAGAATTCGCTCTAGGTTTATTTTTGAATAGAAAGCCAGCTCTTGACAGAAGCTGAAAACACGGAATGTCTGCCCTGAACTTCAAACATTCAACCATCTTTCTGTTTATGCATCTGTATATTCCCAGAGCTATATGTCACAATGTGATTCTTACAAGAACATTTAGACTAAAGCTCCTTGGGGAGGGAAACTGCCTAATAACATGATAATACCAAACACATCATGCACCATGCCTGCTAACCTTCCATACATGTGTGAAAGATCCCACCATGCATGCTGGGTTGCAACTGACTGGTTGCACAAATATATGTCCTTCCACATGGCTGCTGAAATGTATTAGAGCTGGTCATGATTTTTCACCTGCATATAAATTTAGGAATGGTGAAAGTCACATAAGTAATTATATATATTTTTCTGTTTGGATAAACAGCATCCTTCAATCTGTTTCTATTTTTTATTTACTGTATACATTATATCATTAATGTATTGCTAATTTTGGAATGTATAATATGCTGTAATTATATTTTGATTTTCTTGTACTTTGATTGACAGCAACAACAACAACAACAAGAAGAAACACAAAAAATGAAAGTAACTGTTCTAATGGCTTCTTTCAGGATTGACATGTACGTGGAAGGAACAACTGATCTGATGGGGATGATAATGACGCTCCCTTTCCAGCCCCCTGAGAACAAAGAAAAGCAGACCAGCCTAATTTTTGAGAGGGCCACAACCAGATACTTCCCAGTTTATGAAAAGGTAAGGGATTGTCAGGTAGCAACATAGAATATGCAGCTAGACCTTAACTGCTGAAGGTGTATGGGGAGAACCATCCATAGCAGCAGCAAAATTCTGCAGCAGCACTTAAATGTGGAATAGTAAACCTACAAGTCTACCAACATTTTGTACTACAACTCTCCTAATTCCTGACCATTGGCCATGCTGGCTAGGGCTGATGGGAGCTGGAGTCCAGCAAATATGTGGTTTCCCACTCCCGATGTCAAGTTCCAATGCTACTGAGCAGAGAATCACAGCAATTAGGGCCTTTCGGTGTTATTCAATGGGATACATGCAGGTGTGTAAAATGTATATTTGAATGAAAAAGCCAAGTGGCTACTCTCATGGGACAGTCCTTGCCTGCCTCTCAGCCTTACATGGCTGAAACACAAAAGAAGCAGAAATAATCCACAAGGAGCCTCTGTGGCCCAGTCTGAGCCAGGGGTCTACAAACCCTCAACACTGACTTCTATTTCTTTGTATGCCACAGGTTTTAAAAGATCATGGACAAGATTTCCTTGTTGGTGGGAAGTTCAGCTGGGCAGATGTCCATCTGCTTGAAGCTATTCTGATGGTCGAAGAGATGAAGCCTGGTGTTCTTTCTGCGTTTCCTCTGCTGCAAGTGAGTGAACTAAGACATGTTCTGAGAAATGAGATGGAACGGAAACTGTAAGACTGTGTGTATTCACAGAGTGCAAATACAGCAACTGGATAAACTTCAGTCATAGGAGTGTGCCGCACTTAGCATCTATATGATGGTGATTATGGTGGTGTATGAGAGCAAGTCCAAGTGGCCATCTGGGGGATATGTCTTATGTCCTTATGTCAGGCATCTGGAAGTTTCTGTGGAGCAGGCACCTAGACTTCTGCATCTACTTTGCTTGATGGCAAAAGTGCTTCGTCTCCTGGCTAGAATTGCCTTAGTTTGATGCATTACAAGACACCCTGACCAAAAAAGGCTCACCGGATTATAAATTTGGGGGGGCGGGGGGTTGTAGAAAGACTATAAAGTTCAGATTTCACATGTGGATTCAACACCATAGGACCACAGATCTTTTTCCATAGATGCATTCTTCCACTGATTTAGACTTATGTGTATAATTATCTCTGAATATTTTTACAATGCTTGTAAAAATATGCCCCTGCTTATAATTAAGCAGATTGGTTGCTTTTCAAAACTCCCATGTCATAATAGTGCTTAAAACTTTATTTCAACCACTCAGAATTTGACAATCAAAGAATACCATTTTTGGTACAGTTATACCTCGGAATAAATACGCTTCAGGATAAGTATTTTCGGGTTGCGCTCCACGGCGACCCGAAATGAATGGAGCGCGTTACTTCCAGGTTTTGTCGCTTGCATATGCACAGATGGTCAAAATGACATCACGCGCATGCACGGAAGCTGCGAAACGCGACACGCGCATGCGCAGACGTGCTGTTGCATCTTACTTTCTGTTCAGGATGAGAACGGGGCTCCGGAACAGATCCTGTTCACATCCCAAGGTACCACTGTACATGTCTAGAAACAACAAGAATAATAATGCATGTGAAAACATATAACATTTTCAAAACCCCTGCCGAAAGTTTACAATGATTCAACAGGAAAATTGAATAGGGAGGGAAGAGGAAAGCAAACATTAGAAGCTGGTGGATGGGGTCTTTTTCTCAAATGTAAGTCCATCTATGTTGGGAAGTTTTTCCTTATTCTTAGACGAGATTCTTGTTTTTTCATCTAGGCCTTCAAGACAAGAGTAAGCAACATCCCCACAATTAAGAAATTCTTGCAGCCTGGCAGCCAGAGGAAGCCCCCATTTGATGAAAATTATATTGTACAGATCAGGAAGATTTTCAACTTCTGAGCACTTCAGCTACAACAATCACTGCAAACAGTGGCCTTATTTTTCTTGATTTATACTGCTTCTGCACATACACCTTCGCTAACTTTTTGTCAGCCACCTTGATATTTTATTACAAATTCTGTGAAAAGTTACTCCCACATCTAACTCAACTTTTAAATCCATTCTGGTAAGGGGGCATGCTTTCAGAAACCTGGCATAATCATGGGTAATAATAATGTGCAAACCAGTTTGGGATAAGAAAATGATGGGGTTATATAGACCCTTCATGCTGCTCAATCCAGACTAAAAGTATGTTCTTTCAGTATTAGCTCAGAGATATAACTTGCTGGTGGCAAAAGTAGTTCAATTACATTAATCAGGATTTATGCTAAACATGTGGGGAGTCTATGATTTTGATGCTTGAGAACCCAGGTAGATCCAAACAAGGCCTTAAAATTGAATTACAACATATTGCATGAATTTCAGGGCTATGTACTAATTTTGAGAAATCAATTGTTGTGTACTATAATATCAACCCCAACATCCAGTTAGATTTATGCAAATTACTCAGAAGCCTTTCGATTTTTATGCATTCATATACCGAAAAAATTGAATAAAATGTTTAAATTAAATTTTTGTCCATCGTTGGAAAACATTGCCAGGGTCAACAAACAACTGGTTATGTGCCACTTAGAATGTCTTCAGATGAACAGCAGCAGGAGAAATGTAGGAATCATGTCAAAGGCAGTCATATGTACTGTTAGTGATTATTACTATGTTACTAAATTATCCTTTGCCTTCCTTGACCTACGACACAAATCTATTCAGGCACTGAATTTGTTACTATGTAGTAACTCAATCATTACCAAGGATAACTGCCTTAACAATTAAAATGCATTTCTTTCTTTTCTGTTGAGCTGTATTTATTACGACTGTTTGCTAGCATGCACCTCTCTGTGAAACATGGATTTTAGGAGGAAATCCTACTCATTTCACGTAAGCATGCTTAGATCTCAACCCAGATGGTTTTCCTCCCTACTTTTCATGATCTTACACGCTTCAGTATGTGCTGATCACAGATTTTGGTTCCGACTCCAATTTGGCATTTTAGAAAATGGCCTATCTCAAGTGCAAAGTGCTTTGGAAGCTGCCCAATTCAGCTGGGGAGTCAAAGTCCACACTGGAATAGAAAAGCTGCGTTCATCTCCCTTCCACCCACAGTTCAAAGGAAACCTGCAAGTCACAGCCAGCAGAGTCAATTGGCCAGTGGTCAGAAATGATGAGAATACAAAGCTGTGCAAGGCTCTGGTGAGTGCAGGGGAGTTGAGCTCTGTACAAGAAAGGGCAGCCCCTGTGGGAATGTTTAGGGATGCAGGGGAGGATATATTGTCTAAGATATCCTATCCCAACTTGTCTTTACAAGTTCAACAAAATCAGCAGTTAACATTCCCCTTTCTTAAACACACACACACACACACACACAGCAGATAGCTTGCTCAGACTCCTTAGAGTCTCTGTAAATATTTCCTGGTATTTTCCCCATTTAATCCCCCCTAAAATAAGGCGCTACCCAGTCTTCTGTAAAGCATAAAACATTTACTCACAAGTGATCATCTGTTCACACAAAGGTTCCCAGAAGGCAGACTTAAAAGGTTACAACATAGTTTAAATGTGGTGACGTGGGTGGCGCTGTGGGTTAAACCACTGAGCCTAGGACTTGTCGATCAGAAGGTCGGCGGTTCGAATCCCCGCGACGGGGTGAGCTCCTGTTTCTCGGTCCCTGCTCTTGCCAACCTAGCAGTTCGAAAGCACATCAAAAGTGCAAGTAGATAAATAGGTACCGCTCCGGTGGGAAGGTAAACGGCGTTTCCGTGCACTGCTCTGGTTCTCCAGAAGTGGCTTAGTCATGCTGGCCACATGACCCAGAAGCTGTACGCTGGCTCCCTCGGCCAAAAAAGCGAGATGAATGCCGCAACCCTAGAGTCGGTCACGACTGGACCTAATGGTCAGGGGTCCCTTTACCTTTACCTATCTCCTTATGGGAGAAAGCCCCCTATTTCTTCTCTTGGCCTCGAACCAAGGGTGCATATTAGTAGTGCTGTTGTTAAGGTGGCATCGATAAAGATGAGAGAGACAAGATGGTCGCCAGCCTGTGGTTCTGGTTCTTTCTACTTCAGGAGAGGCCACGCCCATCTCAAGTTGCACATAGGAAGTTTCGTCTCAGTCCTGGAAAGCAGAAAGTTCTGGCTGGAGGACTGAGAGAACCTTCATGTCTACTCTACCCATGTTGTGTTTGACTGCACCTGATTCTTACATCCCACAGCCCCATCAATGAGTGCTGCCAAATGAGAAACATTGCCCATGTGCCAGCTTCTGATGGGCACCTCCAAGATCCCTGCTCTCCTTTCTTAGGGTTCTTTATATTTGAAGGGCTTGAACTGGTCAGTCCCTTTAATAGAACGGGGAGGCCTAGCCCATGTGGCTGATGGTCAGAGATGTTGAGAGCTGATGTACAGAGAGCCACAGGTTCCCCAGCCCCCCAAAACAGAGGACTATTCTCAGCAATGGGTACATGACCACCACTCACCTCTCTGCAAAAAGGGCCTGAGGACGAGTGTTACACTTGTGATGCAAAACTTTCACGTCTCCCATGCCTTTAAAAGTTTTAATCGGTAGATTTGCCTTAGAAGTAGAATATTGTAAAGAAAAGTGCTTTCTTTTTGTCCCACATTTATTTGTTTTCCAAAGTTGCCATGGGCACTTAACAAGGAACTGATCTGTTTAAAACAACAGTATTATACCAGGGTAAGCAGTCACTGAGCCACTCCTTGGGTTTGTTTTTCACCCTCCAGCCAAATAGATGATACAGTATGAGAACTGGAATATTCACAAAGCAAATGATTACTGCTCTGATCATTTCAGAGAAGTACTATATTAATCCCTGTAATGGAATATACTTGTTTTAGACTACTAAACTAGAGAATCCCACTTCTCAGCCTTCTTAATTTGTCAGCCTTGTGTCATCAAACAAGACTGGGCCTGCATTTAACCTGTGTTGATCTTTTCCCCCACTTACCAAGAGCATTAGGAGGTTCCAATTTACGCTGCTTCTTTATCTTGGTAGCTCCCCAGGGTTTACTGTTTAAAGGGGTGAAAGAATTCTGTGAATTCTAACCAGCATTTCGAAGGGTAATGAAACATGCCGAAATTCAATCTCAGTTTGAAAACTCTATCCTGGAATTACCTCAGCCACTCAGCCAGAGTTGGCAACCTTACACATGACCTACAATAATACTGTCGGCTTGGAATGTTTGAGTAGGTTGCACACTTTATAAATACAAGAAATAAAAGTTTTGATGTGTGATTTCTGTGTCTATGGCCCTCCAGAAGTTGTCAGACTGTAACGCCCCTCATCTCTGTTCATTGGCCATGCTGGATGGGGGTTGATAGTATTTGGAGTCTGACAACATGTGGAAGGCCACAGGCTTCGCACCCCGATTTAGAGCCATAAATCTTCCTATTGGGAGTTTGGCACATGGCTTAATAGGACCACATGAGCTAACTCCACCTGCAGCACGGACATGTTCCGTGGACATGCTCCCCGCCTTGTGTGCATTCAGTATAATGCATGGAATACGCTGCTTACATTATTAAATATGTGGCCTTCAACAGCTGCAAAATTCACTATGAAGTAATGGAAAACTGGAGCTGCTGAAGTTCTGTCTGTGGGAAAATGACTGGGTGCTCTGCCAGACTTTAGTGGCTGACCGTATCTATAGTTCTAGTTACAGATAGGTAGCCATGTTGGTCTGCCGTAGTCGAAACAAAATAAAAAAAAATCCTTCCAGTAGCACCTTAGAGACCAACTAAGTTTTTTATTGGTGTGAGTATTTGTGTGCATGCACACTGTGTATCTGAAGAAGTGTGCATGCACACGAAAGCTCATACCAATAACAAACTTAGTTGGTCTCTTAAGGTGCTACTGGAAGGATTTTTTTTACTTTGTTTTGACCCTATCCAGTTAGTTCGTTGTCTTTTTTAAAAAAAAAGTTGCAAAACTCACTGCATGAATTAATTATCAACTTTTCTGGCCTTGGAGATACAGTGAGTACAACTCAGCAGTTTAATAGCTGGTTTAAAATTAAGCTGTTGGACAAATGCAGAAAGGACTGTCTTACTGTTGTTTATCAATTCTGGAGATTAATCTGAGGGCACTTACACACACAAGGGAGAGAGAGTGAGAGAGAGAAAGAGGAAGAGAGAGAGAGAGAGAGAGGGAGGGAGAGAGAGAGAGAGAGAGAGAGAGGCAAAGCTCATGTCTGGTGACCACTATAAATAGCTCTGTGTGTCATTGTGCCACTGTAAATTGTCATGCCGACGTAGTGAACATGGGGGGGGGGGGTAAATAGCATTTAGATGACTGAGCCTCCTCAGGCGCCTTCCTATACTTATCAGGAGCAAGTCCCATTGAACCCAATGGGCTTCTGACCAAGTAGAGTGAAGAAATTAACATGCTCCGCCATTTTGTGTTTAGATGCTACAAAACGGTTGCATTTGGTTTCAGAGGCCTGCGCTGCACAGTCTGGGCAAAGGTTCACAGAATGTTAAAGGGACACAGGGGGACATTTTGCAGGGGGGCACCAAATGATCAGCCTAGCAACCTGGCACTTATGTAACCAAGTGTCTGACTGGGTGAAAGGTTGGGATGATTGTGCGGGTGGGGGGAGGAGGAGGGAGAGAATGAACATAGTGTGTCTAAGTCAAGCAAGAAAACAGGGTGGTTAATTGTTAAAGAAACACAAGAGGGAAAGGAATTGCACGATTCCTTTCAGATAATATCAATCAATCAAAACTTTATTAGCAAAGCCAACAGGCCACAGCTATACAGGAATTAAAAATAGAAATAAGGATAAAAGAGAGAAAAGAACAAGCAAAAGGAGGTCCGTCAGATGAACAAGTCTGTCACTCAGATGGTGGCCCTCAATTTCATAGCTCTCTCGATGTACCTCGCAACCTTCTCTGTTATCTGACTATCCGTATCAGATAAGAGGAAATACAGTGTGATGTCTGGTGAACGGCCGGGGTTGGCGAGAATGAGTGGAGTAATAATCTCATTCCTTAGGTCTTTGTAAAGGGGGCAGGATAGGAGAACGTGGGACATTGTTTCCGTATTACCATCTCCACATGGGCAGAGTCGTTTTTTAAATGGAGTCTTTTGGTAGCGACCTTCGAGTACGGCAGAAGGGAGAACATCCCATCTAGCCAATGTAAAGGCACGTCTGTATTTTGGGATGGTTAGTTTAAACAAATATGAAACTGGAGGATCAAAATGAGAAGGGGGAAAATAGGTATACCATGGGCACAGTTTCTTTAAGATAGTCAGGTTGTTTTGCCGTTCAATGTCTTTCAGGCGCTGGCCTATTAGACTCTTTGCTTTAATGAGGCCCATTGATAGTAGGGACTGTGAATGCAGACCGCATGTAAGAAGTTTTTGATGCACAGTTTTGAACCACTTGCTTTTGTAAGGGTCTTGCATTACTAGAGGCAGTAGACCAGGTGGATTTAGATTAAGACGAAGCCAATAGTTAAATGTTCTTTGCCAGGTCTGAGTTTCTACAGATGGAAGGCAGGCCTCGAGTCGTAATGCTGCGTTTGGAACACAGGTGGGGACGCCGAATATATATTATATATATTATTCAGATAATAATCTGAGTACTGTATAGGTGTTTGGAGTGAAGAATTAAGTTTCGCCCTGGAGCAGAAATTTAGCTGCGACACTGGACAGTGTTGGAGAGAATAATATGTCTCCCTATTGCTCTGAGGTCAGCAGTTGCAGCAGAGCAAAATCAGGATTGGGCTCATGACAAACAGGGAGAAGGGAGTTAGGGCTTCATCCCATGTTGAAAGAAGGAAGCATCTTTTGGCAGGAAGCATCATGCAGGAAGCATCTTTTGGCAGGTGGCAGTGGGTTTCCATCAAGACTCAGCAGAGGGAATGGGTTAGCCTTCTCTTCCAGTGTGCCATGGACCTGATCCCTCCACATGGTATTACTTTTTCAAAAAAAAATAAACGAAATATGTGAAATGCATACATGGTACTTAGGGCAAACTGTATGCCAGGAATCGCAAGTGAGTAGAGTGCTTGCACTCAGTTCCTGTTTTGGGGGTTTGAATAGGCAACTGGCTGATTACTGTGACAACGGGATGATGAACTGGTGAGGACTTTGGCCTGATTCTGAACTCTTCCAAAGTTCACCTTAAAAATCCCGAGTGGTGACAATACAACATTTGAAGGACACAGAACATAAGTCACACCAAGTAGTAACACGGGTGGCGCTGTGGTCCAAACCACTGAGCCTCTTGGGCTTGCCGATCGGAAGGTCAGTGGTTCGAACCCACACGACGGGGTGAGCTCCCGTTGCTCTGTCCCAGCTCCTGCCAACCTAGCAGTTCGAAAGCACACTAGTGCGAGTAGATAAATAGGTACCGCTGTGGCACGAAGGAAAACAGTTTTTCTGTGTGCTCTGGTTTCCGTCAGTGCCCCATTGCACCAGAAGTGGTTTAGTCATGCTGGTCACATGACTCGGAAAGCTGTCTGTGGACAAACGTCGGCTCCCTCATCCTGAAAGTGAGATGAACATCGCAACCCCATCATCGCCTTTGACTGGACTTAACCTTTTTACCTTTACCTAGTAGTAACATCACAAAAGCTTCTGGTTACTTATGCCTCATCATCCTAAGAATTCAAGAAGTTTTTCAATGTCAGCAGTTAAGACAAGAGAACATGCCTTCAATATATTAAACTTCTTTATTTCAGTTTTGGCAGTTTCTATATTCTGGATTTCTGGACGGAAACAAAGCTTTCCTGTGTTTCGGCAATAAAAAATGTTTTTAGTTCTATATGCATCAGATATGTCTATTAATCAGGGAGCTTCAGTACAACATAAGAAGATCCATATAATGAAAATTGTTATGTATGCATGTTTGCAATGCTCTGTTTCATGTTTTGTAAATCTCCATGTCTGCAAAATTGTCATTCAGGGCTGCAGATGAATTTCAAAGCATATGCCACAGAGCAGGAGTCTGAGTTTCAATGGTCTTGTGATTCCCATTATTTCTGATGGTGTACTTCTTACTGTTAAGAGTAAGGAATCACTGAAATCTCATTGCTCCACAAGAAATAAAAAAATAACTAGGATCGTCATTAAAGGACAAGTCAATCACTTGTCTAAACAAGAACATAGATGTCAACAAAAATTATGAACAATCGTATGCATTTCTAATCAGAAATAAATGCCATTGAGGTCAATAGCTCCCAGGGGTATAGGACAACAGCCCAAGAAAATGCTACTTAGAGAAAACACTAATGCAACTTAAAGAATGTAGCCCCAAATCCACAAAAAAGTAACACTGCCTTTTGTGCAGTAGTCATTAACCCCCAAAGTGCTTGATCTTCCTATATATACATTGAAAAATACAAAGGAATTGTTGCTTGTTCATGTAAAATTATACAAATGCTGTTTCTTGCTGTTTGGTCTCTCATACCAGGTGAAGAACAAGCTTCAAGATCATCAGAAGGCTATGTTTAAAAGAGAGAGAAAGAGAGTGAAATTAGCAAGGATGCTGCCAGTTGAGACATGAAAGATACATTTCCATATCTAGGACTATGTGTACTCTAATCTTTTTTTAAAAAAACAAAACCCTACACCAAGGTAACCCAAAGTCCCTGCTCAGAAAAGCTGAATTCTGTGAACTGCACAACTATGCAAATGTTATTCATTTGGTTATTTAGTTAGTGCATTTAGTTATTCTTCAAATCATAGAGATAAGCAAAAAACAAAAAACAAACAAACAAACAAAAAAAACTGGCCATAACTGCCCCCTACCCCTCTCCCCAGTTTTACAAGGCACTGATGATGTTCTCTCTCTCTCTCTCTCTCTCTCTCTCTCTCTCTTAAATTTTCTGTTTTACAATTTAGAATACTCATTTAAACAACCTTAAAATATCAAAGACTTCCGTTCTTCTCTTTCCATGGTTCATTTTGCCCATCATAAATCCCTGCATATTTTACATAAACTAAACCATTCAGTATTCCATTATTACATCCATCAAAACTTATTCACACTGTTGAATTTATCTTAATGCTGCCAATGTTTTCGAGTGCACACAATTTCCCCCCAAATATTCAATAAATTTTTTCCAATCTTCTTGTTCTCTTATTCTATATGTTAGGTCTGCAAGCTGCGCACATTCCACCAGTTTAAGTTGCCATTCCTCTTTATTTGGGAACTCGCTCGTTTTCCATTTTGGGGCTAACAAAACACGGGCAGCAGCAATGGCATACATAAATGACCTTTTTTGACAGCTGGGAATTTCCGTCTGGATTATCCCCAACAAAAAGGATTCTGGTGTGTGTGGGTTTTTTTTTAAAGTACTTTTAACCTTTCCCCCCAATTCATGATGGATTATTTCCCAATACTCTTTGACCACATATGAAAGAACATTCCCTCAGTCTACTGATGATGTACTCTCAATCCTTGCTTCCTACTTTTAAAACACAAGAAACTTGCTTGTTTGTTTTAAAGGTCAGGAAACTATATCTCCAATATAAAATCTATATTGGAAACTGTGTCTCCAATATAAAATCATGTACCTCAGTGTAGCTGCAAAATCACAGAACACACAGAATTTGGTCTCAGAAAACTATGAAATGCTGTGGTTTGCAACCAGCAAGAGGCAAACTTTCCCCAGCATCCTGCTGCTCCCTGAAGCCAGCTCCGAAGGGAACAGTGTGGAAGGAAAAGTGCTTGCGGAGGAAAAGTTGGGATCAATCCAAATCGCCTCCTGTTCTTCTGGCAAGAGTTTCTGCCATGACCTCACAGATGGACCCTTTCTGCTTCTGTAAGGGACAGTCTGGATGCAACCGCCACAACTTTTGTCACCTAAAAACTAGTTCTATAATCAAGAGACAGATTCGCAACCAGCAGCTCTCTGACCGTGGTTTAAAGTTGTGTGCAATACAATCCTATGCTTACTTACTCTGGAGTAAGTCCCCCAGTGTTCAGGGATGCTTGCTCTCTCAGGTATGTGCTGACTGGACTGCAGCTGAGTAAAAAAGGGGACTCTCTCTCTCTCTTTGTTTACCTACCTGAGGCCTGCTATGATTCCAGCTGGCATTAGCTTCTTGGTCCTCTTAAACCTCACTCCCATTACAACTGTCAGGAGGAAAGCTGTGACTGCAAATATACATACAAGCATTAGTTTATTATTAATTCTATGGGTTTTTAAATGCTGCCTTTCAACCATGTTTCCAGGGTAGTTCACAACAACAAAACGTAACAACAACAGGGCGTGCTCAGTGACCAAGGATGATGGAAGTTGTGGTCCCAAAGATCTTGAGGGTACCAGACTGCTCTATCCTCATGATGCACAGCTCTGCAAGGCTCAGGTGAGTGCTATGCAGGTTGGATAAAAATCAAAGTTTTTCTTAATTAAAAAAAAATCAGATTTTTTAATTTAAATTGGATTTTTTAAAATTTTAATTAGAAATTTAAAAATTAAATTGGATTTTTAAAATAAAATGCTTTCGGAGGAAAAATCTTTCTAAAGATAGTTTTCTATTTAAGTTACATTATAGTCCAAAGGCTATCCATGAGGAAATAAGGATTTGTTTTAAGTTTTTCATGTGTGCTAAAACTCAGTCTGAGGTTTGTTTGTTTTTTCAAAAAATGTTTAACCACATCAGTTAACAAACATGGATAAATATGCTATAATATGAGTGTTTTAGTTAAATAAATTGTTTAAATTGTTATTAAGGAAATGATTGTTTTTCTCCTTCCAATAAAGTACAGCAGAAAAGTTGTCCAAATATAAACAGATAACTTATCAAAGCTCACAATAATTTCATAATTATCTGTTTATGTATAACCAAATCAGTAATTTTTGATATAACTGTAAAAACTACTCTGAAAATTAATTATTCCAAAAATGAACCCTTCATCTGGTTGTAAATATTAAGATTATACCGGCAAGAATGAGCCTTTCTGTAAAAAAAGAAAATGATTTAAATCTTACTGACTAGTGATTTAAATCGTGATTTAAACGGATTTGATTTAAATCAAATCCACCCTGGTGCTATGTAAATAGATTATAACTCTGCACATGGAAGAGCTGCGCCATCTATTAGTGTTGCCAAATGTGAAACATTTCCTAACATTAAAGAAAACATGGGAGCTGCTTTGATCTCAGCCTATTACATTTACTCACTGGAAGTCCAAATGTCCCCTGGAGCCAAATGAAGCAGTTAAAACTGGAGGTGACTGACTATTTTGAGTGCAGCTGTTACAAAGGTACTTCCCATTTTACGGCTATCTGTTTTCAGTTTATGATCATTTGTTTTAGGATGACTACGTTCAAAGCAAGATTTCAATTTCCTCTTAAAACTTGCCGTGCACTGCCTTTTCCAGAAAGCAGGATACTTACACAACGATATCTTTATATCTCTGGGGTCGTGAGTTACCCAATATGCTCCATAAGCAGCCATCAAGCCGAAGAACAGGCCAGCCACCAAGGAGATTTTACTGCCTGTAACAATGATATCACAATAGATCAAGCTTAGAGGGGGGAAAAGGAAATATGCAGAAAACAATAAAACTAAATGGAAATGCTTCTACAATGTCTTTTTGAAATATGACGGTCACAGGGTTTCTGGATTTCAGTCTTGAAACCAGTTTTGTGCGAAAGTGCTATGTATGTATGTGAGAGAGAAAATAAATATACAAGATAAATTCAAACACATCTTTAAAAAAATATTTTAAAAGAAGGAGCACTTTTGGTAGGAGAAAACGCTCACGTATTAATTTAGTTTCTTTTTATAGTCAAGTGAAAAGCAAGCTGTCTGGTTTATAAAATTCCAGAATCATACCTCTTAAATCACAACATATTCAATACATTTTGAGTTCTGCTCCCTTAAACTTATCTGGTTCAGCAAAAACTCAAAATCTGGTGGGGTGCCCGCCAAAGTTGGATTCTGTAAGTATCTTAACTAACTAGATTTTTGGCCTTACCTGAAGACTAAATCAGAATTATTAAATGACTAGGCTCGTCTCACATCAATCACTCTGGTAAAGTATAGACAGAAAATGAACTTTTGTATTATGATGGCACTGAGGGGAGTAACCCCCTCTCCTCCAGCCCTACATATTTATTTATTCATTTATTTAATGATAATGATAATGATGATGATGATGATGATGATGATAATAATAATAATACCCAGCCACTCTGGGCAGCTCCCAACATAACATGATAAAAGATCAAACATTAAAACCTTCCCTAAACGGGAAACTGAAGTGTTTCACATGATTCTTACTACACCACTGGAATGTGATCCAAGACGGAGTGGGAAAGAAGACTCCATTTTGTGTGTGTGTATTCTACAATTCCAGTGCTTACCTTTGCGAATATATCCTGCAGCACCTCCAAGAGCCACAACCGCAGCATAACCAAAGCCAATCCAGTCCACACTCATGATGAAAAATCTATAGGGCAGAAAACCAAGTTACCAGTGAGAATATAGAAAAACTCAGGGAAAAAGGGGAAAGAGGGGGAAAGAGAGTTATGATCCAATGTTCTTGTGAACACCCAACAGTTAAAGGAAAACACATTCCGGGACATGGCGGTCAGCTCTGTGACTTAGGTAAGCACCCCAGCAACCAACATGCACCCATGGTCAGGTCTGCAAACTGGAGGATTAGAAGAAATCCTGTCTCTCATTCAAGCTGTCTTAAGAAACCAGTCTCCATATGACAAATACCAGAGACAAAGTGAGTTTCTGAGCTCTAGAGCTAGACTGGCGACTGGGAGTGGCCACCGAGACCATATAACACTGGTCCTGAAAGACCTACATTGGCTCCCAATACATTTCCGAGCACAATTCAAAGTGTTGGTGCTGACCTTTAAAGCCCTAAATGGCCCAGTATACCTGAAGGAGCGTCTCCACCCCCATCGTTCAGCTGAGGTCCGGCTCCAAGGGCCTTCTGGCGGTTCCCTCCCTGTGAGGTTACAGGGAACCAGGCAAAGGCCTTCTCGGTAGTGGCGCCCGCCCTGTGGAATGACCTCCCATCAGATGTCAAGGAAATAAACAATTATCTGAGTTTTAGAAGACATCTGAAGTCAGCCCTGTTTAGGGAAGTTTTTAATGTTTGATGTTTTATCATGTTTTTAATATTCTGTTGAGAGCTGCCCAGAGTGGCTGGGGAAACCCAGCCAGATGGGTGGGGTATGCATGTATAATGAATGACTGAATGACTGAATGAATGAATGAATAAAAACAGTACGGTGCAGTCTGCCCTGTCCTGCCACTGTGCTCAAAACTGCTCTCCACATGGTAACAGCAGCCTCTGCGTGGCAGGTGTTAAGGGGCAAACTAGCTCTTAGTGGAGACGGATTGGGGGGGGGGCAGGACTGGTTTGCCAGCACTGGGGGGTGCTGAGCTGAGAGTGCGCCACTGGGGACACTGCAACAATGGCAAACAATGGAAGGCGAGAGCCAGGAGAGGGCACCGAATTTCAGCACCGCTGAAATATAAAAGCCCAAATTCCGCCACTGTTCTTAGCTAAATCTAAAGTACCTTGGCCCTTTATTCCAAACTGCTCTCCAGAGCATAATAAACCTAACCACTTGCCCTACAAATCATGGAGAATTTGCAGTTTTTCCAGGCTGCGCAATGGCCACCCAACATTCTTCAAAAGTCTAACCTGGAGGTCAACCTCCTACCTAGCAATTTAACTTCTGAAACTTTTTTTACTGTTTCCCAGGGCTATTTTTTTTTTTTTTGGTTATTTACTTTTTCAGTTTGCCCTTGGATGCAAGCTTCCCTCCCAAAATGACCAGAACGGGGAGCCCTGTTGCAGAATCCAATTGTAAGACTACAACTCCCATCAGCCCTAGAGCTAGCGGGACCAGGGGCCAGGGACAATGAGAGTTGTAGTCAAAGAATCATGGAATTTGATCCACGCCTCTGCAGTGAAGTAACTAAAACATCCATTACTCATGGCCATCCAGCATGGGCGTAGCCAGGATCTATAATGTTGGTATGTGTGGCAGAACTGAGCTATCTGCGATGCGATTTGCCAGTTAGCGGGTGGCGCTGTGGGTTAAACCACAGAGCCTAGGACTTGCCAATCAGAAGGTTGGCAGTTCGAATCCCCGCGACAGGGTGAGCTCCCGTTGCTCAGTCCCTGCTCCTGCCAACCTAGCAGTTTGAAAGCACGTTAAAGTGCAAGTAGATAAATAGGTACCGCTCCAGCGGGAAGGTAAACAGCATTTCCGTGCGCTGCTCTGGTTTGCCAGAAGCGGCTTAGTCATGGTGGCCACATGACCCGGAAGCTGTACGCCGGCTCCCTCGGACAATAAAGCAAGATGAGCGCCGCAACCCCAGAGTTGGTCACGACTGGACCTAATGGTCAGGGATCCCTTTACCTTTACTAATATTTTTTATTTATTTAGGGGGCGGAGCAGCTCCCCCCCCCCCATGCCGCCCAACCTCTGCTCAAAAATCTCCTCTGGATGGAGAACCCACCACGTTTGGAGGGAGCCTGTTCCACCTGCGGACCCAAGGCTGAGAAAGGCTGCTCTGGACTCAGGATGGCTTTGCGCAGCATCAGCAGGAAGATAACCCGCACATGTGACACCTCTTGCAAAACGCGACCTCCGCCGATCTTCTGAGCGCGTGCAAAAGTTTCAGTTTGGAAAACACGGGCGGCGCGCCTGCCATGTTTTACCACCAGCTGAGAGGCATTATCTGGGCGCGCCGGGCCTCTCTCGCCCCCCCGCCCCCCCCAGCCCAGATTTTCACCCCCAAATCCTGCAAGTTTCCCTTTGCTCTTTCCGCATATCCCTGGTAGCGGGGACGAGACATCTCCCTTTTGCCCTGCAAAGAGTTCACGCGAAAACGCCACCCGGAGCAGCAACAGGGAGTGGGAGGCACCCGAGGAGCCCTCGCCGGAGCAGGAGGAAGTGACGGCTCCGCAAGGCCCTCGGCCCTGGCCGGGCTTGTCAATCGCGGCCCGGCGGGCTGCCATAGGCCAGGCGAGGCTATTGCACCGGAGAAGGGGAAGGAGGGAGCGCCAGCCCTGGCTGGCGCGCCCTGCTGTCAGTCCGGTGCACGGTGCGGGGCATGCAAAGGCGGCGGCTGTTGCTGCTGCTGCCACCTGGCCCTCTCCCTCCCAGGCCCCCATCTCCCGGGTGGGTGGGGGCGCCTAGCAAGCCTCTGCCCCGCGCGGCCTCCTTTCTCCCGCTGCCCACCTACCTGGCTTCGCAGTGCGGGCAGAGCCTCCCCTGCCTTCGGGATCCGCCTCCGTCTCCATCCGCATCTTTGCGCTCTCTTGCGCGCCTCCTACTGGCCCAGAGTGCGAGGGAGGCTTCGTGGGTGGGTGGGTGTGCCTTCGCGGGCCTCTTTGCAAGGCAGCGACGGCCCTCGGAGGTGCGGGTTTGCGAGGGGGTGTGGGGTAGGGTGGGCGTAATTCCGAGACCTTTTATTTATTACGTCCTCTTTATTTTCTTGCCCGGGTTTTTTGCTCCTTTGACCGAGGCCGGAGCGTTTCAAGGCAAGGCAACAGTGCCACCACGTGGGTGACAGTAAAAAGCGAAAGTGCCAAGTCTAAAAGGAGGTTGTTGGAAAGAAGTCGGTTTAAAGAAGTCAATGTAAACTTGCAGCCTTTCTCAACCTGTGGGTCCCCAGATGTTGTTGAACTACAACTCCCATCACCCCTAGCTAGCAAGGCCAAAGCTCAGGGATGATGGGAGTCCAACAACATCTAGGGACCCAGAGGTTGAGATCAGGTGAGACCCAATGCATATCCGCCAACATTTCTCCGATGAAAATAGGGATGTCCTAAGGAAAAGTGACAGACGCGGATGGCGCTGTGGGTTAAACCACAGAGCCTAGGACTTGCTGATCAGAAGGTCGGCGGTTCGAATCCCCTTGACGGGGTGAGCTCCCGTTGCTCAGTCCCTGCTCCTGCCAACCTTGCAGTTTGAAAGCACATCAAAGTGCAAATAGATAAATAGGTACTGCTCCTGCAGGAAGGTAAATGGCGTTTTCGTGCGCTGCTCTGGTTCGCCAGAAGCAGCTTAGTCATGCTGGCTACATGACCCGGAAGCTGTACAAGAAAGCGAGATGAGTGCCGCAACCCCAGAGTCGGCCACTACTGGACCTAATGGCCAGGGTCCCTTTACCTTTACCTTAGGAAAAGTGGGACATTCTGGGTTCAAATCAGAAACCGGGGCGGCTTCTGTAAATCCAGGACGCTCCCTGCAAAATAGCGGCAAATACCACCTGTGCCTTGCTGAACAAGTTCAGTACAGTGGTACCTTGAGTTACAGACGCTTCAGGTTAGCAGATTCTGCTAACCCAGAAATAGTACCTTGGGTTAAGAACTTTGCTTCAGGATGAGAACAGAAATTGTGTGGCGGTGGCGTGGTGGCATCGGGAGGCCCCATTAGCTAAAGTGGTACCTCAGGTTAAGAACAGTTTCAGGTTAAGAACGGACCTCGAGAGCGAATTAAGTTCTTAACCCGAGGTACCACTGTATATCAATTCCACAGCACGTCTCCATATCTGGTCAGTGGTGAGAAGGACTGTTGCCAAGCCTAGTCTAAGCCAGTGTGGTATAATGGTTAGAGTGCTGGGCTAGGACCTGGGAGACCAGGGTTCAAATCCCCACTCGGCCACAAAGCACACTGGGGGACCTTGGGCCAAACACTGTCTCCCAGCTTTACCTACCTCACAAGGTTGTTGTGAAGACAGCATGAGGGGAGGGAGAGCCAGATATGCTGCCTTGATTGGAGAAAAAGTGGTGGGATATAAAAATAAAAAATAGATAATGTTCCACCTATGAAAAAGGACCTGTAGATTCTATGCAGTCTAACACTCTGTGAAAAAAATTTGTGTGTGTGTGTGTGTGTGTGTGTGTTACGGATATGCTCATGAAACTGCCAAAATAGATTCCCAAATATAAGTTCCATCTCAGCCTTCTCCGATAAATCAGCTGATTAATGCCAATGAATAGACACATGCATCATCAAGCTGCATATCAATTAAAGCTTGCACCCCTATTATTATTATTTCCCCCTAGAGTCTGGACCATATAGCATAGGGTGGCCTTGGGTGCAAATGCAGGCCTTGGGTGCAAATGCTTTAAAATAACTAGAACAGTCAATTAATCTTTCTTCCAAAGAAAAACATTGTTCTTTTTCTTTTCTTTGTTTCTGCTCGGCAGTCCATTTTTAAATTATGTTCCCAATTTCTTTGTATTCCTACTACCACCAGTAACTCTAAAAGGATTAGAGAATAATTGTATAATAATTGTACAATAAAATTATACAAGTTGGTGGAGGGAGAAAGTGGATGCAGAGAAGTTTTCCTCCCTCTCTCACAATAACAGAAGCTGGTATCATCAAATAAAGCTGACTGATGGGATATTCGGGACTGGCAAACGGAAATGATTCTTCACACAATACATCATTAAGCCAAGGAATACACTTATCACAATGGCCCCAAGCTTAGATGTTGCTAGACACATTCGTGGAGACTAATAGTTATGAGGGCTATATGCTGCTTCTTTGGCGATCACTCATAGCCGAGTGAGATTGGCTTCCATGGATATGGTCTTAACAGTCTGTCCGCAAGTGACAGTAGAGTAGGGTTACCAGACGTCCCTGGTTCCCAGGAACAGTCTCTGGATTTGCAGATCTGTCCCCGGACAAATTCCGTGCCCAGAATGTCCCCAGATTTGCAAATCTGTCCCTGGGAAATGTGGCAGCAGCAGCCTTGGCAGCCTGGAGCCAGCCCGGTAGGGCAGTTGGCTGTGGCTGGCTTCAGGAGCTGCTCGCTGCTGTGGCACCTGCCATTTTTCCTGCGCCACAGCAGCAGGCAGCGAGCAGCTCCTGAAGCCAGCCACAGCCAACTGCTCTACCAGGGTGGCCCCTCCTGGGCTACAGCAGCCCTCCCGTGACTCCAGAGCCTCCCCTGATCTGTCAAAAGGAAGGGGGAAGGGGGAAGGAGATGGGGGGAGGCTTGGGAATCAAGGGCGGTTGGTGCGCGGTTGCCCAGTTTTTAAAAGAACTCTGCGCATTTATGTTTCGCAGGGTGCGAAAGAAGGGCTTTGTACCTCTATACAATATGCATGTGTGCTTGGGCCCAGGGTCTTTTGCCTCACCATCCCCACTACTGACTCCCTGTTGCTACTCAGCTTTAAAAAAAAAAAAAAAGTGTCCCCAGATTCACTGAAAAAAATCTGGTAACCATACCGTAGAGACCAATTCTTGATCTGCACATCCTTCCGCAGTGGGGAAGTCCAGGACAACTGTGTATGTGGCAAGGGGGTGGGAGGTTTGATGAGGAAAATAAGGTTTTGAGAACAGTCAGGCTGTTCTGTAACCACAAGGATATTTCTTATATTGAAAATGCATTGTACTATTAGATAAGGAAGTGTGTTCTTTCTTTCCTTATAAGCCTTTGCCTTTGCTTGTTTGAGAGAACAATAGGGTAAAGGTAAAGGACCCCTGGACAGTTAAGTCCAGTCAAATTCCAGGCTGAGGGAGCTGGCGTTTGCCCACAGACAGCTTGAGGGAAGCCACAGTGCACAGAAACACTGTTTACCTTCCCGCCACAGCCATACCTATTTATCTACTTGCACTGGTGTGCTTTCGAACTTCTAGGTTGGCAGGAGCTGGGACAGAGCAACGGGAGCTCATTCCGTCATGGGGATTCGAACCGCTGACCTTCTGATCAGCAAGCCCAAGAGGCTCGGTGGTTTAGTCCACAGCGCCACCTGCATCCCTTTTTAGAACAGTAGTTTCTCTCTGTATGCTTGTAATGAAGGGGGCTCAGGTAGTTCTGAGACAGACACAATCCTATGGGCTATTTTCCCACAACAATCTACAACTATTGCTCATGTAATGCTACCCATTTGGGTGGCATGCAAAAGCATTCGAACTGTGTTGTCGGAGCAAACCAGAGGTTCCTTTTCTCCTGTATCCTGAATTCAGTGGTTAGCCAGAAGCCCCTAAGAAACACAGAACTCCTGCTGGGTGGGCCAAGCATCACATCAGTTATTAGGAGCTATCTTGCCAACAACAGTAATTCTGGTAGCAAATGTTGACATAGTGGTAAATATTTCACTAGTGAACCTCCTGCAATTGGGGGACCAGAAGCAGAAGCCAGGCAAAAGTACAAAGAGTAGAGCCAACCCTTAAAAACCTCTTATTTATTTTTTTAATGAGCCATCTGAAGCCATTTGTACTCAGCTGAGAAAATATTTGTCAAGATCGGTCCCTGTTATTTGTTTTGTGTGCATATGACAATTCCTTTGTTCTGAAATGTTTCAGCAGAGGCTGAGAATTTTAAGCGTTATTTAAATCCTACCTGGTATTTTTATGTAATTATGCCTGGAGAATATATATATATATATATATATATATATATATATATATATATATGCAGGTTTTGGTGTCCTCGGGTGTCTTCCCGTGTAAAAGTTGGGGTGTCTAGGCGACGTTTCGACGAGGTCTCACTCGTCATCTTCAGGCTGGTGCTTTCGGCTTCTTGTTACTGGAACAGAGCAGGATCTCAGTGTTTGAGTTCCTATAAATACTGTAGAGGGGGTGTGGTGTATAGCCTCCAATGTTCTGGGCAGAGAGGAAGTTCCCAGGCTAGTGTGCCTTTTCTTCTTTTGTTCCTTAATTACTTGAGAGATATCTTGAGTGATTTCTTGAGTGATATCCTGAGTACCACTTAGGTGGGTCATTAGGTGTGGATTAGTTGTTAAAGTCTTTGTGTCTTGACCTCTTGAACTTTGTGAAGAGTTTTCCTGAGAAGATGGCTGTACTGTACTTAGTTGTGCTCTGGCTTGGCTTCGTGTATAGGGGCGAGCTGTGGTTTTGTGGCTTGTGTCAGCCAGATCTGTGTAGGGATTGCAGGGGGGTGCAGCATCCGGAGGTGCCACCATGGATTGGCTACTGGATGGTGTCTGTAATTCATCTGTGGAGATTTGTATACACGAAGCCAAGCCAGAGCACAACTAAGTACAGTACAGCCATCTTCTCAGGAAAACTCTTCACAAAGTTCAAGAGGTCAAGACACAAAGACTTTAACAACTAATCCACACCTAATGACCCACCTAAGTGGTACTCAGGATATCACTCAAGAAATCACTCAAGATATCTCTCAAGTAATTAAGGAACAAAAGAAGAAAAGGCACACTAGCCTGGGAACTTCCTCTCTGCCCAGAACATTGGAGGCTATACACCACACCCCCTCTACAGTATTTATAGGAACTCAAACACTGAGATCCTGCTCTGTTCCAGTAACAAGAAGCCGAAAGCACCAGCCTGAAGATGACGAGTGAGACCTCGTCGAAACGTCGCCTAGACACCCCAACTTTTACACGGGAAGACACCCGAGGACACCAAAACCTGCATTCCTGTACCCGTGAAAATCTACGAAAGCATATATATATATATATATACACACACACACACACACACACATACTGATGGAACAAAGTTAGCATTTCTTCTAAAAGAGTGTGTAAATACAATGTACTCCTAAAATACCCCCCCCCAAGTCTTGGGGATCACTTTCTAAAAGTATTCAAATTGGTTGTCTTTAACAAACAAACAAAGAAAGGAAGGAAGGAAAAAGTACCCAGATGTGTTTTAGTTATAAACACTGCAAAAATATATAGAATTGCATACAGTGTTTACCATACTCAGAGCAGACTTATTCAAATTAACGGACATGTCTAACTTAGGTCCATTATTTTAATGTCCTACTATGAGATGAAATTAGTTGGGCACAATTCATAAGATGCCCAAGCAGTTCATAATTTATTGTTACAGGGAAATGCAAAATTAGAATTGAAAAAGAGAACAAACTAGGCGCAACCAAATAAGCCAACACAGTAATATGTCAGTGATCATTATAATACTGAAAGTAATTTAAAGAATAAGAAATAAGGAAATGATTAACTAACTCATCCATTCTGTACTTCTGCACTGCCATTGTATACCTTCTAGGTCAATACTGTAGAGTGCTCCTGTTGTCTGGTTGAACATTTTCTTGTTTAAATGTCTTACTGAACCCATTTCACCTTATCTAGTATTAGAAGAATACTAGTATGGATGAATTCAGACTCCTTATTTCAAAATTTTAAAAAATGAGTGTGTGTAGATGCATTCAGCAAAGTCTACAATTGGCAGTAAACCCAACTGGAGCCAGTATAAAATCAGTGCCATGCATGGAAGTCTTGCTGGGAAAGAAAGCAAAACAATCTTTATCTGGGAGCTACATGTGTATGCTAAGGACAGAACTATCCCATGATGAAACATAATATGTTCTAGCCATAATTTCAGCCACAAAAGTTATAGTTAAGAATAGAGGTATAATTAGCATGTTGTGTTTGCAATGCCAAAGTTAATACTTTGTCAGTGTTTCCATTACAAGCACTAATTTGAGGCTCTGCAGATTTGGTCCATTACTTTCAGTGAGTCTACTTTGAGTATAACATAGATGGAAATCCTCTTTCTCATAATGTGGATCCATTGTTTTAGGTCTCACCCTCTGGAGAAGCAGCAAATGAATTTGGTCACTATTATTATTATTATTATTATTATTATTATTATTATTATTATTATTATTTCTTCTATACTGCCCTATACCTGCAGGTCTCAGGGCAGAAAAATATCAGAATATAAAACCACAGAATACATAATCAAAATAAAAACAACACAGTAACCCCCCCCCCAACACATTTTAAAAGGGCATTACCTATATGACTGCCCTTTATAAATAATAAAACTATTATTAAAGTTAACATCATATTTGCCTCCTGTATTTCTGTGAGTTTCCAGTGCAGCGCAATATGGGTTACTAATAAAATACCCTGCATCTCCCTCTCTCCTCCACCCCCCAAAAAAGATTTCTTGAATATTTCCGAATTATCCTTGTAATCCAGGTCTTAGACTTTAGTTAAATGTTCTGGGCTAAGATCAGAAAGAGACAAAGAATTTTTTAATAATAAGATAAAGGTAAATCTTTTTAATAATAAGATTTGTACTTAGGAGCTGCTTTTTGAAATATGATGCCAGTCTTTTATCCATGAGACTAAACAAATCTTATTAACAGGGACACGAAGATGTGAAGGTGTTACTTTGGTCAAAGAAAGGAGGCTCTGTTATTCCTTGGATTACATAAGACTGAACTTTAAGCAGAAAACAAATAATTTTGCATCCCAGTGTTGTTGCAAACATCCTTTCAGAACAAAGAGATGCAGTACAATCCACAAATCAGTCTTAGTGCGTCACGCATGTGTGAAGTCACGTGCGCAACACGCAGTGCAGGTCCAGTGGCCGACTCCTCCAGAGCCCTCAGCCTCCTGTGTCACAGACGCATTGTCACACATGTGTGTGACTTGTGAGAGGTCACACACATACAAAATGTGCACCTCCTTGCCTACAACAGTGCTAGTCAGGTGTTTGTGTGGGAATGTTGAGGATAGTAGGAGAGGATATATTGATTAAATAGTATCCTTCCTCACTCACGCTAGTGAGCTAATAGCAGAGCCCATTCCCAGAAGCAAGTTGATGGATTCATTGGAACCATATAAATTGAGCAATCCAGTCTGGCTTGTCCAGATTGGATTGTTCCTGGTAAATTTCCCCTTTAGTAAGGTAAAGGGACCCCTGACCATTAGGTCCAGTCGTGGCCGACTCTGGGGTTGTGGCGCTCATCTCACTTTATTGGCCAAGGGAGCCGGCGTACAGCTTCCGAGTCATGTGGCCAGCATGACTAAGCCGCTTCTGGTGAACCAGAGCAGCGCACGGAAACACCATTTACCTTCCCGCTGGAGCGGTACCTATTTATCTACTTGCACTTTGACGCGCTTTCGAACTGCTAGGTTGGCAGGAGGAGGGACTGAGCAATGGGAGCTCAGCCCATCGTGGGAATTCGAACCACCGACCTTCTGATTGGCAAGTCCTAGGCTCTGTGGTTTAACCCACAAGGCCACCCACATCCCAAATTTCCCCTTTAGTTTCCTCTTAAAAACAATAACGACACGGCAGTCTTCCTTTAGAAAGTAATGATAAGGTTTACTTACATTCAGTTCACAGTATGATCCTGAAGACAGGCTTTCGATTTTAGTTACAGCTGCAGAGAAAGGTGTGAGTTCATCCTCTTGTGAGGGATGAGCCCATGTGCTGCTGGCTGAGAGCCAGCAGACAGCAAAAGGCATCAAGATAGTCAAGAGAGTGAGAGAGTCAAGAGGAAGAGGAAGATGGCTGCGTGACTAGCCCCTTTATAGGGTCTGCCAGGGTCATGCCCATCTATCTAGTCACATGCAGGGGGAGGATGCTCCAGACCAGGTTTGACAGGAAGTCCTCCTGGCTGGAGCAACATTCCCTTGCCTGTCCACTCTGGGCAAACAGGAAATGTTGTATTTGACTGCTTATGTGATGTCACATCGCACAGTTTAAGAGTAGCAAATGGAATTAGTCCCTGGCTAAGGGTGACCCCCCCCCCTTCATGGATCACTGCCCTGTCGTGGCGAAGGGTCTTGAATAACTCAGAGAAGCTATGAGCTATGCCATGCAGGGCCACCCAAGACGGACAGGTCATAGCTGAGAGTTTAGACTACAGTCGTACCTTGGGTTAAGTACTTAATTCGTTCCGGAGGTCCATTCTGAACCTGAAACTGTTCTTAACCTGAAGCACCACTTTAGCTATTGGGGCCTCCCGCTGCCGCCGCACCGCCGGAGCACGATTTCTGTTCTCATCCTGAAGCAAAGTTCTTAACCTGAAGTACTATTTCTGGGTTAGTGGAGTCTGTAACCTGAAGCGTATGTAACCTGAAGAGTATGTAACCCAAGGTACCACTGTAAATGTGATCCACCTGGAGAAGGAACTGGCAAACCACTCCGGTATTTTGAGAAGTTTTGAGAAGAAAGTGAGAGTTTCCAAGGCATGCTCTGGTTCATGGGGTCACGGAGGGTTGAACATGATTAAGATGACTAAACAACAAAAACAAAGGGTGGCCTTCTGCTAGGGATGCTGTTGTTTCATCCTGCAATGCAAATCCCCCACTGAGCACAGGGCTTCATAGAATAGAGTTGGAAGGGTCATTGAATCCAACCCACTGCAATGCAGGAATCTTTTGCCCAACGTGGGGCTCAGATCCATGACCCTGAGATCAAGAGTCTCACACTCTACCAACTGTTGAAGTAGATGACCTCCAATGTCCCTTCCAACTCTTATGAACCTGTGATCATGCTTGCCGTGGTGGCAGCCTAGGGCTTCACCAATAGAACTGATCATACTGATTCCTAGGACACCTTACAGAATCCAGTTAATGTGTTCCATGCATTGTTAGGATCAGCTGTGCATTTCCTGGCAGAAAGAGAGTCACCGCAGGATGGCTGATGGAAGCGTCGCCCTTCTGAAAGAACTATAAGCACTGCTGACAGAATTGCTATAAGTCATGTCTTAGCCAAACAAATCTGGTCGACAAATCCGTTCTCATAATCTGGTTTATTGCAAAGTGAAATTAGTCTCTCTTGTAACAGGAAGCAAATCCCTGACCAATAATTTGAGCATCTCCTACTGAAAGGATATGCTTGCATGTAATCCAGTTGCTCAAAGTTTGTTTTTCAGTCGGAAGGCTCAAAAGTTCATGCATTATAAAAAGAAGGATGGACATTCCTCGCGCGGAGTGCAGTGGTTGTTATCCTGTGTTGCCATGATGTATTTACTGAGAAAATCTTTGCAAATAAGCCACAGCCCTCAACCCCTGAACCCTTCTAAACCAGCCAATTCCCATGGGGAGTTCAGGAGTTTTTATAGACAGATACTGTTTTCTCATGAGAATTTTGCTGGAGTTCATAGACTCAGAATTGAAATCAGAGGAGATTTATGAGGTTGTACTGCAACTATCATGTCTTTCTTTCCAATACGTGAAGAATGCATAGAATGAAGCATGTCTCAGCCGTGGAATCAAGATGGAAAATAATAAGAGCTTGATTCGCAGAGGCTGCAGCCTCAAACACACTTCTAAGTTCCAGGGTGCTCAGTTTTTGTGCAAACAGATACTTTCCCCTCATTAGTCAGCAGAGAGACCTGGAAAAGAAAACAAATGTTAAGTAGGTAAGAAAAGCTGTTTAATGCATCAAATCTTCCCTTGTTTTCAGCAGCAGGAGGGGGTAGGAGGGAAGTAGTTTCCCTATCCCAACTACTGTTAATTCCCTTGGCTATTTCTCCGACATTCCCGTTTTACAGTTCAAGTTTAAATCTGGAACAGTGTTTGCTTTTTGAGAGACAGTTGGTGCTTTTCATGTCATGTATTTCAGCTGGAATTTGGCCCAAGCCAAATATCGTGGCTTGAGCGAGTGAGCGGCAGCGGAAGTGGTCTAAGGAGGAAGGGCTGCTTCTGGAGACCTTCCAGCTTTCCAGTACAGTTATACACTTAAGATTAGGGCAATGGTCTAAACAAAAGAGAAAGGAAAAGAGTTCTCATCATCCGCTGATCTGATTTATTAATATAATCCTTGGCACAAAAATGGGAACTTGAAAAATAATCCCTCTTAACATTCTAAAACCAAATCCTAAAGCTTTTAACTGTCCTAAAATGGATGCCCCTTCCTTGAAAATAGTTTTTTTTGGGGGGGGGGGACGGGGACGGATGCTTATCACCAGAAAACCTGCATCCAATTATTAGCTTTTTTTTCAAGTTCTTGCCTGAACACAGGGACATTTAGAATGGCTGCCTATCTTCTCCAGGACTTCAGAACAGACTTTAATTCTAGTATTACACTGTAGAGCAGGTGTAGCTAAGCCTCAGACTGGGGGTTCAAACTGTCCATGCAAAGCATTTTTTTTCCTGCCCCCACCTCAGATTTTGGTGTCAGTGGCATTCTGTCTGTCTGTCTGTCTGTCTGTCTGTCTGTCTGTCTATCTATCTATCTATCTATCTATCTATCTATCTATCTATCTCAACAGTGCTGAGTCAGGAGAAGCCCAGTACTCTGATGGGGGTGCAAACCATTCTCTTCCCAGTAAATAGATCAATCATTTGATGAGTGGTGAGGGGGGGGGGGATAAGTATTACAGTTTACTAATATTGCACATTTGCACCCTGGGTTTGGGTCATCCACTGCAGGCATCGCAAGGAGCAGTTTCCCTATCATAACAGTTTTTTTTTAATGCAGTTGTGGCATCAGAACAGGACTTTAGGACAGAACTCAGCAGAATGAATAGGAAGCCCCCCCCCCACTTCAAGGCAGCAGTCCTGACCAATCACATCAGTTGGCCATCTTCAAGTGAAAGAATCTCTCTCCGTGTGTGGGAGAGAATGAAACTGGCAAGAAATTCCTACAGGCCACCCCAGTATCTGCAGAGTGGTGCGAGATTCCAGAGGTCTTGGCACTTAACCAGGCCTTGTGTTTCCTTCAGGTGGGGGGGTGGAGCAGGCGAAATAGGCACAGAGGAGACTGCAGTGTCTTTAAGATTTATGGCTCTATTTACACATATGTACACCTTGATGGATGCTGTACGCAGGTGGTGCTGTGGGTTAAACCACAGAGCCTAGGACTTGCCGATCAGAAGGTTGGCGGTTCGAATCCCCGTGATGGGGTGAGCTCCTATTGCTTGGTCCCTGCTCCTGCCAACCTAGCAGTTCAAAAGCACATCAAAGTGCAGGTAGATAAATAGGTACCACTCCAGTGGGAAGGTAAACGGCATTTCCGTGCACTGCTCTGGTTTGCCAGAAGCAGCTTAGTCATGGTGGCCACATGACCTGGAAGCTGTATGCCGGCTCCCTTGGCCAATAAAGCGAGATGAGCGCCGCAACCCCAGAGTCGGTCACGACTGGACCTAATGGTCCTTTACCTTTACCTTTTCACCTTGATGGAGGGAGTGCAGAACTATATCCCATGAGTATAGTTCTCTTGTTACTTCTCCCATAGCTTCAGTCCAAAGTAAAAGCCAGCTGCATTCCCTAGTCTCTGTGTTTAAGTCTCTCCCAGGCAGCCCACTTGGATTTCTGCCCCCTCCATCCTTCTTGCTCCTTCCAAAAACCTCATGCAAAAGGACACTATTTTCCTGTGGTAACATCATGCCCCCTCTAACCCCAGCAACCTTCCCCTCCCAACTCTTTTGTCTCTGCCCACTACTCATGGCTGGCAGGGAAAGGACAATATTTGCATTGTCAATGTCTCTCAATGACCTGCTCTCTTTGTCTTTTAATGGCACCTCTATCAGCTGATCTCCTGAACAGGAAAACTGGTATTTTTACACTGCTAATTTCAACGTCAGTTAGCTCACCTTAATTGTCTAAACACTGATTAAACCCCAACACCCAGGAATCTGGGGGGGCAGGGCACCCAGAAACCCAGAGAAGTCGGGGCACCCACAAATCTGTAACAATACTATGCAGGGGCAGGGCGGATCCTGATATACCAAGAGCTTCATGGAACCTTAAAGACTAATGCATTTAAGTATTATGAGGTTTAGAAATGCATTTAAATGTATTCATTTAACAACTTTTAAAGTTGAAGAAAATAAATGTTTCTTAATGAAATTTAAAACATTAATTTAACATTTAAAAATCTTCAAGCGGTATACGTACAACAGATGAAAAAAGTTACCAAGGAAGTGTCAATAGATGCCGTGGATCATGCAGATGGAATTTGTAACCAATTTGAGTTCATGACAGAGGCAATATATGTATGTCTCTGTATTGTCTAGTCTAAATCCCCTATGGGATGAATTTCCAAAGAAATTACTAAACCCTTTTCAGGACATTGTTGAGAGATTTTCCTGCTAACGGTCTTCGCGGAAACTCAAGCAGGCCTCAGTGAGATGAGATTATAATTCAAGATTTCCATATCCCCACCACTGAGAGACATTCATAAAACAAGATCTCTTGTCTCAGTGCAACAGGGTATCTGTAAAATATACTGTATTTAAAAATAAACAACTAGCTCCTGCTGACAGTTGGATGGTTTTTAAAAAACAGCCCTTTGATTTATTTACACAGAGATATATTCCGCAGCAGGCTGTCTGGGAACTTTTGTCTCCATTCTGGGCCTTGCGTCCATATTTGATACGTGTGGGTGAGATTTGTTTTTGAAGATCTCATTAGTAAATGGTACCTGAGGGAGGAATTTGCATGGGTCTTGGGGAAATGGATTCCACTAGTGCTAATGACTATGTAGAGGTCAGATTGGTGTCTGTGGCATCAATTCCCTATCTACTGTTACTGACCTTGTCAACTTTCCCGCTACAGTACAGATCTTGCAGATCTGGGCTGGTACCGGGGAGGCGGGGCGGACATTGGCATATACCTCTCTGCTCTCAAACACTGTTAATTAAATTCGTCTGTGTCGAAATGCATTCTTTAACCTCCACCTTGTCCTAAAGTTTGACTCAAAGTTTCTTCTTCCCGAGGTGCCATATGCTTGCCTTTAGGTATGGATTAATAACAGGATTAAAACAAATGTTCCAGCTATAATGGAATGGCAAAGCAAGTTACAGGAAAATGCAGAAATGGCACAACTGACAAACAGCTTGAGAGGCAATACAAGGCAAGTGTTTACACAAAAATGGGAAAAAATAAGAGATATATATGAATTCATAATAGAGGTATGTTGTCTATGGAAGCATTTGATTGACCCTTGTCTAATGAAACACAAACGAAAGAAATCAAAAGGTACAAACTGTTGTAAGAATGTATTGGAAAACAAAACAAAGGATAAGCTAATAATGTAAGGTACATTCAACATCAGAAAGAAAATACACATCGGGAAATGATAGGAAGTTCCAACTACATTTTTTAAATTTATGTTAATAAATAGATAAGAAAATAAGAGATAGTAAAAATATAAAATAAGTTTAATGTCTGTAAACAAATGGAGTATTACTTGTATATGCTTTTTGTTTATACGGTTTATATTCTTGTCTAGTTAAGAAGATATACATTATGTCTGTTGTATAAGATTGTCAATAAAGTTCGAGCTTAAAATAAAATAATAATAATAATAATAATAATAATAATAATAATAATAATAATAATAATAATAGGTTTAAAACAACAACAACTGCAACACCATTTTTAATTTGCATAGCTCTGCGAATACACTATGGCAGAGCTTTCCAAACTTCTCAAGTTGGTGACACACTTTTTGAGCATGCATCATTTCGCATCACAGTAATTCAGTTTTACTAGCAAACCAGAGGTTAAACCACTCTCCAGCCCCCCTGGAAGGGCGCAGGGAGCGTTTGTGCAACACAGCTACACAATGCTGCTGACACACTAACATGTTGCGACGCACAGTTTAGAAAGCTCTGCACTATGGTAACATTTGCATCAGGGTTCATCTGATCAGGAAGCCAAAACTTCAGCTGAATCATCTGCAAGGTCTCTAATGACACATCATGAGTATCATGACTCTCACAGTAATACAGAGGTGGAACCAGACACCCAGGATGTCATCCCAGTGCAACTCCTGACAGCTTACGTGCAGCAGTTTCACTTCCCAATAAAAGGTCTCCCATTTGGTGGTACAGTCTGAAGGACAGAGCAGAAATCCAGCGCCCCAATCAGCAGAAATTTCCCCCAAATGCATCACGCTGGTTTACATCATTTTAAAAAATAATTTTTCTTAGGTTACAAAAGTACAGTGGTACCTCGGGTTAAGTACTTAATTTGTTCCGGAGGTCCGTACTTAACCTGAAACTGTTCTTAACCTGAAGCACCACTTTAGCTAATGGGGCCTCCTGCTGCTGCCACGCCGCCAGAGCCCGATTCCTGTTCTTATCCTGAAGCAAAGTTCTTATCCTGAAGCACTATTTCTGGTTACAGATAGGTAGCCGTGTTGGTCTGCCATAGTCAAAACAAAACAAATTCCTTCCAGTAGCACCTTAAAGACCAACTAAGTCAGTTCTTGGTATGAGCTTTCGTGTGCATGCACACTTCTTCAGATACAAAGGTGTATCTGAAGAAGTGTGCATGCACACGAAAGCTCATACCAAACACTATTTCTGGGTTAGCGGAGTCTGTAACCTGAAGCGTATGTAACCCGAGGTACCACTGTATGCGCATTATCTCTTTCTTTCAGGCTGTAGAGTCTTTTCTACCTCTATCACAAAAACTACAGCTGCTGAATTGCTTCTTCCTACCCAGCCTTTAATGGGACGCAGGTGGCGCTGTGGGTTAAACCACAGAGCCTAGGACTTGCTGATCACAAGGTCAGTGGTTTGAATCCCCGCAACTGGGTGAGCTCCCGTTGCTCGAGCCCTGCTCCTGCCAACCTAGCAGTTCGGAAGCACATCAAAGTGCAAGTAGATAAATAGGTACCGCTCCAGCGGGAAGGTAAACGGTGTTTCCGTGCGCTGCTTTGGTTTGCCAGAAGCGGCTTAGTCATGACCCGGAAGCTGTACGCCGGCTCCCTCGGCCAATAAAGCAAGATGAGCGCCGCAACCCGAGAGTCGGTCACGGCTGGACCTAAAGATCGGGGTCCCTTTATATTTACCTTTGCCCAGCCTTTAAGACCTACCACCTTGGTCGAGAGGGTGTAAAAATTCCTAGTGCTTGTTTGCACAAAACCCGATTAGGTTTGTCTGCTCCAAGCAAAAGTGCTCACGCTCCAAATTGACTTTTAACAAAGAGAAATTAATCCCATGTGTGCATGTTTGAGTGAGCTCTGAAATCTGCAACAGTTCCTCATCTGCATTATGCAGAGAGAGAGAGTAACAGCTCCCTGTCTGCTTACAGCACAGACAAGTTGGTGTAGCCGGCTGTGCCTAATTACGCTGCTAATTGTGGTCACATAATGCATAAATACTTCCTGGATCTGCTGTGTGGCAGTCTACCGGGACAGAACTATATGGAATTTCCTTGTGCTGGCTCCTCCGTTTCCCACAACACATGTATTGTATAGTTTTCTGGTGCTTTGGATGCCACAGGTGCGATATTCTTCACCGTTGTTTGTGTGCCATGCCAGGGTCAAAGTTTATGTTATATCCACAGTTCAACAACACAGTGTTTGATCAGCTGCCTGGGCTGGAGGGAATTTGAATGGCTTCTTTGCTGTACCAAAGAGGTAGAACAAGGATAACACTGCTCATATTTCCCTTCCTAAATAGATTGAGTGCACATTGGTGCACATTGAAATCTGGGCCATCTCTTACCTGAGCAATGCATCTGAACACCAGTTGCTTGAAATGGCAGGAGGGATAAGTATTTTGTTTTCAGGTTTTGCTTGTGCACTTCTCATGGGCCTTTGATTGGCTGCTGTAAGAATAGGAGGCTGGATAGCCTTTTTCAGGCAGAAAAGAAAGCTGGCAACTCCAATCAGAATTCTTCAGCTATAGAAACATTTGACCATGTCCCTCACAAAAAATCTTGGGATCAGACTGCTCTGGACATAAGCAGCAGAGTAAGTGGTGATGTAAATACTGAATGTTCATAGTGAAACGAATAACACCCAAAGCAGCAACTTGGCATTTTAATTTTATTTATTTCATAAAGTTTATATACTACTGCTTGATTGTATTAAAAAACCCCACTCAAAATGGTTTACACATCTTCTTGGGCACTGCAAACAAGGAGAGAACTGCAATCTTTATTTCAGTTCAGTCAATTTCTGCAGCAGTTTTGAGTCTTTAAAAAAAAAAACTACACAGAAATGTGTATGAAATTTTGTGAACATTTCTCATAATGCACACCTAATATAGATTTTTGCAAGCTGCTTCCTGAAATATACATTGCTTTCACCAATAAGCACCCTCAGGTATGCCCCTGTCCCAAGTCTTGCCTCAGAAGAGCATATTTTGAAGCCCCTGAATCCATACAGGAAAAAGTAAGAGCAGTACCAAAAGCCCAGCAAAACTAGGCTGGTACCCGTCTAAAATAATTGCCGTGCTTGTTGTTTACTGAGAATCTGCCTACTTCTTTTCTTTTTTTCAAAAACAGAAACCCACCCCCACCCCCTGCTCTCCTAAACAGAAAGACCCTTCCCTCAGGCTGCTAACAGTATCAGTACTGAACTGTCAGGAGGTGGATTGTGGAGCCAAATGAATAAATATGTAATCAAATGAGGTGTCAAACAGACAAGATAAGGAAATGAAGATAAGCAGTGTTTGTGTATGTCAGAGGGCACAGTAAGTGCACTTAATTCTTCTGCAAGCCATCTATTTTTAGGGATCTCATGTTACTTGAGCTCTTCTTTTCCAGCATAGTCCAACACTGAACCTAATACAGGCCGAAAGTCTTTCCATAAACAAACTATCCTAGATTTATCATCCAGGGACATTCTTCGAAGAATGGTTCCCGCTTTTCATACGCTTCCTGCTTTTGACCACAGTTCGCCCTGTTCCAAATATGCTCTTAGCTGCTGGAGGTGTTAACAGCCTTTGCCCTCCAGATGTTTTTGGTCTACAGCATCCTATCAGCCCAGTTGATAGTTGAAGTCCAAAAGTTCTGGAGGGCACCAGGTTGGCAAAGGCTGCTCTGTGTGGAGAGTGAAACGTCCACTATCGACACCAGAGGCAACTGTGTCCTGCTGAACATAAACTTTGTGCAGACACAGCAATTTGCTTGAGCAGCTTTAAACAAAGGACCCTACCCAGCCCTGCTGACCACTTAATATCCCATTGGGCATGTCTGTCTCCGCCTCTTTAACAATGAGGGACCTAAACATGGCTAATATTGGCTGGAACTTAACCTAAATGTCCCCAAAGGCAAGCAAGAATTAAACTTAGAATGGTACAATTTCTCTCTACAGAATGCACGATAACTGGCAATCTATAATCTGAGATCTGGAGGGTGTCCCAAAATATATGAATGACTAGGCACTAGCAGCAAAGCACCACCAGCTTTTTCTATCAGCTCCGGTAACTTCATATTCACCACGTGTGCACAGTAACTTAAAGGTTAGTCAGCTCACCTTATCATCTGTAGAGTTCAGCCAAGTGGCTAACTCTTGCTGCAAAATCCAGTTTTTGGACCACTGAAAATGACCCCTTAGTCAAACTGCTTTTATTCTATCGTATAAATCTATTCTTTGCTTGCCTTTTCAGGTTCATATTGAGGCTTCATTCTGCATAGGCAAGATCACAAATCATTGTATTTTAATGATTTTATCCATATCTTGATTGCATGCTTGTACTTTTTGTGGGATTCAAGCTACTGTATATTTTATTCCTGAACCCTTATGCACTTTGTGAAAGCAAGCAATTCATCAGAAAAAAAGTATAGGGGGGAAATGGGGAGGGATGGCTCCATGATACGAGAGAGCATGCAGGTAGTGTTAGTCCTTGTTCTCAAAGAGATTAAGCACAGCAGCTATTTAAAAAGGCAGTGGGAAATAGAACTCTTAAGTATTGAGGCCAGGACCAAAACATTTGGCTGCCTGAGGTGAACAGCAATCCCATGTGCAGAAGCCAGCGAACTTTACATCAACATCGGCTGTGGGATTGCATCCCCTAACACAGGCATGGCCAACTCCCAAGAGACTGTGATCTACTCCCAGTATAAAAAAACTGGCATTGTCATGGGAGGGAGGAGCAGCATGTGTGTGTGTGGATTGCCCAGAGTTATTGAGCTTCTTTAGGGGAGGATTGCGCAGAGTTTTTTAGCTCCCCCCTCCCCGTAACTTTTTGTACACGATACGGATCCCACAATCTACCAGGATCAGCCGGGGATCTACCGGTAGATTGCGATCTACTGGTTGGACACCCCTGCCCTAATACAGCTGAGGGAGGCAGACTAGCTGAGGAAGAAGGCAGGCCGCATGGCACACAGCCCTGACCATCAACACCACACTCTACCCAATGGTAGGGCCAGCCCTGCGGGGAACATTCAGTGGAATTCCCTAGTTCAAGGTGGGTATTTGTATACAGTATCTATACAGTGGTACCTTGGGTTAAGAACTTAATTCGTTCTGGAGGTCCATTCTTAACCTGAAACTGTTCTTAACCTGAGGTACCACTTTAGCTAATAGGGCCTCCCACTGCCGCCGCACAATTTCTGTTCTCATCCTGAAGCAAAGTTCTTAACCTGAGGTACTATTTCTGGGTTAGCGGAGTCTGTAACCTGAAGGGTATGTAACCTGAAGAGTATGTAACCCGAGGTAGCATTGTCTATCTATGTGATCCAGGGTGACTGCATGCATTTCCTTCTCATTTGGATAAGCTGGTGATTTTTCATTTGTTAAAACCCTATAAACCAGAAGTAAATGTAATGTGTGTCAAGGCTATGGATGACCTGTACTTCTATGGCAACACTTATTCACCCAAATTTAATTTGTGGCATCATCTTCCTATGAGCTAAGTGATGAACCCTTCAGTATTCAAAGGTGGCCTTCGTCTCCCCAGCTTTTACCAGCATTCCTGGGCACCACCACCTCCCAATGTTGGACCAATTCAATATGTGTTCCCAATGTCATAATTTCCTACTACTTTCTCATGCAAAAAGAAAAAGGAAAGAAGAAGAAGAAGAAGAAGAGGAGGAGGAGGAGGAGGAAGAAGAAGAAGAAGAGGAAGAGGAAGTAGAAGAAGACCATAGTTTGTAGTTATGTTTCTGCTATGTTGGCTGTGGAATTCAGAATTTATTTATTTTTTTGTATGTGTAGCTTACCACCAGATGGTGCTAAGAATAACAGCTCTGTGATATTTATACCTGAGGTCTCTTTTTCACTCCCACTCCGTTAAAATGCTTTAAAAATACTTTCAAACCTAGACTTCCTGAAACGTGCTACTTCATTTCTCACCTCCTGCATCTATTTCTCTCTTCAAAGAGTACTCTCCTTAGGAGTTGTTACCCGAGAAATGTTTTTAACTGGCACAAATCTTTGTAGCTGTTTCTTCCACTGCTGCAGCACTCCCAACAAAAACGCAGCACTTGCCCCAATACTTATTTTTTAGCAGCTGTTTGGCACACCAGATGTCTGTTCTGACAGAGAATCTGGAAACAGTTTTCCATGACTGCATGAAATAAGGGGGGGCCGTCACAGATTCTCCATGGAACTAGGGTCCAATGGATTCAATCTCTAAATAGATAAGAGTGTTTTGAAGTACACTGTGCCACTTCTACAGGACAAGGTAGCTTCAGCTGTTTGCTCCTAGCATGGTAAAGGTAAAGGTAAAGGTAAAGGTAAAGGTAAAGGTAAAGGTAAAGGTAAAGGTAAAGGTAAAGGTAAAGGTAAAGGTAAAGGTAAAGGTAAAGGTAAAGGTAAAGGTACCCCTGACCATTAGGTCCAGTTGTGGCCGACTCTGGGGTTGCGGCGCTCATCTCACTTTATTGGCCGAGGGAGCTGGTGTACAGCTTCCGGGTCATGTGGCCAGCATGTGGGGGGAAGCTGGGTTAAAGTATGAACAGCAAATAGGAAGAAAACCCTGAAGAGAACTCTGGGAACGCCCTTAGGAGGCATTAAAGCTCTTCCAACACTGAAAATGCACTTTTGGATAGCTGATGTTTATGAGATGTTTCAGTTCAGTTTCAGCAAACGTTTTCGACTCCACAGTGAAGGATGTGCATTTTGCCAGTTAAACCAATGCTTCCCACATTACATCTGCTTGTTTGGAGCAGCTCCAAAAAGAAGTGGAGTGTGACAACTGAGAGAGAAGAGAAACTGGAGGATGATCTCTCTTTCCAGCAGCAATCCCTGACGGGTTGCCTGCTAAGACATCAGGTTACTCACTGACATTGAAAACAGCTCAATTGATCTCCCTAGTTAAGCAGTGTTAAGAGCCAGGGTTTAAACATAGCTTCTTGGCATGCCTTCTCTGAAGGGCAAAAAGGCACCGAGGGGAATAAGGTTTTCATTCAGTCAAGTTTTCTTGGTCAGATAATGAACCAAAGAACTCAACTTTCCCCTTTAGGCTTTGCATTTTGTGGGCAACTCCTCCTTCTCCCCATCAAGGGCTGCATTTACTTTGGGGTTATCTGCAATAAGTCACATTTCGGCAGTAGGTAGGCCAGATCTGATGGTGGGTGGATCTAGGGACAAAAGTAGCATGGATTAATTCAGAATAAATAACACCCTGCTTTGGTTTTTTCCATGGCTGTCTCGGATTAGATTTCCTAATCCTATGCACATCTGTTAAGAAGTAAACCATGGGGTTACTCTCAAAATTTATACAGTGGTACCTCGGGTTAAGAACTTAATTTGTTCTGGAGGTCCATTCTTAACCTGAAACTGTTCTTAACCTGAGGTGCCACTTTAGCTAATGGGGCCTCCTGCTGCCGCCACACAATTTATGTTCTCATCCTGAGGTAAAATTCTTAGCCCGAGGTACTACTTCTGGGTTAGCAGAGTCTGTAACCTGAGGTACCACTGTATATATATCAGTACAATTGATAAATACATATACCGTTTGGGAAGGGAAAGGAATTCCTTTCCAGTTTTAATGTGCCACATAGGCATATAAAAGAAGCCTGCCAGCTTGTTCTCAGACTGCAGGATGGATGGACTCCACCCCCCCAAGTCACACAGCTGAGAAAAAGCAATTTATCATAAAAAAAATACTGCCCCTTCCAATTGTTCTGATACCACATAGAACAAGGAAGAAAGAACGTTAGAAAGCCAAGAAAAATTGTTCCAGTCGGCAGATTAAATAAGTATTGGAGGATGCCTAAAATGAGGCAACCTAAACTCTAAAACAAACTCCACACCAAATGTTCTAGGAGACACTAAAGTTTTCTTTTACAGTGCAAGTTTTATATTGCATAGACAGTAGTAAGCTGAGGGCACGTATCTAGTTACAAAAAAACTTGGAAGACATGCTGAAAAATTATTGTCTGTGCAATTCTACGTATGCCTACTTAGAAGTAAACACCACTGAGCTAAATGGGGCTTACTCCCAGGTTTGCCGCTTTTAGTCTTACCGTAGTCAAAATAAATTTGTTTCAGAACACGTATTAAAGTTGCAAGATCTGCCACAGTCCTAACATGGGGCTGTTTTTAGACGTGACAATGAAAAGGAAAATAATCTGCCATTAAGTAACATTTGAAATGCAATGGAAGCAAACGACAATAGATTAAATGTATCAATTTGTTCACATCACTACTTTTAAGATTCAGGATTCGCAAGGGAAGAGGTATTGGGAATTAACAAAAAAACGTGCTGATGGAAGCTTAATTTACATCTTTATAACAGGGATTTTCTAGTCTTCCCTGATAAGTTATGTCCATTTGCAAGCCATAAAAGTGGTGCCAGATCTGTCCCAGAGCTGATTTAACGATGTGTGCACACATGGGAGTGGGAGATAACCAACATCTTTTCTGGCTTTCTTTAATGCTGCACTAAACAAGCCTGAGTTCTCATGCATTTGTGTACAAGAGTACAAAAGGTCTTGTACTCACACGGAGCCCACCATCCACACCCCAAATTCACATATATGTTGGGAGGAAAGAGAGCTAAGGCAGTTGGTGAGGCAGAAGACAATGCGGGAAGGAGACTGGTCCCTGTAATCAAAAATTAAAGGAAAAAAGAACTCTCCTGCAGATGTGTGCCAAGTATGAAATAGATTTAAAATGACAGAAGAAGAGCAGCATATTAATATGACTCTATTTCTATAGGATCCTCCCCACCCACCCAGTTATATGTATGAAACATTAAGAGGATGGGTAGGCAAACTAAGGCTCTGGGGGTAGGTTCTGGCCCAATCGCCTTCTAAATCTGGCCTGCGGATGGTCCAGGAATCAGCCTGTTTTTACACAAGTAGAAAGTGTCCTTTTATTTAAAATGCATCTCTGGGTTATTTGTGGGGGTCTAGGAATTCGTCTCCCCCCACAAAAAATATATAGTCCGGCCCCCACAAGGTCTGAGGGACAGTAGCCCGTCCCCCTGCTGAAAATGTTTGCTGACCCCTGATTAAGAGCAACCCAGGTTGTGGTTGTAAGACACCAGTAGACCACTGTAGACTTATGACATTGATGTTCTGCTGCACTGGGAAAAAAAAAAAAGACTAGGAAACATATTGGACCCACTATATTCATTTTACTGGATACGTAAACGAAGGTGAGTGAAGGAGAGCCATATCAACATTTTTCAATCAACTAATCCAATATTTAGGAATAACTTATATAAATAGGTGATGAAAATCTAGTGCTCACCAAGGAAGAGGTGGGAAGGAATAGTGTGAAATAACCTCCATGGCCTTAGAATTTAAGAATGAATACCAGCCTCTCCTTCCTGAAAGAATTTGCTATTCTGGAAATGTTACTTAAATGCTTGTACGAATGCTATCTGGTGAACTATAACGTATTTAAGAAGATCAAACCTATCCATTCTGAAGGAAATCAGCCCTGAGTGCTCACTGGAAGGACAGATCCTGAAGCTGAGGCTGCAATACTTTGGCCACCTCATGAGAAGAGAAGACTCCCTGGGAAAGACCCTGATGTTGGGAAAGATGGAGGGCACAAGGAGAAGGGGACGACAGAGGATGAGATGGTTGGACAGTGTTCTCGAAGCTACAAACATGAGTTTGACCAAGCTGCGGGAGGCAGTGGAAGACAGAAGTGCCTGGCGTGCTCTGGTCCATGGGGTCACGAAGAGTCGGACACAACTAAACGACAACAACATATTTTATGATAAGTGCCTTAACAGCTCCATATGTGCAAGTCAACTCGCATCCAGTTGGTAAAGCATTTGGAGGATATATTGTTTTATCCAGGTTGCCTGTTCCTTTTAGAAGGGAAAAAAAAATCTTGCCAAAACTTAAGCCTTGGCAATCCAATGTTCTCTTAATAGGTTCTAATTAAATGGCAGCCCAGTGTCAAACTGGGTCAACATCCAAAGACAAGGCTTACTCTCCAATAACATTTCCCCACTTTTGCAGTTAAAGGAGCTTAATTTCAGAATGCTGACATAACAACTGCAAGATTTTTTGCAGGTGCTGCCACAATGCAAGTAGCAGCACTCCCATGGTGTGGGTGCATTGTGAAGGAATTGGAGTTCTTAAATAATAAAAATAAAAATAATCTGTGTGTCTATTATGTGAGGTGCATTAAAGTGAAGTGCCAAAATCAGACTGCTGCTTTGGAGAGCTTCGAATCTCTTTGTAGCTGAATAGTACAGTACTTTCCCCTCCTTTTTTTGTAAAAGCCAACAATACAAAGCAGTGTTCTGGCGAAGTACTCTTCTAGAAATTTAATCCTGCCTTGCTTAATTTCCCCTGCAGTTTCACTTGGCTGTGTTGGCGGATATTGCTGTGTGTGGTTGACTTTTTGTACAAATAGCTTTCAAAGCTACTCAGGGGCTCTCTACAAAATGTTTCCTATGCTCTGGGGAGACAGGAATGCTACGTCCATTTCTGATGGAAGTAACTGTTTGAAGGGTGATGTTGTAGAAATGCAGGGGGTTGCCCAAAACAATTTTTTTAAAGACTTACTTTGAAGATGGGAAACACTTGCCTCAGAATATTGATGATTTTATACAATGAAATTTCCGCAGCATTTTATTCGCTCTCTCCCTGCTGCCCCAGGAACATTACATTGATGTATTCAAAGGAGCTTTCCATTCTGAACACAAAACCTTTCTGGGAGATTCATCTTTCTTACTTTGGTTCCTGCTCCAATAAGCAATGTTTCCTTTGCAAGTCAACTCATGCCTCTAGAGTGGTTCCCAATTAGCTAATTACTGAGGACCCCTTATTTTTCCAAAAACCAAGCCACAGACTCTCTACTTTTGGAAATTTTGATAACTCTATGGTAGTTACCTGTGCAAAGCAATTTTTTGAAGAAAATGTGGGGTGGCCCCTAAAAAGCAAAGGGTTTTTGGTATACTGAAAAACAGACCATGAAAGCTGTGGAATTACCACAAATTGCCTATCCCTAGGCAGTAGGAAAAACTTGTCTCCATTGCTTCAATACAATTGAATAATAAGAAAAGCAATTGTGTCCCCAACTTGTAAGTGTTCTGTATGTAGGCTTTTTATATGAGAGTATTCAAACATGCTATTCCTTACTTGTTATCTGAGATGGTGCACCTTAGGAAAACATTGCAGCATAACTGAGTTATGCTAACTGAGGGATCCTTCAGGGACATAGATGAAGGCATGGTCAGGGCTTGATAAAGTATTCGTGAAGACTGAGTGGAAAACAGGAGAAATTTTGTAATGTTGGTAATAATAGTAGTAGTAAAGTAAAGGTAAAGGGACCCCTGACTATTAGGTCCAGTTGTGACTGACTCTGGGGTTGCGGCGCTCATCTCGCTTGACTGGCTGAGGGAGCCGGTGTACAGCTTCCGGGTTATGTGGCCAGCATGACTAAGCCGCTTCTGGAGAACCAGAGCAGCGCACAGAAACACCGTTTACCTTCCCGCTGGAGCGGTACCTATTTATCTACTTGCACTTTGTGCTTTCAAACTGCTAGGTTGGCAGGAGCAGGGACCGAGCAACGGGAGCTCACTCCGTGGCGGGGATTCGAACCGCCGACCTTCTGATCGGCAAGCCCTAGGCTCTGTGGTTTAACACAGAGTGCCATCCACGTCCCTTTTAATAGTAGTAGTAATTTGTTATTATTTACCGTAATTAGTCCTCCTGTGTGCAAATTCCATCCTAGGCTTAAAGTGATTAATTAGTTAAAAACAGTACTTATTTGGAGTGAGGTTGTGGCTTTCACTGTGCAATTAACAAAAGAAGTGAGTCCCTGGCAGGGGATGGTGCTGTGGACCCCCTGAGTGTGTTCTGCGGAATCTCGGGGGTCCTCAGATCCCTAAATGGGAACCACTGCTCTAGAGCACCCAAACTCTGTTAAAGCCCCACTTTGTGAACCAGAATAAAACAATGTAAATCTTCACATTTTCATTGTGGAATGTGTGCAGTTGTGATAATGATGAACACTATGCAGGCCAACACAGTTGATAAACGCCTCCAAAAAGAAAACACCCAAATCAAACCAAGTTGAGCCAAATCACCCAAATCAAACCAAGTGTAGTGGCCATGAAGAAATTCTGAATACCTTGGAACATCACAGCTGTGCCATGCAATATACATGTTTGTTAAAGGCTTAAAGCGCACTTTAAAACCAAGCAACGCCTTGTAACTATTGAGACTGACTTTTCACATGACAGAATGGGCCAGACACAGCAATCATTTGCGATAGTTTGTTCCAGTTTCAATATTTACTTACGATCACACACATTCAAAATCAATAAAATAATCCTTCAAAGAAGTTTCTACTGGAATGTATGTTTAATTTAATCCTGGCATCAACTCTTTAAGTTTCCAGAATGTGAACAAACAGTATCTCTTCCATAAGCACAGATCATAACCCTTTCAATGAGAGAGATTTCACATTTAAACTGACAAGAGAAGCTGTCAGTTCATTTCCCAAAGAAATATTTATGTGAGCGGCAAGAAACATTTCTGTGAACTACATAATTACCCCAATTCAAAATAGAGACTTTCTACGAATGCAAAATCACCAAACCACTCTTTGGTACTTGTCTCTTACCTCACTGCTTTTGCAATGCAGTTTGCAGTTTGAACTTGTTACCAGCCAGCACATATAAATGTGCAATATTCGAAACCATTTACAGAGTGAAACTCTTTCCGAACAACTGAGACCAAACCAGAAACACCAATTAGCAAAATGAATATGGTGAACACAACTATTATCGAGTAATGCTGGCAGGGGGGGGAGGAATCATTTTCAAAGGAGCCTATTTTCATTGCACATTTACAATCCCCTTTCTAATTATGCCTTTGTGATACTCAAATGAATTTAAGCAAATTAGAACCAGGGGTCTCAGGCAAAGTGACTTTTGAAGCTTTCACAGCCATTTTTTTTAAAAAAAATAGATGTGAAATACAAAAGTACTAAGATTTATCCAGTGGAATATCGAGAGCAGAACAGGCAACTAAGCCAATTGTACTCCAAGTTGCCAATAGCATCCATGCCTTTAAAACTCATCTGGCTCTGCAAGAGTGTGGGACTTGTTTCCTCATGGTGTAACCCCAAACTAGTGAAAAGCATGAGGGTCAATCCACCATATGGGTGGGGCTAATTATGTGCATCTTTCGTACCCAATCACTTTGCTCCTGGCTCAGTTAGTGTTGCCAATCTGATGGTCCCTTGATTCACACAAACCTCTGCAGAATGAGATCACACCGTGAGGAAGTGACTCCCGTATGTCTATGGCTACATGTGGAATGTGGCCTTGCTTACTCCTTGCCACAAATAAATGCTCCATCAAAATTTGGCGATTCAGTTCTAGTATTACTGTCAGGCAAGGCAAAGGGACAATCACATTGTCTGCCCTTAGTTTTGTTCTCTTACAAAGGCCCTCTTCAGATGTCAAAAGAGCCATTTAGTGTGAAAGTCTGAAGGGTGTGCATGTTCTCTGTTTTTGCAGAATTACAACCCTGCGGATGAAAACTTGTATCTCGATTGCTGTAGCAGCAGGGCATCCAATAAAGTTATATTTATTGACCCAATTTACACTAAAGGTTAGTGGTGACCTGTCCATATAGAGTAAGGTATTAAAACTCTGAAAGTTCAGAAACAATAGTAACAGGCAGTAGGTTGTCACACTGCTTTTAAAAAATTATAAGTCAATATCTACTTATGTTCTGAAATAGCAGCCAATGCCTCAAATTAATAGCAATTTTTAAATAAACAAATCATGAGGGAAGCTACAGCAACTTGCCAAAGATATTAAGTTTAAAATAAAGCTTCGCGAAGGAGATGATTTGTGTCCCAGATAATCTGGAATTTGTGAACAGTTAAAATGTTTCTGTTCAACTTCCAAAGAATTGTTCTGCCTCATTAAATTTAAGCAGCTTGTTTTAGTTGTAGAGTTGAACCCATAGGTTTCTGGGCTGTTTGATAGGCAAACCATTAACAAAAAAAGCTTTACAGTAAAACTGGAAGGCAATTCCGCAGGTCTAGGACACAGAGATTGACAGTATATCCTTTCTCAGAGGCTACAACCCCAACACATTGTTCTTCCATAGATTATTCCATTAACCAGCAAGTCTGCTCTAGTGACCAGAAGGCAGCATAATGAAGTAGATGAACATCTGAAATGAAGTATACTATACAATTTCAGGAGAACACACAAGAACAAGGTGTTTCTTACTCATCATAGCTGAAGCTAAATGCATTTAATATTTTAAAAATCTAAGACAAGCATTTTAGTTCATGTTGGGTCTTAAACAATTTCAAGGCCAACAGAAACTTCTTGTGAAAAAAACTCGGAAAGATAAAAATAGCCTCTAATCTTTTTCCATTTTGATAGCGGAATCTTGATTTTTTGTTTTGTTTTTACAAAATAATAGATACGAAATAGAATCCCTTCCCTTAGTTGATACAGAATAATTAGCCCCATGACAACAGGAAATATTTCCCCAATATATCACCAAATAGCAACAAGAACCACTGGTTCTTACAAAACACATTGGTGAGTGGATTAAATACTAATAGAATATGCATCTCTCACTATTATTCTACAGTGCAAAACTGCATACTTCAAGTTCAAGTGCACGCCAACTGTGAAAAGCTTTGGAAATACCCCAAAATTACAGTGTTAAATGATCAGGCTGTGAAATATTAGGTTAAATTTAAGATCAGTAGATTAAAAAGGCACATAGTCTACATTTTGGCAAGAACACATTGATGTTCCTTGTTACCATAAAATATACTCCAAGCTGCACAGCAGCATCAATCATGGCAAGGCACATTCATTTGGTTCCATATGGCTCAGGACCACTTCACACAAGTCAATGTTTTACCAACACTTGTTTCCCGACTGGTGTATTCACAGCAAAATATTCACAAGTAACACCATATGGATGCTCCTGATAAAAGCGATTGTTTTCTTTGTGGACAAAACACCCCGTGTGAAGTGGTCCTGGGGTAACAGGAAACTGGAATGTGCACTGCTGTTATGGCACACATATTATGACTTAAACTAATTGTGTAGCTGAAATGTACCAATATGCTCTTTGCGAATCTAGGTAGGTTACAACCAAGACAGCCTCAATTATTGACTTACTAGTTGAACATATTGTATATATAAAATCATTTATGCACCAACACGTGGTGTTTTAAATCAAGAACACAAGCCTTTTCGAGAATAAAATTAAACATGTTGCAAACAAAAACTAAGCCATCTAGTAATATAATTAAATCATGCATATGTTAAAGTAATTTCCACATGAAGAGTTTTTACCCATATTTTTTCTTTAAAAATAGCTTTTCATGTTCTACCAACTGCTTTGTAAATTTGAGAAACTCAATTTAAAAAGGAAAAAAAAGGAAACAAATGTGTTGGGAGCTATTAGCTTTGGTTTTTAGTTTGTGATGCAGCTGTGATAATTTCCATAGTGAACTAAAGAACGTGGGTCAGGAATAAATATATAAACCTAAAGTAATATCAGTAAATACATTCAGAGGTCCACTTCAGCTGTTTATCTATAATCACATGTTCTATTAAATCATGTGCAGATAGATATCCATCCATAGAGGGAAAATGCATTATAAGTCTGGCTCTCTGCTGCTTTTTCTGGGGGGAAAAATCAGGAGCATAATTACATATACATGTTCTCCACACTGACCATGGCAGATTTAGGTCACAAGTCTCAATTCATCCAATGTTCCATTAATAAGGCTTTATTTACATTTTATAAATTCAGGAAAGAGTTTGATGAGATGTGCAAGAAAGGAGCATAACGTCACTGGTTGTAGGTGCAGAACCTTACGCTTTAACACTGACCCACAGACAGCCAAGCAAAGTTCCATAGAGCCATGTTTTCACGTAGAGTTTCCGTCCAGATTCTGTCAGCAGCATACTAACAGTCAGCCCACTTAAAAACAGCAAAGATGGCAAAGTTTTCTTGAGACTTAGTTTGGAACGGACACATTTCCCAGGGAACTTGTTCCTTCTTTTAGAATCTTTTGCATCATAAAATTCTATTAGCAACCTAGGAGCAAAGAAAGGATAAAAAAAAGGTAACAGGCTTATCATAGTTTGGTGATGAACAAAAATATCACACAAGTTATCATGTGCAAATAGTAATGGGCAGAGGTAGCTGTTGCACTGGCAAACTTCATTATGTGAATTGGACACTTTCCCCCTCCCAAGTGGGCAAAATAGACTCAGGTGAGGAGAACAGCCTGGCTTTGCCCAGGTAGGCTATGTAACAAATGGTCATGTAAATCCAGCCTGGAATAGCAAGCAAAGAAAATTCACTATTCATCAGTTTAGGTAAAGGTAAAGGGACCCCTGACCATTAGGTCCAGTCGTGGCCGACTTTGGGGTTGCGGCGCTCATCTCGCTTTACTGGCCGAGGGAGCCGGCATACAGCTTCTGGGTCATGTGGCCAGCATGACTAGGCCGCTTCTGGTGAACCAGAGCAGCGCACGGAAACGCCGTTTACCTTCCTGCCGGAGCGGTATCTATTTATCTACTTGCACTTTGACGTGCTTTTGAACTGCTAGGTTGGCAGGAGCAGGGACTGAGCAACGGGCGCTCACCCCGTTGCGGGGATTCGAACCGCCGACCTTCTGATCGGCAAGCTCTAGGCTCTGTGGTTTAACCCACAGCGCCACCCATGTCCCGATTCTTCAGTCCTAAAATGTATGCTCTAAAAACATTGTGCTTTGTAGTTTTTGGTGCTTAAGAATTTTATACTCCGAAACACCCATGGAAATAAATGTAACCTGAGAGAAGGTGAGCCAACTCATAGCCACTAAGAAGCTTACTATATGAACCAAGATTTGAGGCTCTGCTTCCCATATCCAAATCCAACCCCTTGTCCACATTGGATATATTAACATCCACACATTTATAAAATATAAGCAAAAGGTCTGCAGGAAACATTTTAGACTGGATCCAAACTTTGTTCCCACCAGCAGAAGTACCAGCTGAATGAAAGCAAAGTCTACTTTCCCTACTCCTCCTGTAGCATACAGCACCACCTCTTTCTTGTTCCGGAAGGTTCTCCAACCTTTCAGAAGAGCATAATAGGTGGGGCTAGAAGAAGAGAGAACAGGCAAAATATATCTCTACCTTCTCCACCAGCAGCACCCTTTTGCTGAATCAGAAGCTTTTCCAGAAGGTGCCTTTCCAACAATGGAAGGCAAAATCTGGATCCAACCCTTCACTGATGGTATGCAATAACCAGTTAAGATTTTGTTGAGTTCTGTGGAACTTTCAAGCCATATTAATGCTGCTCCAGAAGCAGTGTCACATCACTGTATTTACTTACTTATCCTTGATTTCAAAACGTTCGTGAAGCCATCTTCTCATATACATCTGTTCTTCAGGAATATCTTTGAGGGCAATGCGATCAACATAAATATGGATTCTTGGACACTCCTTACAAAGGAAGTCTACAAAACCCAAAAGAGCATCATGAATACCCTTGCCCCATCATGAGCAACTCCACTGTCGTTCAGTAAAATTAAAGCCAAGTTCAGTAACTGTGCAGTGTTATTCGGCATTCTTTAAAAGAAACAGGCTTTTGAAAATTACTCCAAGGTCGGAACTTTGAGTAACAAGATCACAATTTGTTTTATAATATTTTTTTATTTTAAAAATATTTTTTTAGGTTGCTTTTCAAGTTTAGTACTCTCACAAGGCAGAGTATAACACCACTGTTTCCATCCATGTTCAGAGACATTAATGTCTACTAAAACCTTAAATAATGTATGAAATGTATATTTTTTTTCTTTTAAAATACTTTTCCAATCTAAAAAAGAGGGTAGAAGTGTTACTTTCATAAGTGCCACTGAAGTGGACAAACACCGTATTTTTCGCTCTCTAAGATGCACCAGACCACAAGACGCACCTAGTTTTTGGAGGAGGAAAACAAGAAAAAAAATATTCTGAATCTCAGAAGCCAGAACAGCAAGAGGGATCGCTGCGCAGTGAAAGCAGCGATCCCTCTTGCTGTTCTGGCTTCTGGGATAGCTGCGCAGCCTGCATTCGCTCCATAAGACGCACACACATTTCCCCTTACTTTTTAGGAGGGGAAAAGTGAGTTTTATAGAGCAAAAAGTACGGTACATTCATTCTCTCTCTCTCTCTCTCTCTCTCTCTTTGGCTGTTGCAGTCAAAATCACCACCTTCTTCTAAAACCTGCACAAATATATGAAACTGTTAGGAACAAAGAAGAGCACTTCTAGATCATGCCAAAGACCCATCAAGTCCAATATTTTGTTCCCACAGTGGCTAACCAGATGCCTAATGGTTTACAGTTCAGTACAGAAGATGTGGAAATCAACACACACAAACTAAAAACCCAAGTTCAGGTGCACATATGAAAGCTACTAAATCCATTTGATCTTGAGAATCACAGTATAAAGTAGAATTTAGGGTGGCAGGGAAGGGAGGAGAATCCCGAATAATTCCACAGGGTTAAAGTTCAGAGCCAGCAGGAATGAGATATGACTTGTAAGTCGCAATGAAATTCAGGAGTGCAAAAAATGGAACACGAGAACCATGGTATGCATTGTTAAGTGGATTTTGATACCAAGAGCACAAGGCACAGCTGAAAGGATTTTAAACCATGACCTTAGTTTTACTTTTATTGATGGTTTGTGTGTTTTGGATGTCCATTTATCACAAAATACCATTCTGCAGGAACAATATAAATAATAATTTGCATCCTTCTGATTTTATTTAGAATGCAACATGGAAGAAATGTGGACAGTGGGGACTTCTGCACTCCTTCCCTTTTTTTTTCCTTTTATCTCGCACCCTTCAAAAGGAGTATTTGAGGTATGTGCCTCTCCATACTTCTGCCACACACTGGTAGGTCAGGAGCATCTATCATTACAAGAGTTGAATGTTGCCTTTGCCCTAGCTGAGGTTATTTTAGGGTCCTGGGCAGGTGTAAGCAATGCAAAGCAATCTCATTTAGCTCTTCACCATCCAAGGGCGAATTTGCCCTGCAAATCCTTGAAATGCATTATATATTGGGTTGCCGTTTCAACCGTGTCAGTGCTGTACTCATGGGATAAAGCAAAAAGGAAGGCGCAACATAAAATCAAAACTGCTTCATGGCAGTCCTCCAGCTTTTCTTCCAAAGTGTGGAAACCACTGTGGGAGAAACTGCCACTCTCACTCCTGCATACTATGTTACCCTTAGCCTTAATACCATTCAAATTTTTTTTTAAAAACCAAATAGTCAATGCAGTTGCGAGAACGAAACTCTTGATTATATCCAGTTGACCAAGGAACTATTTTAATTGTACGCAGTTCATCTTAGCGAGACTAATCCATTTTTTTCCAAAAGACACAATGTCACTGTAACTACTTTGGCTTACCAGTGGATAAGAACAATTTATGGCATTCCTGTTTTTGCGGAGGAACAGCTGGATTCTATCATAAGAGCCACTAAAGGTTGCGTAGTCCCATGACCCTTAATTTCACATCGGCTCAACTCCCCAAAGGCTTATGTAATTAAGCTAAAAAAACCAAACCCCATTGCAACAATTCATTAAGTACAAATTACATCCAACTTCAGGAATATTGGCTTGAAATGCCAGCATTTGATGGGTTGCTTAATTCTTCCAAAGTTGCCAAAAGGCTATTCTTGGAAGGACGAATAAAACAAAACGCTCCCTCCACAAGAAGCAACATAATTAAGAACCATACATTACCCCTCAAGCTTTTGATTAGGGACAACTTTCTTGCTGTGAATCAGAAACTGATTAGAATGTGTTAGGCAAATTCTCATGGGAACAAAAGCGCAACCAACTTGAAAGGAACTATTTCTAGGATGGCTTTCAGTCATAGGAAATAAAAGGAGTAGAAACTAAACATCAATGAGCATCTGTGTTTGCTTGCAGAAGTACCATAATCAAGAGAAACGGGAGGAAAAACTAAGATAATTTCAGATAGATTAAATGGCAAGAACACCAAAACCATTAGCACTACAATGTTTCTACTACTGGTACTGAGGCATGGGAATGAATTGCAATGGCTGTGACACAGTGTTCTTCACCCATTATCTCCAAAGAAGGATAAAAAGAAAGCAAAGTACAAAACTATCCAAAAGGCTACAGGCTCAGAAACAAGTAGTAGTTTGAGTCTTGTCAAACAGGTTTATGTTTTGTGTAATACATTAAAAGACTAATACTAAAATATAAACTAGCTTAAATCCCGCCTAGGAGTACACACAAAATCACTGAAGTCACCCGTTTTGTTTTGACAAAAGAGGCGATATTCTTAAATATATTGGTAGTCCTTGCACCCGATTTCATCACAGGCCAAGAGTTGACATGTAGGTTTTAAACCAAAACAGTGGTTGAAGGGCTCTTTTCCATTAGTCAGATCTTGCAAGTATGCCAAAGGCAGAGTGCAATAGAAGAGAGGGATGATTTTGAAGTTTCTAGTATTTTGAGACAGAGAAGTGACCCAGGAGATAGGGGCAGATATCCACAGTCCTTTAAAGAGGGCTTAATCTCCCAAGGTAGATGCTGCAATCACCCCATGATCACTCACAATGAAAAAGGGGGTAAGGTTCAGATAAATCAGATTTGGGGAAACATTGGCCCTTCAAAGGTTCTTGTACTGGCCATGTTTGCTGATGGGAACTGCAATTTAACAAGACCTGGAGGGCCAAAGTCCCCCAGGTCTGAGGTAAATGGACCTGACATTACGTTCTAGTCAGGAATAATGGGATGGACATTAAGTACCAAAATTAACATCAGAACAGGGAGAGCGTGTGACTTCCCACCAGTCTCCTGAACAACAAGTATATTAAAAAATATTTTGGACCGCCCTTCATCCCCATGGATGAGAATAATCACAACAAAAGATTAAGTCAAAATCTTCATAAAACCCATTTTGAGACAGCTAAAAATTACGAGCAGAAAAGCCTACATGAACTTCAAATACCTGGTCAGAGAACCTCAGAGGCTACGCACTTGCTGATTGCAGGAAATCTGTTGCTACCCAGTCTCTGCTAAAAAACCTCTCATGAAGATGATTCAGACACCTGGTAATCAGTTTTCCCCCAAGCACTGAATGAAGGTGAACAGTCACAACCATCTCAAGTTTGCTTGCCCAAGAAGGGGATATTAGCAACTGGGCAGTAGTTGTCACAAACCTCAGGACTGTCCTCTTGAGGGCTTACACCAGCGCCTGCTTTAAGGCAGCTGGCACAGAAGCATTTAACTTCTAGACCAACCCAATCAACCTCTTCTGGCTGGTTTTTAAAAACTATGATGGGCAAGAGTTGAGATACATCATTGGCCCAAACCTTCCACAAGTGCTTTGTTCACATCCCTGTATACCAGGCCCCGCCCACCTGTCAAATATGGCTTGTGGAGGGTTGGCCACAATTCGGTCCAACCTGCTGTCCCAAACAGACTCCCCATTCTTGCTTAAATTAATTGAACATCACCAACTCACCTGTCATGGATGGAGCCACTTTCCTTTGTCCTTTCTGGTCCACAGTACCTTCATATGCTACCGTAATGTCATAAACTGCATCTAAGTAGGTTCTCATCGAATCAATTGCAACGTGAGTAGCCTTCACCCGTGGTGTCAGTACATGTTTTAATACAGCAAGTCCTAAGCAAGAGAAAAAAGTATACTGAAAATGTATTAAAAGTGGCTTTTTCTCCTGGAGAACTGAAGCCTCCAGAGTATGATGATAGTGTGACATATTAACTCCTGTTTGTCTCTAGTCTGCAGGTCATATTAAATTAGGGGTCCAGTCCGCACGTAACATTAAGCCAAATCATGTGGGCACCCAAAGCCAATTTTGCAGCAGCTTTGCTCTTCTTCCAGTCATTGTGCTCTAGGACAGGGATGGCCAACTCCTAAGAGACAGTGATCTACTCACAAAATAAAAAACTGGCAGTGATCTACTCCTTTTGGGGAGGGGTTCAGGTCAAAGTGTTGTTGAGCTTTTTTTAGGGAATAAAGTTCTGTTTTTTTAGGGATTCAGGGAAAGGTTGCTGAGCTTTCTTAGGAGGAAAGTTGCTCACCAAAAGATCACTAAGGAAACAATCAGCATCATTGCAAAAGCTCTGTCTTTCGTTCTGGAGATCGTGCAACAATGGAGGATGGGGTGAGGGGGTGGGGCCCGATTCTATTTTACCACCACTGAGGAAAGGGAACCAGCGATCGACCGCGATGTACCAAAACCTCCCGGGGGTCTACCAGTAGATCGCGATTGAACTGTTGGCCATCCCTGCTCTAGGACATGACATGGTTTGGCTTACTGCATCGTCTGAAGCTGGGCTCATGGTTTAGCCCTCCCAAGACAAACCACAAGCCGTAACCAAGATTTGCCCTACAGTTTAGAAGTCATATTTGGTTTCAGAGAGCTCAACCACAAGTTCAGATCCAGACAATATTTTAAGACAAAAGGAGCAGCAAACAGGGACAGGCCAAAAGGGGGGCAAAGTAACCACAATCTCTTTCTTGGAAGTTGCTCGTTCACACTAAATCATGGCTTGGATTCAAGTTATGCGTGAACAAGGCCGGTGTATTGAAAACTTTCTACTTCAAGGAACTGTTTGCCCGGGAACCCTAATACAATTTCCCACAGAATTGTTGGGCACTGCAGAGGATTCTGGGAGGACATGTTCTAGGTTAGACACAGAGTTCATGGAGGGTGCGGCCAGGCCTGCTGGGCCTCAGCAACAGCATCCTAAGACGCACAGCGTCTTACTTATTCCACACACAAATTGTATCCAACACTGTTCTGCATACCAAAGGTGGAAACATTGGTTGTGGCAAACAAGTCATTGCTTCATTGAAGCCCACCTGCCATCAAGGATCACTAGCTAAGCACCAAAAGAACCCGCATAGAAAAACAAAATGAAAGCCACTGCTTAGATCAAATTTCAAGAGCAACTTAAGCAAATTGAATTCTAGGTGAAAGAATTTCAAAGATTGTCAAGCACACATATCCATGGTACACCGTACTGCATAGATAAAAATGGTGACCTTAATATTCCCCCCACTAGAAAGCCATGGGAAAATAACAGTATTCCCAGCTTGCACAATATGTTCATGTATTCCTCAAGTCTTAAGAGGTCAGTATTTGAAGTCTGCCTTTTATAAGCTTTCAGCCTATGGGGAACACTAGATAAACTGTAGCCTGTAAGTTAGGGCTTCCTAATGTCAAGGTTTGCCCTAATCCTTACGCATAACTACTATCACGTCCAAAAACAGCTGCTGTGGACATTGGCTATTCAACTGCTTCCATCAGTTTTCCGCAACCAGGTTCAATTGAGTAGCTCAAGGGTAAACCCAGATGAGTCCTGATAGTTGGGTGGGCTTAGTTATCAGTTGGCTCATTTCATCCTAAATTAAATTACATGCCCTCAAAGATTTTGCCCTATTTGGTTAAGTTTTGCTTCCAAGCAAAACTATGGTTCATATGTTACTCTCAGATTATTTAAACCATGTTAATATGCAGCAGAAATACGTAAATCTCTAAATTCCTATTATGCATTTATAATAAAGAGATTTACTTTTGGTAAGTTGCAAGTTCTTGTACAAAAGGATCTTACAATGAATCTCACAATCACGTTCCTTTAAAAAATTATGAGGTGCCATCTTCATCGGAAAATGGAGTTCATGGCAGAATACATAACATGTTTAGAACTATAGCACAATATTGAAACATAAAACAACATAATGCAACTGAGAGGAATAAAACCTGTTCAACAAGAGGAAAACGAAATAATTTAAAATGTGAACTAAAGCAAGACAAAAGTTCCTTAGTTAAAGAAGAGACAGCCTGATTTTATTTTTGGAAACATTAACTGGAATTCCAGTATCCTGCTGTTAACAAAATGCCACCATCCAAAATCAATATTAAAATAATAGGGAGGTCTCAGTCTTGCCCTTATTTTGTGTAAAAAATAATAATCTGACAACATGACTGTGAGCATGATATATTAGGTTACAGCTCAGTGCTCCAATGATTCTACTACATACAAAGTAACTGGAATAAAAGAGGGTTGCTTCAAATCCTCCATTTACAGAGTAGTTAAAAGACAGTTCATTTTCTACACCAACAGGAATGTGCTGCATCTCTTAACCAACTTTCCTGCAAACAATATTTCTCTTTTTCTCTTTTTACTGCTTCCACCAAACTGTATTCCTTCAACACTTGTTACAACCAAGGACAACACTGATGTCAGGTCCATTGCAGCCATTCCAGAAATGTTTACTTATTCAATACAAGACTATGCAAATATTTTGAAACCTAACACAGCTTTTTAGCATGTGAATTTTGTATCAAAAGTGCCACGGTGTTTGTGTTGCCGAGATGTTGTTCCAGCCCATGTGTGCCGGACGCAGTGTTATGACAGCAATTGTTTTTATTACCAAGCATTCAGTTCGGCTAATATTGCCCCAAGCTTTCGATAAAACATCCACAAAATAACACAAAAAAACCACATGTGAAAATGGCTAGGAAGGTGAATGGTCAGCATAACCAAGGAAAAATATGTACCTCACTTGCAAAGAACAGGTTTGCAACTTTAGCACATACATATCTGAATCCCTTGTGGCCTTCCAGATGTATGATGCAAGAATGGGACTGCTGTTCAGGACATGCGTCAAAGTGCTAGTCAAATTACAAGCCTGATTTGGCAGTAAGCACTGACTACCATGAACATCTGCTTATTATTTTAGGAACCCATGTCCAATTGTTTGACAGGAATTCCCTTTCCTCTCCTGCCCCTGCAACCCCCCATGTCTGCTCTGAAGGGTGCTTGGTGGGTGGAAACAAGTAGATATCACCCCCCCCCCCAAGCCTAAATATTGAGTCTTGCCATGTTGCTAAATAATACTTGTAAGGGACGCGAGTGGTGCTGTGGCCTAAACCACCGAGCTTCTTGGGCTTGCCGATCGGAAGGTTGGCGGTTCGAATCCCCGCGACAGGGTGAGCTCCCATTGCTCTGTCCCAGCTCCTACCAACCTAGCAGTTTGAAAGCACACCAGTGCAAGTAGATAAATAGGTACTGCTGTTGCAGGAAGGTAAACGGCATTTCTGTGCGCTCTGGTTTCTGTCACCATGTCCCATTGCGCCAGAAGCGGTTTAGTCATGCTGACCACATGACCCAGAAAGCTGTCTGTGAATTTTAACAGAGCTCTGTGCCTTCATAATAACTGGCAAGATTACCAAACATGTTGTTGAGAACTAAGCATTTAATTTTTGGTGTTCTAAATGGAGGCTCTCAAAACATTCTGTTGTTTATTTGCTTCTGTTTGAATAAGTTTTACCTTGATATTCATATTTATTCCTAATGTTATTTCGTCTGTGATGTAGCCTTGTGAACCACCAGATTTGCCTATGTATTAAAAATGGTTCTTTCCCACAAGGTGGATTCAAGGTGGCTCACATAAGAACATGTAATAGTAAAACATAAGAGAACAAATTCAAACAAGTGCCAGTCATTAAAGTAGTACATATCATTAAAAGAAGGCTAGTGGAACCTGCAGCAAGAACTCAGATCCTGAACAGTGTGTTCAAGACAAAACAAAGCAGAAAAATGAGACACCCAAGGTATCCAGGTCGCAATGCAGTTGGCTTTAAAAAGTCAAATTAGCACCTTGATTTGAGCCCAGAAGCCAATTAGCATTCAATACAGGACAAAAAAATGGTTTAGTATGTTCTCAAAGCCTAAACCCAGCCAAAACGCTAGCAGCAGTAATTCTGTAGCAATTAAAAGTTTCTGAATGCTTTATTGTGTTTAGACTAGGAAAGGAAGTCCGATAACCAGCCACTGTTGCTCCAATTTCTTTCCACTTGGAAATAAATTCTAAGTGAAGAGCAACGAAGCTCTGTAGTACAAAGCTTGTACTGTTAGGCTGAATGTTACAACTGCAGAAAAATTAAAAAGATAAGAGAGCCTGGCCTCTTGCCTTGCCAACTAGATGGTGATCCTTGAAACCGATACATGATTATCAGACTTGCAGCTAAACCTTTATGTACTCAGAGTACAAAGACGTCAAGTAGCAGGTTTGTTGCCTGGAAAGTTGAACCTTGTTTTCTGAACTACCAAAGTGCATGAATTTGTTACAGGAAAACCTGGTCCAGTTTATATTCATCTGAGTTTACTTTTCATTAAATAAGTAACTAATAAGCGCAGCAAATAATAATATTAATATATCATAGAATCACAGAACTGGAAGGGATTCTAACCCTTTGCAATGCAGGAATCTCAACGAAAGCATCCAAGACTGTTAACAATATTCAGAAGCGAGAAAATATTCACTGTATTTAAGCTTCTAAAAAGGAGCGTAGTCACCCAAAAATGCCTGGCAAATTGCATTTTAAAATGTTTACTCTAAGTTCTTTGGGTGTAATTCAATGCTGCACTATGATAAATGTTTTGTCTGTGTAAGAATTTCAGCTTGCGAGGTAGAACAAATCTCCTCATGAGCAAATTTCAGGGGGTGCAGCGGGGGAAGCCCCGTTCCACAAGGGGAAGTCCTTGCACAGGGCTTCTGCTATGTGTGCACACGGACATGTGAGATATTCTTGGCAGAGCGCTCAGCCAATCAGTGTTATACTGTAACAGAGCAGCTATACGTATATGCCTGTGTTCTGAGAGAGTCTCTCTGTCTGTGGTGGTTATAGTGTGAGGGACTGGTTAATGGCAGTTTGCTGAGAGAGTGTACATGCTGTTAATACTCTGTATCTGTACAATGGTACATCGGGTTACATACGCTTCAGGTTACAGACTCCGCTAACCCAGAAATAGTGCATTGGGTTAAGAACTTTGCTTCAGGATGAGAACAGAAATCGTGCGGCAGCAGTGCGAGGCCCCATTAGCTAAAGTGGTGCTTCAGGTTAAGAACAGTTTCAGGTTAAGAACAGACCTCCGGAACGAATTAAGTACGTAACCAGAGGTATCACTGTATATAGTAATCTATGTATTTATTATTGTTTACTACAATAAACACTAGTTGTAGCTTTCAAGGTGTTCTTTCCTTCATCGTCCAGAAGGACAGACAGTGTTCAGACTTCAATCGGCTTTCAATGACATTGCGTTCTCTGCAAAGCTCATGCCAGAGGAATTGCGTGGGCACAATATTTATTGCATGCAAGTACAGTTCGCTTGCAATGAATCTTTCAAAGGACATACTTGTGAAAAGTTTCCCTGTTTGACTATACTTTAAACATTAATGCTACCTGCAGTACCAATGAAAAGGAACAAACACTAAGACCACACATGTTATCTTTTATGTGTAGATTCAGCCCCCACCTATGGTCAAGCCTCACTCTTTTTCAACTAATGTCCCTTTCTCCTTGGTGATCCTTAAACTGTAGGGCTGTGTCTACACAACAGTGAATGTTATCTGTTCAAAGTTTCCTGCTTCTCAAAATTCTTTGAAATTCACCTTACCTGCCTTATCAGCATATGATTGACTATCTGCAATGGTTTTTGGTAGTTCTGGGTTGTACCGTGTTCCCTCTGGAAAAATCACAAGATACATCTGTGGAATTAAAAAATATTTATATGCACAATTTTTTAAAAAAGGAAGCATCACAACATGATCTCTAAGCTACAGTATGACAGCAAAGTATGTGTGCATAGTATGTGTGTGCGCAATGGGGAGGGGAGAAGTGGATTGAATAAAACACAGAGGACATGTTTATAAAGATATGCAATAACAGTCGTTTTCAGTTAAGATGAGCAATCTTGATATTCAAGGAATCCGAATTTTCAAGGAAAAATTAAGCAGCAGAAGCAACAAAAATTGTGTGTAAGAACATACTAAATGGTTCAAGTCAGAGAAAGTAAACCAACACAGTTTAGTGAGCAAATCTCTCTCTCTTTATATCCTGTCCAGAGATCCCTAACCAGTTGCAACTGAATGTACTGCAACTTTAAATAATACAAAGACCAAGAAATACAAGATGCCTTCTCAACTAGAACAAATTAACCTAACAGCCCTGGCTAGCAAACCTTGTTTGGTGTGTGACAGCTATAGGTATTGGCAAGCAAAGAGAACATGCTATCTTTTGTATGACACTCAGCTGACAAGGAAGGAAGGAAGGAATGCTGCTGATTTCTTCCTGATCCCAACATGCAAAAACTGATGCTTTGGTGGGTATGATGAACACTCGGTTACAAGGTTCCAGGTAAGCTGTAAGACTGAGCATCCACATGACACTCTATTGGGAGTTATGATAGCAATCACCTCCTTTTTTAGCCTATATGAAACTTCATATTAGCTGAGCAATAGAAGCATTATTTACTTTGCAAAAACAGCAACAACCACCAGCCCTAATTCAGAGAAAGTTGATACTGCAGAAATAGGTTTTATATTCTGACACCAAGAGTTTTCTGGGAGGGTACAGTGCTATCTACTAACCACGTGGAAGACATCCGTTCACAGAAAACGGAAGTGTGTAAGGCAAAGTGTGTTCTCCCTCATGGAGAGCACGTGTTGCAGTGGGGGCTGACAAGACACTTCACTGTTGCTGGGCAAAAGAGTTTGGCCATCTTTAAGCAGGGGCAGGCTGTTACTGGGGAGATTTATATGTTGACATTTATTGATTGACAGCCCTGTTTGTTAAATACACTGCATGCAGTGACGAGCTTCCTCTTTCGCTGCGTGCTTCGGATCACCCGCCCTCCCTTCCCTAATGTTAGGCTGTTTGCTTGACCTTGCTATGCCTGTCATAGGGTCGTCTGCTTTGGGGCAGGGGCGTGATAGGAATTTTGTCCATTTGGCTGATTGGCTGGTGCCATTTGGTTTTTGTCTACTGCGTAGCAAGTCGTCACAACTTGTAAGGTTGCGGTTAGGCATTGGTTTGGGAATTGGTTGGTGGAGGGGTAAGCATTGGTGGTGCCTGCCCCTCCAAAATGCTGCTGCTGCAAGGGTTTTCTGTTAAAGGAACCCAGGGGCTCCCCATGCTTTTGTCCAAACCCCCTGGCAAGGGACTAGGGCCACGAAAGAGCCCCTGGGAGCATTCTGGGGAGAGGTGAGGCATGGTTCCCAGTCCCGTCTCTCTCCCCAGGTGACTTACCCTTTCTGACTTTGCGGGGCGTGCGAATGTCAGAGCTGTCCCCGTGCGGGGTCAGTTAGTCGCTACCAATGCCTAAGCAACCACTCATATTGCTGTATTTTTAATAAAGTTGTGGCCAAAATTATGCCAAAAACCTTAAACAAAAATCAAGTGTCATTTTTTTTCTTATTTGTGGTGTTTTGGGGACCTCGACGCGCAAACGTAAGATTCCTCCATGCTGGAAGCCATTTTGGCATCCACATGGTGTATAAACCAACCAACCAACAGACAAATGAACGAACAAGCCAATCGAGCCACTCATCTGTTCAGCAGGGGGAAGAAAGGTGAGCCATGCATCTGGGGCAACATATGAGACAAGCATTCTTGTCACTTTCATTTTTATGGCATTATAAAACACACATAGGAAATATATAATCTTACTGGAGTTCCAGCCTTTATCTGGGATTGCAACTTGTTCCTCATTTTCCTTTCATTAAATTTGGCACTTCGTTTCACATAGACTCCTCCATGCTAGCAAAGAAAGAAAGAAAATATACTGATGACAATAGTTTATGAAACAAAGTACACAGATTTTCAATACTCTAAAAAACATGAAATTAGAAATGCCAATTTCTTAAAAAATAGATAAAAATAAGGTCCCTCTAAAAAGACCTGTTATTACACTTAACGCAAAACTCGTTTCACATTTGTGTCCATATGAACACAACAGCTTAAACTGCTACAGGTGAAACTGTAGCAAGGATATTAAAGAGCTAAAATTCATTGGTGATATTCAGTGTCTCGTGAAGAAGGAGGAGTGCTCCAGAGAGAGAAAGCAGGAAAGTAATAGAAGAACTGGGACACTGACAGGGAGCTGAGGGATAAGCAGAGAGGCTGTGTTGCCATTTGCTAAGGTGAAGGACTATGGATAATTTACATACAGAAAATCCCAGGTTCAATCCCTGGAAGGTTCAGTTAAAAGGATCCATTACCAGGGTGAAATCCTGGAGGGCTGTTACCAGTCAAAATAGTTGATATTGGGCTAGATGGACAAATAAGTCTAGCATAAGTCAAAATGCTAAACTCCTCAGCTTTGCTTTGTCTAATGCCGCACCTGCACTTTAACAGTCATGGCTTGCCTCAAAGAATCCTGGGATGTGTAGTTTGTTAAGGGTGCTGAGAGTTGCTAGGAGACCCCGAGTCCCCTCACAGAACTGCAATTCTCAGAGTGGCTTAATAGCCAATCCCTCTTCTCAGGGAACTATGGGAAATGTGGTTCTGTGAGGGGGAATGGGGGTTTCCTAGGAACTCTCAGCACCCTTAACAAGCTGCAACTCTCGGGATAAAGTACAGTGGTACCTTTACTTACGGACGTGATCCGTTCTGGGGTGCCGTTCACACCCCAAAAAGTCTGTAAGTGGAGCACCGCTTCTGCATGTGACGCGATAGATCGCTCCTGCGCATGCACAAAGTGCACGGATCGCTCCTGTGCATAGTGGCAAACCCGGAAGTAAACACTTACGGGTATGCCGTGTTCGTAACCAGAAAAAAATGCAACGTGAACCTAACGCAACTAGAGGTATGACTGTAATACTACGTTAAATGTAGAGTGCAGATGGAGCGTAAATGGGAGCACACTTTCCAGTTGTGCTTCATGAACTACACCTAGGTTATATTCTTCTAAAAGCACAGCCAATTCTATATGGAGATTAATCAAACGTTCCAAGAAAAAGTCATTTAAGTATGGTATTTCCCCCTCCCCCAATGGAATACAAAGCAAATAATATCAGCTAGATCAGGGGTCGGCAAAGCTTTTGTGGCTTGGGCCGTTTCACGGTCCCACAGAGGCCACAATGGGCCAGAGTGTGCGCACTCATGCGCAAACGCTATTTCCGGCACTCCTTCTGGCACAGAGGAGGCGTACGCAGCTTCCCATTGGCTGCAGGAGCTTCCTGCAGCCAATGGGAAGCCAGCCAGTGTTGTGGAAGGCCACGGGAGCCAACCGAGCAGGTGGCGGGGGTCCATGGGCCGGTTAAATAATCCCCATGGGCCGCTTGTGGCCCATGGACCTTAGGTTGCCGACCCGAGCTAGATGCATGCATAGTCACACTACAAAATGCTGTTGAACCAAGCAACCCACCTTTGAACACACCCACAGTTATGTTTCTAGACATGCTTACAATGAAATAAAACCAAAAAAGGGGGCACTATATGAGCTAAAAGTATTTTAAACCAGTGGGCAGTAAGCAACTAAATAAATGCAAGAGTGTAAAATAACTTATGAATGTGCAATGGGACTCCATCTGTACTCCACCTTCCATCCCCAGCCTGGGTTATCCTCTCTCAAATCTGCTCTGGAAGATTAGGGGAGGGAGAAAATCCAGAACAGATTTAGGGGTGAGGCATGGGGGGCGGGGGGAATAAGGAGAAGCTGTTCTATTTGTGCAAAGCACTATTTAGTGCTTAGTTGAATGCAACCCATTTTCAGAACTGCAGATATATTGGCTAATTCTTGAACTGGTTCCACAAGCACAAAATGGAAAGGAGAGAGAAGGAAAGGGAAAGGCCGATGGCTTCAATTAATACCAGATGCCTTGACTTAAAAGAAGCAGTTGTAATGAATTCATGAACACATCCATGCATAACAGTTAATTAATAAAATGTCCTATTGTGCCAAGTTAACAAAAAAAGAGTTACGTTTCAAGTATGGCATTAAAGGATTCTATTCCCTAGCCTGCTGGTACAGTACAACAGAGAACAGCGCAACAGAGAACAAAACTGCTTTATCTTCTGCATGATAGCCCTTCAGGTATTTGAAGACAGCTATCACGACTCACTGTGGTCTTCTCTAGTTTGAATATACTCAATTCTTTCAACTGTGCCTCAAATAAACTGGAATTCTTATCCCTCAACATCTTGGCAACCATCCTCTAGAGATGCTGCAATTTGTCAATGTCTTTCTTAAAATTACAGCACCCAGAACTGGACATAGATGTGGCCTGAATAGTACGTAGTAGCTTTTCCCAACTTTGGGTTGCCAAATATTGTTGGACTTCAACTCCAATCATCACTGGTTCTGCTAGCTAGGAATGATGGGAGTTGCAGTCCAACAACATTTGGGGACCCAAGCTTGAGAAAGGCTGGTGTAGAGAATACAAGAGGGATTGCCTCAGAATCAGGATTATAGCAGACCTCAGGTGTCACATACAAGTAATAAAATGACTATTACAGTCAATTAAGATGAAAAGCTGCTAATGTTTAATCACTTTATCGCTTTGTTCCCTAATTTCAACCTTGGCCAACTGCATTCAAAGCATTCAGCAGCCCTTGTCTGCAAAACAAAGACAGCTGGCTCAGCATGCAATGCCTACTCAAGAGAAAAGCAACAGGCACACATACAATACTGGATTGTATCTGATTAAGTCAAACTCAGAGCAGACCCACTGAAATCAAAGGACTTAAGTTTATCACGTCCATTGATTTACTCTAAGTATGACTTTGCCAAACACAACCCTAACTTTTAATATAGGAAACTTATTATAAATGGGCTTGACCAGCTATAGGGTAAAGCATGTAATAACAAGAAGTAGAGGGTTGAAACAAAATAATTACAGGGAGCTATAACATATCTCACAAAGGAAAATGTTAAAACCATCACCTCTGATGAAGTTACTACATGTTTTCAAGTTCTAAATTCCACTGAAATCCCCAGGCCTTCCTTCCAAGTAAAAATGTTTGCAACTGAAAGATCAGTTTTCTATAGAGTCAGGTGGATCAGGTGATATTTTTCTGCCACATTTTAAGCTATTACTTTTTATCTACATACATGTTCACTTCACCGCACTGTGTTGTGTATGTAGGACTTTTCTGGGAATCAACATTAAACTGAGAATCAACAGACTGTTAGAATACATTTCCAAGAAGCTGATAAATACCTTATTAGCTTTTTCATAGTTATTCTCTAATGCTTTAAGAGTGTGTTTTGTGCTTGGGGAGGAAGCATACAGAAGTGTTTACTAGCGTGTTTTCCTTAAAGTTGTGTTCTGCTTTCTACATACTCAGATCCTACACACATATATTCCACAACAGGATGTTTATCTGAGGTAGGAAATATGCATTCCATCACAATTCTGTAATTAATTGTCACTGGAAAGTTTTAGTGGAGCGCGAGTGACATCACCAACACAGTATCAACAGGAAGAGGAGGAAGTGGTTTTTTGTTTTGTTCTTGTACCATTTGGCATGTCAGGGAGAATTAAAAAAAATAAAATTATACCTGCCAACTGACTCCATATACTTTGCATATCCTTATCAATAGAATTTCCCCTTAAATACCTTTAAGTGCCATAATTTGCAGATGTGATTTGCGACACTGATTGTTGGCCAAGGTGTCCACTGAATGAAAAGCACCCACAACCCATGATCTAAAGCTGCCTTTCTCAGCCTGTGGGTCCCCAGATGTTGTTGAACTACAACTCCCATCACCCCTAGCTAGCAAGGCCAGAGCTCAGGGATGATGGGAGTTGTAGTCCAACAACATCTGGGGACCCACAGGTTGAGGACTGCTGATCTAAAGGAAAACCCAGCTTTTTATCTCCTCATCATCCGTGGGAATAAGACTGCTCGGCAGACTAGTATTTTTTGGAAGTTAACTGGGAAAACTGCGGATGAATGATCTTGAACAACTATGGGGAGTAAACAAAATACCTATCCTAAAATGACAGCAAGTAGAATTATTTACTGTGGTTGCACAAGAGAGGAGAAGAGGAGAGGAAGCTCCAGGAATGGGCATTTTCAGTCTGGTGATAGCCACTGGCAAGAAAACCAACAACTGCTGGCTGTTTCCTGTGGGAAACTGAATTCTGGACTAAACAGGCCTTCGGCCTGATCCAGGAGGGCTCTTCTTGCGTTGCTAATTTGCTGCCTCTTCCCTTCCAGAAAACAACAAGAGCATTATTCTGATGAAATAATCTGTTATCACACAGCTACAGACCAAGGAGGAGGATGACAATTTGGTCTCAGCCTGAAGATGAAATACATAGCCACAGGCTGTCCTGAAAACCACTTCCAGAGGTCATAAACACACCATACATTTAAAGCACATGAATTCCTCTAAAGCTGTGGTTCCCAACGTGGGGCACAGGCCCCACAGGGGGGCAGTTTGATTTTCAAGGGGGGCAATTTGAGAATGAGTTAGACCAAGTTAATGGCCTTTTAGCTTCCTCCACGTAAACAGGAGTTCACTCTTTGAATAATAAGAATTATATGTCACGGGGGGGGGGGGGGTCAGGATTTTAGAGATGCTTAGGTATGGGGCATGGACAAGAAAAGGTGGGGAACTATATCCTTGGAGCTGTAGTTTGTTAAGGATGCTGGGAATTTTAGGTCTGTGAGGACCTAAAACTACAGTTCTCAGAATTCTTTGGGGAAAACCTATGAACTATTAAAGCAGTTCGAGGATTTGTGGGACTATTTAGTTTTTGGGTTTTATTGCAAGATTTTAAAAAATCTGCAAATCGCTCAATTATCTCTGGAGTGAAACAGATAAATTGGACAGGATTACAGCACCTGTATTGAGAAACAAGGGAAAACAATGCTGTCCTTCCTTGTCCTTATGCCAAAGGAAAACAACTTCACTGGTTCAACTCAAGGCCTGATTTGTACACCAGCAAGTAAATGACTGCAGTTCATGCCATATTGTTTACCATGAGGTACCAAAGGTCCATTTTTCTCTCAGTGTACCTGCTAGATCAATGCTGGCGCATACCAACTAACAACCATGTGGGAATGATTTGCAAAATCATTCTCTGCAGCGCTTGTCATACAGAGGAGTCAATTTTCTTATGTCTGTGAGAAGTTTTTTGTTTTGTTTTTAAACTTATTGCTATGGAGAAAAACAGCCAATCTTATTTCTCAAGCTTTTCAACCCACATGGTGACACACTCAATGAGCAGTCACATATTGTTTATGAACACGCAGGGTGAGCTTTTACCACAGAAGCAACAGCCATGAAGAGCAATTGAAAGCTTCCTCCAGGGGGAACCTATTTTCCATGCACCAAACTTGTAGGTCTGAGTCAAACATTGTGGTTCTTAAGAGAAGGCAACCAAAAAAAGGATTCCATGGGGGAACTGTAACATGTGTACGGTTACTTACCACCAGGGTGACCATATGAATAATCCCAGTTTACTGACCACATAGATCAGGCTGGATCCCTCCAGGGATCTACTCCCAACTTTTTGAGTGGTCTTCATACAGAAGCAGTAACATTTGAAGGGATTCTTATGGTGGCCATTTCATACATTGGATTTGGCAAAACACAACTCACCCTGATAATTAATATTTTCTATGGCAGCACAACCATGGAAGATCAGTCACTACCCGGTCTGAACTAGAGTTGCCGTATTTTCCGATTGATTTGCCTAAGATCCAGGACAAAGTGCCACCTTTCGGAAATCCCCCCTCCCCCAGACGTCAATTCCGCATTTGAAATCCCGGTAACGTTCAGATGTCTAGCAGCCCTAGTCTGAACGAATGACAAAGGGGAACCTACAAGAAACTAATGTATGAAAATTCTACCCCTCATCCCCACCTGGCAGCAGAAAGCAACTCCAGATTTACTCCAAATATAGAAGGGGTTCATTCATTTAAAGTGATTGTATAGAGTGGCGTTCGAAAAATGGAGGTATGTGCTATGCAGCTTGTGTTTTTGCATCTGCGAACCAACATCTTGTGACTTTCGGGACACAAGATGTGAATTATGGGACCATATGCAGAGAAGTGGAAAACTGTCATTATAGCTCTTATCTCTCTCTGCTAAAAATATATGGCACGAGTTTAGATATGGAACCACACTCACCTAGTGAGAAACACTACCCCTTGTCTCCCAAAGATCTTCTGAATTTCAACTATTGTGTCTAATGGAACACAGCTCACTAGATCACCCTGATAGCCTACTAGGATAAAATCCATATGAAGCTCAACTAGAGGAGCAAAAAAGCAAAAAGGAAAGAGAATAAGAAAATATAAGAACATATCTAAATCAAGTCATTGACATAAAAGGGCTACTTGGTTTTTTTTTTTTAATCAGAAACTTCATGGTGACAAAGACATAAAAGCCACAATTCAGTGAATTTTAGCATATGCAGACATCTATCAAATTATTCTTGCTTTCTTTGGAAACACAACCCAATTTTGCTAACATGTTATGAATATGTGCAACAGCAAGGATATTATCCCATAAATAAACACAGTCCATGCACTGAGTCAAACACAGGACTAAATGTGATTAAAGCCAGATTGAAATATGTAAGTAATTTAACTAAAGGATAAATGTTTCAAGTGCAATCCTATATATGGTTACTAAGAAGTCAACACCACTGAATTCAGTGGGACTCAATTCAGTACGTACGAAATTGTCTTAGGGTTCATCTTGGACCCACTTACCTGAGAACTCCATGTCACTTACTTCTAATAAATAAATAAATAAATAAATGCCAGAATTGCACTGTTAATTGTGTAGGGCACAGACAGGCGGTTTTTGCATCTTAGCGGGCGTTGTCCCAAGTTCAGTGAGTTACTTTTAGTTTGCTTAACACCTGACTGGAGAGCCAAAGATACCCTCCTAACCCTAAAAGATAAAATCTGCTAACTAGGAAGAGTTGAAGTTTCACTATTCTGTTTCAAATACGAAACAAAAACACATTATCAAGACAGAATCATTGCATGGACATGACTTCAAGCATGCCTTACAGTACTTGGGACTAAGTTTTACTGAAATAAATGGGATTTACTTCCAAGTAAACATGCCCAGGATTGAGGCATGTCAAAATTTAGCAGAAAGTACTAGTTATTTCATGTGATGTGGAGAAAGGATTAGAATTTACCTGAGAAAAATACCACCCGTATAAAGGAAGCCACTTTAACCCGTCTTTCAAAACATATCGAACATGTCCCAGAGCATTTTGCCTGACGGCCAACATATCTGCTATAATCCAGTCAACTGCAAAACAAACAAACAAAACTCAAACATTTATGTCCCTAGGCTAATGTCAAAATCCTTCCCAACATTATTTAATGCTCGTCTGGTGCTTATGAGCATGAAAGATGAACTGTGGTCAGTGGCAATGCAAGGTAAGTTCTTTCCACAATCATATTCCTATTACTCTCTAGTATTTTAGCACACATTTCTTCATTTTTTAAACAAAGCTTGTACTGTTTGCATAATACCACTACATAACTTTTAATCTCCTGCCAACACAGAATAGATGCATATCTTGAAGGATCTGGTGAGAAACACTGACTCAACAGACAACGAACCAGAAAACGAACCTTCATGTTAAGTAAAGGTAAAGGTAAAGGTACCCCTGCCTGTACGGGCCAGTCTTGACAGACTCTAGGGTTGTGCACTCATCTCACTCTAGAGGCCGGGAGCCAGCGCTGTCCGCAGACACTTCCGGGTCACGTGGCCAGCGTGACAAGCTGCATCTGGCGAGCCAGCACCAGCGCAGCACACAGAACGCCGTTTATCTTACCGCTAGTAAGCGGTCCCTATTTATCTACTTGCTTTCGAACTGCTAGGTTGGCAGGCGCTGGGACCGAGCGACAGGAGAACCCCACCGCGGGGATTCGAATCGCCGACCTTTTGATCGGCAAGTCCTAGGCACTGAGGCTTTTACCCACAGCGCCACCCGCGTCCCCTCATGTTAAGTAGTGTGCCCTTAAAACCAGAATCAGAAGAACTAGAATTAATGGGACTTCTTGAAATCACCCCCCAGTATTTCCAGTTCCAGTATTTACCACATTTTTTCATGTATAATGCGCCCCCATGTATAAGACGACCCCTATTTTGGGGGGACTCCAAATTTACAAAAGAGTTGAGAGTTGCTGAGCTTTTTTTGGGGGGGGGGATTGCTGAGAATCGCTCAAACATTAATTTATAATTTTAAAAATTGTCTTATACACGGAAAAGTGGCGTAATATAATTTGCCAATCAGCAAAAGTTCAAAACAGATATTAAGACACTTGGCAAAAAATGAGCAGCACACAATTAAAACTGAACACTGTACGCAGATTTCCAGTGGAAATCACTTTTGCTCATGAAAGGCAGAACCCAACCCCCCCCCCCCATTTTTCACCAATCCTACTGCATCCCTCTGGAGCATTACAATACCTTCTTCCATTGGTTCCTCCCAAGCTTAGGGGTGGCATTTCAGTGGACTGCCATTAGCAGGACTGGAAAAAGCCAATGGGTGTCTTGCTCTGTGCAAGAGCCGCCATTGGATACAACTGTTTGTGTTGGTTCAAAAGCACTTCCAAATTCGGGGCACCTTGTTAGGAAGCATGTGGGGGCTGTTTTGCAAAGAAACAGCTTAAAAGACCCATTATCCTGCTCATCTATCAGGATCATACCGTGTATTTTTGTTTATTTAATCTTAACATGCAATCCCAAGTATCTATATCTAGAGAATTTCATTCTCAGTGGTTATATTAACACTTTTTGTTTTTGCTTTTAATAATTATTTAATTAAAAAACTCTTACAGGTAAGGAAATTGCATACAAACCTGTACACTGATGATTTGATATATATACCACATTCTCCTTATTTTTTGGCAGATCGCCATACAGAATTATCTAGGAAAGAAAAAAGGTACTTGATTTAACAGCCTGAAGAACACCAACAAAAGCTAGGATCAAACTTTATTTTATTTAAACCCTTGAGAGAGAAGATTTAACAATTCCCACATTATGACAGGACTACCTTTTCACTTTCTTTCACCTTGATGCCCCAAATTAATCGACCCATGACTTTACGGCCCTTTGTTTAGATTATTATTTTATTTTGTTAGCTGCTGCTTGATCAAGGGAAGTAATAGTGCCACTGTATTCTGCTCTGGTCAGACCTCACCTGGAGTACTGTGTCCAGTTCTGGGCACCACAGTTCAAGGACACTGACAAACTGGAACGTGTTCAGAGGAGGGCAACCAAAATGGTCAAAGGCCTGGAAACGATGCCTTATGAGGAACGGCTAAGGGAGCTGGGCATGTTTAGCCTGGAGAAGATGAGGTTAAGGGGTGATATGATAGCCATGTTCAAATATATAAAAGGATGTCACATAGAGGAGGGAGAAAGGTTGTTTTCTGCTGCTCCAGAGAAGTGGACACGGAGCAATGGATCCAAACTACAAGAAAGAAGATTGCACCTAAATATTAGGAAGAACTTCCTGACAGTAAGAGCTGTTCAACAGTGGAATTTGCTGCCAAGGAGTGTGGTGGAGTCTCCTTCTTTGGAGGTCTTTAAGCAGAGGCTTGACAACCATATGTCAGGAGTGCTCTGATGGTGTTTCTTGCTTGGCAGGGGGTTGGACTCGATGGCCCTTGTGGTCTCTTCCAACTCTATGATTCTATGATTCTGTAGCACTTTACTGAAGTCAGAATGACCATGTATAACAAGCGTTCACCTGAGACTATGAAACTGAAGGGATGTACAACTAAATTGGCTTATAAAAGTGTACTCTTACATGCAATCATTCTTTTACGATGAGAGGAGAGAGAAAAAGTTTATCCTGCAAAATCATGACATGTTCATGCTAGTGCAGTTCAGGTAAAGTCTTAATACTGATTTGATTCATAGTATTTCTAAGCTGCTATTTATTCCAGTGAATCTCAAAGCAGCTTACAAAAAAAAAAAAAAAATACAATTACAGCAAAAGTCATATGCAATACCCATTGAAGCAACAGTAAAAAGATGGAAGCAGACATTGTCTTAAGTGTTTCTATATAACAATCAGTAACTAATCAGTTCAAGAACCAACATGTGAAAATAATGGAATTATTTCATGTGAGGGCATGTATTATGCTTTAAACAGAGACCCAGCTTCCATCTTTGAAATCCCTTTTAAAAGATGGAAACCCCTTTAGCACACTCTCCCAATCTTCCTGTGGAATTAGTAGCATACATGTATGCATATTTATGAAGCAAACACGATCCAAATATGTAAAATATATTTTTCTTAACACAACCTGATTGAGGTAGGGTACACAAGTGAGAGAGGGTTGGGTTTTTATTTGACTATCAGCATAAAGATAGAAGTGGCAGGGGAGGAAACAGGAAAACATTAGCTCATGAATGAAGAGAAAGTGATGAAAGTACTTTAAGCACAAAACTGAAAAGGTTAACAGGATGCAGAAGTCTTTGACCTCTAGATGACGAGTTTAGTCAAGCATACTCAATGAAAGGACCATCTAACATCAGTTTGGTACCCTTAGTTTGAAACATCTGCTTGCTGCCAACAGTGCTGAAATGAACAGTTGATCTTGAAAACATTTGCCTAAATACAATTGGCCAACTACAGGCTTCCTTGGAACTGGCTTCTAAACTGGCATGTCCAAAGATCAGGATACTGCCATCCCATTTAGCATTCATCTCAAAAGATTTTTGTTTGCTTGTTTGTTTAAATGTATTGTATTATTATTTTATTTTTATGTATTTCTTAAATTAATATAGTGCCCTTCATCCAAAGATCACAGGGCGATTTACAAAAACATAAAAATATATAAAATAATAATAATAATAATAAACAGAAACAATATCCCTGGGCCCCAGCCCAATTTAAGATTTAATTAGATGTTAGATTTAATTAGATGTTTAATTAGCCAAAGGCCTGCGGGAAGAGGAATGTTTTTCCCTGGCGTCTAAAGATATATAATGAAAGTGCCAGGCGAGCTTCCACAAGCAGGGAAACACTGCAGAAAAGGCCCATTCTCATGTTGTTACGCTTTGGGCCTCTTCTGGAGGCACACAAGTAAAGGGCCTCAGGTGATGATTGCAGGGTCCTTGTCGGTTTATATGGGGAGAGGCGATCCTTGAGGTTCGGCCCTCAGATGTTTTGGCAGCCAAAAAAAGTTATCACTTCCAGATCTCCAATGAAACTACATGCACTTGCCCTAAAGATACCCTGTCAAATCTCTTATTTTTAAAAGCCAAGGTTGACAACCGCCAAGGTTGGCAGGATTTAATCTTGGAAGGCTCGGACTCTGCTGGGGTAGAAGAGTCTGCTCCTCCCCTTTAACCCTAGAGAGGTGGAGGTTTTGCTGGAAAAAGGCAAAGGTTGCCAATACAGATACTGTTTGTTCACCTGGTCACCTACCAACGTGGGTAAACAGTGGCCTTTGCAAAAGAGCACCAGCAATCCTCATTCAACTGCCCTCCCTCTGTGCTAAGAATAGAGCCCTGCCCAGGCATGGAGGTGGAAAGGAAGAGCTGACTGTTGCTCCTTGCTACCTCTGCTCATTTCTCACCTGCTTGCTTGCCAGCCTCTCTAGGTTGTGCAACCTGGAACTGGGTTCAACAGGCAGAGATTCCTCCCTGCTCTACCACCCACAGAGAGCGGAGAGCAAGTCGAGGCAGGGCTGTTCCTTACAGCTACCTCTCTTCCTCGATCACTCACCCTCCGAGTGATGTACTAGCCAGAAAGGAACGGCAGAAGTGCACCGTCACAATGGGACAGCAGCAAAGGCTGGGTGCATCAGACTGAACGTGCCACTCAAAGGGGTATGGCAGATAAGCTATGGTGGAGAGGCAGACACTGCTAGGAGCAGCCACCGCCTCTGGTAGATCACCTCTTTCTGGGAACCAGAGTTACAAGCAAGACTAGACCAACTGTGCCACCTTTGTTATTTATATGCCGCCCATCTGACTGGGTTAGCCCAGCCACTCCAGGCAGCTCCCAACAAAAAAACACCAAACATTAAAAGCTTCCCTATACGCCTTCAGATGCCCTCTGAAAGTCAGATACAGTGGTACCTTGGGTTAAGTACTTAATTCGTCCTGGAGGTCCGTTCTTAACCTGAAGCACCACTTTAGCTAATGGGGCCTCCTGCTGCCACCGTGCAATTTCTGTTCTCGTCCTGAAGCAAAGTTCTTAACCCGAGGTACTATTTCTGGGTTAGCGGAGTCTGTAACCTGAAGCGCATGTAACCTGAGGTACCACTGTAGTTGTTTATTTCCTTGACATCTGGTGGGAAGGCGTTCCACAGGTCGAATGTGACTACCAATCAGGGTCCCTCTCCCCCCACCCTCCCGGAAGGAAACTGCTGGCTCCCCAGTGCAAATTAGGCTTGCTGTGCACAACCTTAACTGTGCTGTACTCAACCTAGGTGTTATCAGCATCGAGGAAGTAGGCAGAGCCCCAGCGCTGACAGGGAAGGATCGCTCCCACCTGCGAGGCCACCCAGAGCCTGGGAAGGTGAGCAAACCGAGGGGGCAACCCCTTCTCTGCTGGGAAGAGGGAGAGGGAGAGAGAGCGCAGCGAGGAAGGCGCAGCCCCTGCCTCCGCTCGCCCACCTGTAGCCCAGTTGCCCGAGTCCCTCTCCGGCTTGGCATCCAGAGATGCGAGGTGGTGGAGAAGTAGGGGGAGAAAGGTGACGTGGGGGGTGGGTTCCTATCTCCCCAGCCCCCCCCCTAAGGAGGCGTGGCGCCTCCGCCAGCCCCCCCCCCCGCCCCCAGCAGCAGCCGCCCTGACCTGCACGCCGGTGTAGTTCTCGAAGAAGAAGAGCACCATGCTCTGGTAGAGGGTGTACAGCCGGTCATCCACCTGGTGGTAGACGCGCGCGGGGAGCAGCGTGGAGAGCAGGCGCCAGGCGCCCCAGGCCAGCACGTAGGTGGGCGCGGTGCCCATCATCAGGGCGGTGGGCAGCACGTAGCGCATGGAGTAGGTGTGCAGAACCAGCGACAGCAGCATCTTCCCGGCCAGAGTTGGGCTGACTTTAAAAAAAGGGAGGGAGAAAGAAAGAAGAAATGAAGATGCGGCTCCTGGGCTTCGCGACGCCGCTAGCACATGAAGGAGGAGGAGGAGGAGGAGGAGGCGCCTCTTCTCACGCCTCGCAGCCTGCAGGCGCCGCCGCCGCCGCCGCCGAGGGGGAGGAGGAAGAGGAGGGCTCCGCAGCTCGGCCGCATGGCCCGCGGGTGGCCCAGGCAGGAAGCAGCCTGGGAGGGCGCAGCGGAGAAGCCAGGAGCAGCCAGCACCGGCAGCTCCTCCTCCGGCTGGGGAAGCGCACGCGAAGCCCTCACCTGCCCGCCCCCCCCCCCCGTGCCTCTTGGCCCCGCACCGAGGAGGAGAAGGGCGCCGGCGACGAGGCAGCTCCGCCTCCGCTTCGCCGGAGACTTCCGGGGGTTGGCCAAGGCTTGCTCCGCCCGCCTGCCCGGAGGAGGCGAGCCTCTCCCCGCCTCGCTCTCGCTTCTCGCCTCTCGTGCCCGCCAGGGAAAAGGCGCGCGTAAAGGCGCCCGTAGGGCTTAGCTCATTATCTTTTTTAATTGCTCCTCCTGTCAATGTTTTGCAGATTCCAAACGCCGCATTAATTCGTTAGTCTTTTTTTGCTGTTAAGCGCGCCGGAATTACTTATAAGCTAAGCAAGCCAAAGCTTAGGGCCCCACTCTCTTGGGGACCCCAAACTTTTTAAAAGAAAAAACAAAACTGGATGTACCAATTTCCAAAATATAAGATAGAAAACAAATAAAGTAAAACCTACATACGGCAACAGTGTTTTGTGTTGTGTAGGCTCCTAGGATGTAAGCAATGGGCTCCACCTGCTCCCTAAAATATCACTGGTTTGCTCATTTCTATATATAGGGTGGCACTGTTCGAAAGCACGTCAAAGTGCAAGTAGATAAATAGGTACGGCTCTGACGGGAAGGTAAACGGTCTTTCCATGCGCTGCTCTGGTTCGCCAGAAGCAGCTTAGTCATGCTGGCCACATGACCCTGAAGCTGTACACCGGCTCCCTCGGCCAATAAAGCGAGATGAGCACCGCAACCCCAGAGTCGGCCACGACTAGACCTAATGGTCAGGGGTCCCTTTACCTTTACCTTTATATATAGGGTGCCTACATTCTGCATGGACTGGTTGCATGGCAACATGTGCAAATGGCTTTAGATACTTATTAGCTTCATAAATTGCCATATAGCATATATTCAACACAAAAACAGTGACGATTTGTTGTTGACAAAGGACAGCTGGACATATAAAGGGCCCCATTACCTTCAGTAGCTTAGGCCTCATCAAACCTAAATCCGGCCCTTTGTTTAGATTATTATTATTATTATTATTATTTTATTTTGTTAGTTGCTGCTTCGTTAACAGTGCGTTTATACACCACATTTCAATAAAAGAATAGAAATGGTTTATGGAATATTGACAGATGAATTGTAAACGTAAAAGAACATTGGCAGGATTATTGTAATAACCTACATTTTTATAAGGGTATATATTTAAAGTAGATTAATAAATGAGCAAATTAAGTTAATTTGGATATGTGGAAGATATTAAAAAATAAACTTAAGGAACTGCAGAAAGAGAGGGAAGGAAGTCAAGTTTTATTAAGATAAAATCAGCAGTGTCGTTAATCTTGAGTGATGTAAAAGTGGAGAACTGAATAAAATGGTTATAGTAAAATATTGCAGGAACAAAAGACAAACAGAATGAACCGTGGAAGGAGAAGGAGGGAGGTTGTTGGATATTTAACAGTATGTAAAATGTTTATTTTGAGATGTATAATTGAAAATTTAATAAACATTATATAGAGAGAGAGGGGGGGGGAGGAACAGCTATAAGCTGCACTGAGTCCACAGAATAGATCAGGATATAAATGCAAGAAATGATAAGGGACTTGATTATGTGCTTACTATCCATGGACTGTAAGTTGGTATTGCAAACACTAATGGTGCTGTAAAGCTCACATAGATGTCTCATTTGGCCGAGCACTTGCAAAAACCATTTGCTGTGGACAGAATGTTGGTTTTTCTACAGAGGAGACCTGTGTTTTTAAGTTTGCCCTTGGCCATAAAGCTTAATGGGTAATGTTGGGGAGGGATAATAGTAAAGCACATACTTTGGATGCAAAAGGTCCCATGTTCGGACCCTGTCACCTCAAGTTAAAAGGACCGGATAGCAAGTGGTGTGAAGGATCTACACATCAACAAGGCTATGAGGCTAAATTGGGGAAACGCTCAAATACACTGTCCTGCAGTCCTTTGTGGAAGCGCTGCATAAGATAGATGAATCAGTCATGCAAGAGAAAAATTCAGGAAATGTCCTGACAAGGACACTGCTGACAGACAGTTGCTTGGATTGTAGTAGTTTTGATAGTCTCAGTTGTGTAGACCAGGGATGGGATTGGCATTCAAAATCTCACTGGCCAATGCTGAGGATGATGGGAGATGTAGCCCATCAGTATCTGGGACACTATGGGTCACTCATCCCTCGTGTAGACTGAAGCTTCTAGAAGCAATTGTACCATGGCGCCACTTTTTGCCTTGCTATTATAGACCAGCGCGGCATTTCTCTCTCATAATTTCCTTACCTTTTATTTTCCCTCATAAGAGCTCAAGATAAATTAGAATACCAACTGTAAGTATCCCCCCCCCCAAGTCATGCAAGGTAGGAGAGAGATTTGCGCATGGTGATCCAAGGTATCTATACTGGAGATCCATAACTCGACAGGAGTTTGAACTTAGGTTTCATTTTCTGGCAGGTTTAAAAAGGTAAAGGTAAAGGGACCCCTGATCATTAGGTCCAGTCGTGACTGACTCTGGGGTTGCGGCGCTCATCTCGCTTTATTGGCCGAGGGAGCCAGTGTACAGCTTCCGGGTCATGTGGCCAACATGACTAAGCTGCTTCTGGCGAACCAGAGCAGTGCACAGAAACGCCGTTTACCTTCCCGCCGGAGCAGTACCTATTTATCTACTTGCACTTCGTGCTTTCAAACTGCTAGGTTGGCAGGAGCAGGGACCGAGCAACAGGAATTCACCCCGTCGCGGGGATTCGAACTGCCGACCGTCTGATCAGCAAGTCCTAGGCTCTGTGGTTTAACCCACAGCATTTACGGTGCCATTAACAAGCTGAGAGACAGGCATAAACTCAACAGATAAAGCATTCTGCTTTGCCTCCTTTCCACTCCAGCAACTGTATTCTGGCATATAGGATTTTTTTTTTTTTTTTAATTATTATCCAACATTCATTGCTGGACCAAGCATGGGAAGCTGCTCTGGGAATGCACTCTGTTTATGGTGTAATGTTTAGAAGCACATACTGTACTTTAGGCTACTGTATAGAGATGGTAACAAAAAGGAACAATTCTACTATGCCTCAGCACTTTTTGTCCTTCTTTGTCTCAAAAGAGCAAGCCTGTATTCAAAATGCTATGCTCCTATAAAAGGGACTGACTCAAGGTTCAGCACATGTGGCTGTTTTCTTATCTCTTGCCAGGGACACAGGTGCATCGGGAAGTTTTTAAACATTTGACGTTTTATTATGTTTTTGTATTCTTCTGGAAGCCACCCAGAGTGGCTGGGGAAACCCAGCCAGATGGGCGGGGTATAAATAATAAAATTATTGTTGTTGTTACTGTTATTATATTGTTCCAAGTTGTGGGGAAATCTAAAATACCAGACTACCATGAAGACTAGAAAATGTGATTTCAGGTGTGGAATTAGGAGGAAAATTGGAAGCATCTGTTCATGTTTGAAATGGGTACCAGGAGCTCCATCATTTCCTGCAAGAACCTGTGGGCATGAGCGCAAGAGCACTCTCCCCTCCCATGGTTTCCAGCAACTGGTACAGTGGTACCTCAGGTTACATACGCTTCAGGTTACACACTCCGCTAACCCAGAAATAGTACCTCAGGTTAAGAACTTTGCTTCAGGATGAGAACAGAAATCGTGCTCCGGCGGCGCGGCAGCAGCGGGAGGCCCCATTAGCTAAAGTGGTGCTTCAGGTTAAGAACAGTTTCAGGTTCAGTACGGACCTCTGGAACGAATTAAGTACTTAACCTGAGGTAATAATAATAATAATAATAATAATAATAATAATAATAATAATATTTATTTATATCCGCCCTCCCCAGCCGAAGCCAGGCTCAGGGCGGCTAACAACAATAAAACAGTACAACATTCTAAAATCATTTCATTATAAAAGTAATTCCTGAGGTACCACTGTATTCGGAAGCATTTCTGTCTCTATCTGTGCAGGCAGAGCAGAGACACCAGGGCTAGCAGCCATTGATACCCCTCTCCATGAAATCGTCTAGTCCTCTTTTAAAGCCATTCAAATTGTTGGCCATCCCTGCCTTGTGGGGGAGTGAGTTTCATAGTTCGACTATATGTTGCATGAAGTAGTACCTGTTGCTACTTTTTGATACCGTCTTTTTTGGCTACGGCAAAAAGGAATGGAATGCCGTTCCCAATAAGCCTGTCTTCCTTTTGGCCCAGACCCAGGCATGGGAACATATGGAGAGAGACCATTGGTCCACCTAGCTCAGTGTTGTCCATTGAGTGACAATGGCTGTCCAGGGTTTCAGACAAGGTCCCTCCCAGTCCTTTCTGGTGATGCCAGATGCTCTGCCACTGAGTTACATCTTTTTGTAAAACAGCAGTCTTGTTTTTAGCCTGCTGTTTTATTCTACTTCATGTGGGATGTGATACATAGATAGCAGTCAAGTACAGCATTCCTTGTTTTCCTAGAGTGAACTTGCAGGGAATGTTTGGTCCAGTCAGTAGAAAACTTTCCTCCTGACTGGGACATACTTCCTTTTGCATGTGACTAAAGGTGGGTGTGACTTTACCTGCCCAGGTAACACAAAAGGACAGGCACACACCGTCTATTTCATTTTGTCCATTGTAGGAGCAACAGCTTTTTAGCTAGAGGTGCTGTGTTGGCTTTCAGCCAACAGAGGACAAAGGGACTATTCCCATATGGGATAGCTTCCACATGTATATACTCCATAACGAAGTGCCTTCAGAGATCCATCTGTGAACTGAATGTGTGAGTAAACTTCTTTTATATACAGTGGTACCTCAGGTTACATACGCTTCAGGTTATAGACTCCGCTAACCCAGGAATAGTGCTTCAGGTTAAGAACTTTGCTTCAGGATGAGAACGGAAATCGTGCTCCGGCGGTGCAGCAGCAGCAGGAGGCCCCATTAGCTAAAGAGGTGCTTCAGGTTAAGAACAGTTTCAGGTTAAGAACGGACCTCCGGAATGAATTAAGTACTTAACCCGAGGTACCACTGTATACTTTACACAAGATTGTGTTGTGTCTATTCTTTTCGGAGGGATAAAAGGGGAAATGACCAGGAATCTAATCTTGATAAGCTTAAACAAGCTTGCAACAAGCTAACCGCTGCGCGTTTAAAAGGGGAATGGAAAACTAAGTTATATAACTTGCTAACGCAAGTTAGGGAGGATATTATTAAACAATATATCCTCTCCTGCCTCCCTGAACATTCCCACACTTCTGCTGACATTTTTTTGTAGTTTTGTTTTATGGATTGTTGTACCCACCTAAGAGTATTTTTTTTTTTTACTGAAGTTGGGACTGCCATAGATATTATTTCATGCCACCTCTTAACATTTCTGGTGTCATTACTTCATTCACGTGGCTACCAGTCATCAGCATGTAGTGTAAAGCTTGGAAATTAAAATAAAATCAGTAACAAACCAGCCTACTGAATTCTACCCAAAGAGGGGAGCTCAGACAAAAAAAATGTTGGAGAAGTGCCATCTGAGAAGCTCTAGGAAAGAGGATCATCTCTGAAGAACAAATATTTGCATACCCCTCCCAAAAAAAAGAAAGAAAAAAGAAAAAAGAAAAAGAAAAACAGTTTTGTGGATCATGGAAAACATTTTTGGGGTGACTCCACTTTATCTGTTGAATAGCAGTAATGAGAAGTTTACACTTCTCTGGCTTGCCCAAATAAAATACAGCTTCATTGTAGAAAAGATACAGCAACAAATATGCTTTTTTACCTGTATATTCTGAGGAATTTTCCATGGATGGTGATTTAGGGAATGCTGTTTGCTGGGATAGAACCCCGTACGTTTGCTGGATGATTCCCATCAATATTCAACTATCAATATTTAAACAATCTTCAGGAAAAGTTGCAGGGGTGATAAGAGCATAAAATTTATTCTGGTGTCATAAAGGAAATAGGTGAAGTTCAATTTATGGCTCAAAGGCCTTGTCTAAAGTGTTTTAAGAATCTCTTTCAACCTCTACCCATTCACGTTCAGATGAAAACAGCAGAAAACAGAAAAATACTTTAAAATATCACTGTGGTATAATCTAATAAGAAATAGATTCATCATATGCTGATGACTAGTCAACCAACAAATGTAATTTCTTTTAAGCAAACAGTAACAGTATTAATTTAGGCTATTATATATTTGCACATCTGTCAACTTTATTTACATTTACTTTCCAGCTGGAGAGTCAGTTTCTGAAAACCTTTATATGAACTAGCTGAACATTTAATATTTATTGAATCTTTGCCACTATAAATTTCTTTTCTCCCACTCCAATAATATTTTGGAACTGAAATCACTAATTCTTTCACAAAGTGTAAAATACAGTTTGTACTGATTGCTTACTTGCTACCCCAGGGACATCGTGCATCAAGCATTCTGCTAGCTTCATAATTTTACTACTCCTGCAAAACATGCAGTGTATTTTCTGACACCCGTTCAGAAAACATTTCCCCTGCAACCACACTTTACTCAAGACCATCATCCCAATTTTCAGAGACATTTGTTTCATCTCCGATATCTTTTTTAAAAATTATAACTTTTTTATTCAAAATTAAAACAAAACATATTATCCAGAAACATATCATCCTTATTCCCCCCCTATTTTTCCTCCCTCCCTCTCCCTCCCTCCCCCACAGAACCCACCCACCCCCCGACTTCCCTCAGTTCCAGTCTTTGATTTCTCTAAAAATGTTGTTTTCTGCATGTTACACAGTTGTATAGATCCTCAAACTATTTAGCTGATTATTATCAATAAAAAGTTTGTGAATGTTTATTCAAAACCAGCCAAGGAGTCCAGTTTGCTTTGTTGCATCTTCAAATACTTTGTAAAGGTTTCCCATTCATCTTTAAAGTCACAGTTATCCTTGTCCCGTAGCTTGTATGTCAGTTTTGCCAGTTCTGCATAGTCCATCAATTTTTTCTTGCCATGATTCTTTAGTTGGGCTTTCTTCAGCCTTCCATCCTTGTGCTATTAAAACTCTCGCGGCCGTTGTCGCATACATGAAGATATTTTTTCAGCTTTTTTGGCAGATCATCTCCGATATCTTAATGGTTTCCCCACTGAGTTAAGAGCCTACTGTCCAATAGCTCAGAACCAAGTGTGTGCTCTGCCCGTTAATAAAAATATAGAAACAGTGGTTGGATAAAAACAACAGTGGTTGGATAAATACACCAAACCAGGGGGAGTTATCAGATTTTAAGAGGAAAAGGAACCCTCAAACATTTTAGACAGACTTTAGGCATAGTTTTACACCATTTGTAAGCAGTTTACTGATTTTTGTTTTATGTTGTAAGTTGATTTTTTTTCTTTTAAAATACAGCAGGATATAAGTACTGTATTTTTCGCTCCATAGGGCGCACCGGACCATAGGGCGCACCTAGTTTTTAGGGGGGGAAATAAAGAATTTTTTATTTATTTATTTAGCTGGCCGAAGCCCAGGGTGCGCACCGAAGCCCAGGCTGCTATCAGCAAGCCTTCGGAGCCCGGCGGGAACTCCTGCCGCGCTCTGAAGGCTTGTGGATAGCTTCCTGAAGCCTGGAGAGCGAGAGGAGTTGGTGCGCACCAACCCCTCTCGCTCTCCAGCCTTCAGCGAAAGCCTGCATTCGCTCCATAGGACGCACACACATTTCCCCTTCATTTTTGGAGGGGGGAAAGTGCGTCCTATAGAGTGAAAAATATGGTACATTAAAAAGCAACAATGAAGTCTACATGGATTATTCAGATGTGAGCATCTGACACCTGCACTGCACACATTCACAAATTGTGCCAGACCTACTGATGCTTTGTTTTGACCTCCCAAAGTCATGATGTCAGATTCAGCCTGAGCTGGATCTGCCTGTCATTCTCCTCTAATAAAGAGCATGCTCACAGCAGTGGGGGGCATGGGGCAGAGCCCCTAGGGTCCCAGCCAGTTACTATTAGTGCCAAAAACAGCTGCTTTGGAATGGCTAGCTTTTAAAGCATGCCATACTGCTCAGCTATTTGTGATCCTTAGACAGGGTAGCTGTGCTCTTTTCAGTTTATCACGGTTTAAAAATTACCGAGTTAGGGTAACCTGCCTTGAGTCATCATGAAAGTACAGCCTTGCCCATCAATGCCAACTTGGTTTTATTTTATTTTTAGGACACATATTTGCTATTTGGATATGTGTCAGAGTTGCCTCTAGGTCCCAGCTCACAGAGGACCAACGCTAGTCAGTAATAACTTATAAAAGTCTTTATTGAAGATTAGTTTCCATTTCCAAACCGCAGCGTGCAACTCCACGTCTTAGAACCTAGACCGGCGAAGCTCCATCTGAGTCTCCGCCTCCTAGACACCAGTTTAAGACTCTAGCCTTACTCCACCTCTTCCATTGTTCTTTCCTCCTCTGGGTCCTTCTGCCCCCTGGGGTTTCCTCCTTTCTGGACTCTTCTGACGCTGACCCCCCTGAGTCTTGCCCCTCCTTCCGGCGGGCTTTAGGACCTGGCTCCCTATCCGGGCTACCTGCTATGCCGCTCGCCTGTACATTTGAACTTGGCGCGCACGCCCAGCCGGTAACTTTCCTCTTGACCGTTTCCCCGCTCTCCGATGGAGGCGTGGTCAATCCTGACTCATCTCCTCTCGCTGGTGGTGAGAACCCTGGTCCCGATGCCTGGGACTCCTCCCCCTCACTGCGCTCTGGTGGGGAAGCTGGTCCTGATTTCCAACTGCTGCTCTGGGAGTCCCCGCTGGCCCCTTCCTTCTGGTGTTTCCCCCTTGGCACCCCCCTTGCCCTGGCCATCGGCGCTCCCTTCTGTGAATCTTCCGATTCGCTGGAGAGGCTCATGGAATCACTCTGACCACTGTCACCGCCTACGCTCCCCTCGGATTCCTCCCCCTCGCTCTCCATTTCCTCCCTCTCCTGTGCCTCTGCTCCTGAGCCCCTGACAATATGTTTTATCAGGGCTGAATTAAGGTTATTTAGGCAAGCAATGTGAGCCAAGATGTGGGTGGGAAGTTGAAAAACTATGATTTCTGACGTTACTGCATGTAATACTTTACATTGTTGTAAGGTCTTAAAAGAGACTGGTAAATGTCACATTAGAATAAGTATGCTGCTCAACACTGAAATACACAGAGGCAAATTAGAGCAACTTCTATATGTTCCCTTTTTTTAAAAAAAAATGATTGAATAAAATTTAATACAGTCTCCGCAAAAAAACCAAGATTATGTAAAATGATGCGAAACACTCAATGCTATGTTTATTATTTTTGTGTGTGGAGACTATTTGTTCCCGCTAATATGTTTCTATACTAATTGGACATCTTCTAGGCTTAATTGGGACCCTCTAGGAAAAAAAGACCACTAACAAATTTCAAAAATAATATAATATTTAAATGTGTGCAATAATAGGTCTGCATGATATTGAGATATGACACCAGTTCATAATTTCCTCTAACATTAAAAGTTAGTGTTACATAGAGTACATTAAAACTTAGTGTTACATAGAGTACAGGGTTTAGAGAATTTTAAAATATTAATCAGTATGGAAATGTTTTTAAATAAATAAATCCTTAAAACAGACCCATTGAAATCAACTGAACTTATGTTACTTGCAACTAAGTGTGATTAAGTCTGGATCCAGCTTGTTATTAATATGTAAGTTGCAACTTCTTTTGCTTTTACAATAAGCCACATTTTAAGTTTTACTGAGACTTCTCTTTCTCCATCTTTCAGGTCCATTCCCACATCTGGCTGTTTGCCATCTTCTTTTTGCTATTTGTAGTTTCCCATTTTGATCCAAATAATTATATATGTCTGAATAATCCTTTTGCTATTATAGGACAACTGCCAAATCATGCCATTTCTTCAGCAAAGCCAGCATTAAGGGTTTAATACGTTGCTTTTAATAGCATGTTTGCTCATCCTTGAATTTGAAAGCTTCAGCAAACAGTTAGATTGATCTTAAGCTTGATCGGCAATTCAGCTCTCACGCAGCCGCAAGCCACTTTTTACCAGAATATTGGTACCGGTACTTCATTCCAATGTACCAATGGACAATAAACCATTTGTCCAAGATTAGATAAATGGTTTAATATATATTTGCTTCATACTTGGGTCAAAATGCAGTGCTAAAAATGGACGAAATGGTAATAAGTTATATTTAAATTAGCACCAGTTCTCAGGAGGCTTTAAAATTATTACACCGTATTTTTCGCCCTATAGGACACACTCCCCCCCCCCCAAATGAGGGGGATATGTGTGTGCGTCCTATGGGGCGAATGCAGACTTCAGGAAGCTATCTGTAAGCCTGGGGAGTTCCCGCAGAGCTCCCTAGGCTGCGGATAGCAGCCTGTTCTGGGGGCTGGGGCTTCCCCCGCCCCAGCCCCGCGCCTGGGGGGGAAATTTTTTTTTCTTTATTCCCCCCCCCCAAAAAAAAACCTAGGTGCGCCCTATGGGCCAGTGCGCCCTCTGGGGCGAAAAATACGGTAATTTTGCCTCCTTAGTTTCCCCTTCTAAAAATGGTCTATTTTAGAACCAGTTACCTGTCAAATCCCTGGCCAGCTTCACTTTGATTCACTTTTACTGAGCTGCGTTTTCAAGCTATGCCCTCTGTTGTCCTAGATGGATGATATAACAGGGGGTTACCGTATGAAGACTATGACAGGGAACAATATCATTACTAATCTTTCTTGGCCATATGAATCTTGGAGAAGTCTAGTTAGGAGGGTGTCTGATAATTTTGTATCAGATCCTTAGCCCTCCAACATCTCAACTTTGACAAAGAAAAATGCTGTATTTCCAAATCTGGACTTTGTGTACATTACAGAACCAGAATTGGACAGAGTATGGTTCAGGTTGTATTTACCTAACAGCCAGTGTGGTGTAGTGTTTAGAGTATTTTACTAGGCCCTGGGAGACATGGGTGTTATGTACTGAAGTTCTCACCCTGGGCCAGCAGGGCGATACTGTAGGTAGTTTTCACTCAGGTCCACATATGCAAATAAGGGATTGAAAGTGACATTCAGTGATTGGATAGTTACAGAAAATGGTTACTGTTGCGTTCTAGTGGAGCTCTATATAAGCAGGCTGGCTGAATCCTTCAGTTCAGTTCTGTTCTGGCCTGTGAATAAACAAGAGCTGTTTGAAGAATCGCTGTGTTGTCTGATATGTTCACCCACAACTTAACAATGAGTTTGAATCCCCTCTTGGCCATGAAGCTCACTGATTGAATTAGGCCCAATCACTGCCTCTCAGGTTAACCTACCTCACAGGATCGTTCTGGGGATTAAATAAAAGAGGGGAAACCATGGACACGACCTTCATATCTTTGGAGACAAGGTGGGATAGGAACTGAACTGAACCTTGCCTTCTTCACCTCCCAGATTATTTCACAGATGCAAGGCACAGAACATCTCCAGCGGCTATATTATGTGTGATGACAAAGCATGGCATTTGCAGATGCTTCTTCATTAAACCATTCAGAGTAATTTTCCAAGCCACTGACATAGAACAAGTTGCAGTGACTGTGATGGAGTCCTGGCTGAGTTGGCCTAAACAAAGACTGAACCAAAAGTAATTTTATTTACAAAGCATGGGGTGGGGTGGGGAAGCAAACAAGTGCATACAGGTGAACAAGGAATGAAAACCAGGAGATACAAGTCTTTTTACATTTCTCTTGATGCATAGGGCTGCACCAAAAGGGGAGCATGAGAAGCATGACATACCCACAGTTGAAAAAGCTGGACTGCTTTTGACATGGACCTTAAGGCAAAGAAGCTTCTGAGGAATGTTCAGTTGGTATCACTGCTTTTTCTTTTCAATGAAAAGGTTGTTGTAAACAAAATCTGCCCTTCTTCCCTTATAGGGTATCCAAGAGCCCATATAGAGTCCTTAAGTGGGTTCCCTATCGGTAGGAGAAAATAACAGAGGCCAACCAGAGAATATTGAGAAGCAAAGCAGCTAGCAAGCCTGATTTTTATTAAAGCTGTTGCAACAGGGTGCTCCCCTCACACGCAGGAGGACGGAGGACCCAGAACAAAGGCGTGCCTGTCCATTTTAAATTCCCTGCCCTGGAGCTCAAAACCACCCCTCCATACATCATTCATATATCACAGAAGGGGTGACCACCCCCCACAAACATCATACCTACATCACAGAAAAGGCGGTCTACAACAGAAATTTGAATGTTGTTGTTTTTCCTGTCTGCCAGGTTATCTGATAATGCCTTATCTGATTGCCTTTCCTGGTAGTCTGCCCATTCCTTTGAGATGGTGATTACCCAATTCCTGAGACAATGGGAAGGTTCCCTCACCCCCTCCCTCCTTGCAGAGAAAACATTTGGTCAGTTGGGGAGTCAAAATGGTTGCAGGATGGTCTTCCGTGCTCCAGACATGTGGTCCACATATCTATTTACGTGCTTGGTTGGTACATTTATGAACATATATAAGACCTTAAATTTTTTATTACAAGGTCCATCAGTATTGGCGGTGTGTGTGGAAATCTGGAGTTCTTGTCACACTCTGGTCTATTCCCAGTTCCCCATCATTCAATCCCACACTACCCCTATTATGAGATGAAAATGGGAATCTGTGGGCTATTTCAGTCTTGTGTGTCTATTTCCTGCTTGTCTCCACTGCTCGCTTTCTGCCACCTCTAGCACCTCTGTAGCTGCTGTTGCTCTTGCAGCGACATTCATTTAAGCACTGTCAGGGATGGCTTATCAGAGGAAGTTGGACTTACGCCACGTCCGATTATTTGTTTAGCCTTGTACTGTCTACTTTGACTGGCAGCAGATGTCCAGGGTCAAAGTCACATCCACACCATATATGCAAAGCACTCTTGCACCGCTTGGCCAGCCACAGAGAATCCTGTGAATTGTAGTTTGTTAAGGGTGCTGAGAGTTGCTGAGACCCCTAAGCACCCTTAACAAAGAACAGTTTCTAGGATGCTCTGGGGGAAGCCATGACTGTGGAGGTGGTTTAAGAGTGCTTTAAATGTATGGTGCCTCAGCATGAGACCTCAGACAAAGGGTTTTCACAACACCTGCTGGAGGTGAAGCTGGGAACGTCTGAATGCAAAACATGGGCCATGTTTATAACACATCGCAATACAATGACTCAACATGCATTTCTGAATGCTAACGAAACCTGAAAAACCTGCCCAAAGTTCCTTAACCCAGTTTTACATCTGTTGCAGCTTTTTTCTTAATGTCTCAGCCAGCAGGGTGTGCTAGAACTTAGGCAGCTGCTAGTTTTTTATCGATCAGGCATTTTGACTGCACCTATGGGGTCTGTTTTCAGGGCCAACTACTGTACAGAAAACGTAAATAATATTGTACAGCCCATCTTTCCTACCTGAGTTATTTATTGCTGAAATCAGGCTGATGCCACCAGGAAGGGCATTCTAAAGAGAAGATCTTTAGTGGTCTAGATGGTTTGTTTTAATTCTTAAAGAACATCAACTGCATTCCATATTCCTATGGCTGAAATCCCTAAATGAAAGGTTAGAAAGTAACATTATTCTTCAACCAAGCTGAAGACAAATAATTGGGTTAGACAGTTTAGTATGAATGATGACTTGAACAGCGCTAACTCAGTGTACTTGACCTCCTTCAATGGATTTTGTAGTGGCTGTTATCAAGTTCGTTAACCATGTTTTTGTAACTCTCCAAATATATATATATATATTTGAGCAGTGGTGCTCTAGTATAATTCCCCAGGGTTCTTGAAGAAAGGAAGTGGAGAATGTTCTTTTCAAAAGCATGAAGTGGGAAAATGTTAAGAACTATTTATAGCACTTAGGCTGTGGAGATCCCAGACATTATCTGCCTATTTATAGCAGTTATTTTGGTTAAAAAGATGTAGCCAAAATCATTTATGTGCTTTTATCAGTCACTTACAAGTGATAACCTTCCAGAAGATATTAAGATAGCCACGTGGAAACTACAAGAACAAAAAAGCCCTTGTAAAATACTCACTTAGCTTGACTAAAAGCTGTAATACAGCACACACAAAGAACCAGCTCCAAGATTCTGGAGTCTGTGTACGGTATAAGATCCAACTTGAGATACAGCTGATTCCTCGGATTCCAGCAACTTGAAAAAGGGATGGCAGGATAACAGGGAACGGATGTGCTCCTATCAGTTCAATATGTTAAAGGAGGAGTGTGGAAGTTGCTTTTCTGTGTACTTTACCCACAGCGCCTTTTAAATGAATCCTTCTTGTGCATGGAACCATCTTTTTAGAACCTTGGTCAATGACCAGGTTGGAAAGATCTGCATGATTGGACCTACCCATGTGAGGCCAGATATAGTGTACAGTGGTACCTCAGGTTACAGACGCTTCAGGTTACAGACTCCGCTAACCCAGAAATAGTACCTCAGGTTAAGAACTTTGCTTCAGGATGAGAACAGAAATTGCACGGCTGGCGGTGCAGCAGCAGCGGGAGGCCCCATTAGCTAAAGTGGTACCTCAGGTTAAGAACAGTTTCAGGTTAAGAACGGACCTCCAGAATGAATTAAGTTCTTAACCAGAGGTACCACTGTATCTCAATACCACATAAAAGGAGATCCCACTGCTGCTGTAACGTCTGAAGTGCTTGAAGCCCAAGACTAGGACTCAGGGGAACCAGGATCAAATTCCTATTCATTCTTGAAGTTTGCACCCAAGGTTATTCTTGGGTTGGGTCCTTTCTCTCAATCTGACCTATGTGACCAGGTTGCCATGAGGGTACAACGGCAGTAAGAGAACACTGCTTTGAGCTCCTTAGAGGAAAGGCAGGGTGTAAAATACAATTGATTAGGACACTTCATAAACATGGTGTAACCACCATTCGTAGATGACTGGCAGATTTCCAGCACCATCGTTTTCCCATTTCTCTCATTTGTAATTCTGTAGAGGAGTGTAGCATTTGCACTACTTCTAACAAACAGTATATGGAAAGTACTTATTGTATTTACGCAAAGCGCATGTGTCAGAGTCACCCGTGGTCCCAGCTCACAAGAGACCAAAGTCCACTCCAGCTTATGTACAAAAGCTTTAATTGAAGAACATTATTAGCTTTACATCCGAGCTCCGTGACTCTACGTCTGTTACGCTTAGACCGCTGAAGTACCCTCTGAGTCGGTCCCCCCTCTACACCAGTTTAAGAGGCTTGTACTGGTCCACCTCTTTCTCTCTTTCCTTTTCCGCAGGGTCTTTCTGCCCCCCTGTGTTCTCTCCCTTCGGGACTCTCCAGAGGCTGAGTCCTCTGCCGCCTCCTCCCCCCTCCTTCGGGCTTTGGGACCAGGCTCCTCCCCAGGACTCTCTTCATTTCCGCGCGCCTCCCATTTTGAACTTGGCGCGCGTACGTTGCTCCTGACCTTGCCTTCGACAGTTACACTGCCCTCGATACTACTTTCCTCCCCTTCCGGCAGGACGTTTTGCCCTGATCTCCTTCCCCTCTCTGCTTCCTGTTCTGCTCCTTCTGACACACTGGTCACTCCTCCCCCCTCACTCCGTTCCAGCGGAGCAGCCGGTCTCGCTCTCCAACTCCCACTGGGGGTTCCCCCTTCGTTTCCCTGCTCCTGACTGCTTCCCCCTCTAGCTTCCCTTGGCTTGACCAGAGGGGCTCCCTTTTGGGAGTCCTCCGATTCACTGGACGGACTCATGGACAATCTTGGGTCATTGTCATCCTCTTCCTCGTCACTCTGGAATCCTTCCCCCTCACTCTCTGTCTCCTCCCTCATCTGCGCCTCTCTCCCTGAACCCCTGACATCCATCCCCCCCTCGAAGCCCCCCCTTCCCCCCTCCCGGCCCTCGGAGGCAGGTCGTGGGAGCCGCAGCTCCTCGGAGGTAGATGCAGGATACAGTTCGTTTGCTTCAATGTCCTCTGCTAGCAGCTCGGTGTATGTGTGTTCGAATGCGGGTTCTTCACCCAAGGTGTTCTCGGCTCCCTCTTCCATTGCTACTTCGTCTGGTGCTGCCTGCCAAGGCCCCGTCAGCCATTTCTTGCGCCAGTCGTCCTCTGGTTGCTCGTCCCACCAGTAAGAGGGTTCTGTGTCTACCCCCGAACACGATCCCCTGGGTGGGCTTGAGTCTGGCGTTCTCTCCTCGGCGGAAGAAAAGCCCCTGAAAGTACTGTCTGAAAGTGTGGGCGTAAAGAGCCAGTCATCAAAATACTCGGCTGGCATGGGTCTATGCGGGAAAAGTGCATGGAACTCGTCTTTCAGAAGAGGTTCGTCTAAAGCGTAGTCCGGCAGCCAAATATTGGCACTGGCCGGGGTACCCTCTCTGGCTAGAAGGTATTCTACTCCCTCTACCCCCCATCTCGAGTCCAGGATCTCAGTGACCTCGTTGAGCGGTTCGGCCCTGGGCGCCCCCTCCCTCTCGGGTGACTGAGTGCATGCGTGCGGTACTGTTTCAGACTCCTGAAACCTGTGCGGGGTCTTGTAGGGAGTGAGCACCGACCTATGAAAGACCGGGTGCACTCTGGAACCTTCGGGGAGGGCCAGTCGAAAAGCTACAGGGTTGATCCTAGCCTCCACCTGGTATGGCCCTAGCTGCCTGTGTCCCAGCTTCTTCTTAGCCAACGACCTGGCTGGCATCGCTTGGGCCGCTAACCATACCCAGTCCCCCACCTGGATGTCCTCTCCCACTCTCCTGTTTTTGTCTGCCTGCACCTTATATGCCTGTTTGGCTAGCTCCAAATGTCTCCGCAGCTCCTCGTGCACCTCTTGCAGTTCTGCTGCGAACTGGTCGGCTTCTTGCGTCACCCCCTCTCCCGGTGTTACGAACCCCGGGAAGGTTCTGGGATGACGACCATTGTTCGCGAAGAACGGCATCACCCCCGTCGACGCGTGCTTCGTGTTGTTGTAGGCAAACTCCGCCATCGGCAGGTAGTCCACCCACGCCGCCGGGCGCTGATTGGCGTAACATCTCAGGTATTGCTGCATGATCGCGTTGACTCTCTCTGCTTGGCCGTTGGTCTGCGGATGCCTTGCCGACGTTAGGTTGATCTTGACATGCAGGATACCTAGAAGCTTCCGCCAAAAAGTAGAAACAAATTGGCGCCCCCTGTCGGACAGGATGGATTGTGGCAGCCCATGCACCTTGAACACGTGATCGATGAAGAGTTTGGCGGTCTGTTCCGCCGTCACCACCTTCGTGCAAGGAATGAAGTGCGCCATCTTGGTGAACAGGTCCACCACCACCAGCACCGCCGTCTTGCCTCTGGAGCTGGGCAGGTCAGTGACGAAGTCTAGCGCCACCCTCTCCCACGGTTGCTGTGGCGTCTCCAGCGGTTCCAGTAACCCCGCTGGCTTCTGGTGCACTGGCTTGGACCTCTGACAAGTGTCACACCTGGCGACGTAATCCGCTATCTCTCCCCGCATCTGGGGCCACCAAAAGTCCCTGGCCACCAGTTCTATTGTCTTCTCCTTGCCGAAGTGGCCCGCACTGGGGGCGTCGTGCAACTGCTGCAGAACCCTCGCGCGGAGCTCTTCGCCCGGTACGTAGAGGGCACCTTTGTGAGTCAACAGCCCGTCGCGTAATTGGAACTCATCGTCTCTCTGCGAACCCCTGCGCAGCGCCTCCATCTTGGATTGTGCAAATCGATCTACTTGCAACGCACGTCGCACCGCGTCCAGGTCGACTGCGATGGTAGCGCACGTCCACGCCTGCGGTGCGAAAATGTGCTTGGCTGCCACTGGCGCTGCTTCCTCGAGATATTGCGGTTTCCTGGAGAGCGCGTCGGCTATAACGTTGGAATCTCCCGGGATGTATTCTATCCTGAAGTCGAAATCCACGAAGAATTCCGCCCAGCGCATGTGTCTTTGGCTCTGGAGCTTCGCCGTGCGCCAATACTCTAAGTTCTTGTGATCTGTGCGGACCTGCACTGTGTGCTTGGCACCTATGAGGAAGTGTCGCCACGCTTTGAAGGCAGCGTGGATGGCCAACAGCTCTCTGTCCCATATGGTGTAGTTTTGCTCCGCCTTGCTGAGCTTTCGGGAGTAAAAGGCACAGGGTCTCCAATTTCCTTGGGAATCTTCTTGCAGGAGTACGGCTCCCACCGCTCTGTCTGAGGCGTCGGTCTCTACTCGCATGGGTCTGCCCGGATTCACGTGCATCAGCTGCTCCTCGGAAGCGAAGAGGCTTTTAAGCTTCCTAAAAGAGCGCTCCGCCTGTTCCGTCCAAGCGAACTTCTTCTTCTTGGAACTGAGGGTGTCCGTGATTGCTGCCGTCTCCTTTGCAAAACCCCTGATGAATTTGCGGTAGAAATTGGCGAACCCGACAAATCTCTGGACCTCCTTCCGATTGCGTGGGCTCTTCCAGTCTAACACGGCGCGGACCTTGACGCTGTCCATGGCCAGCCCCTTGTCAGACAGCTTGTAGCCGAGGAAATCCACCTCCGTCACATCAAACTGGCATTTCTCCAACTTGGCGTAGAGCCTGTGTTCTCGCAGTCTCTGCAGGACCTCCTTCACGTCCCTTTCATGAGCCTCCTGCGATTCCGAAAAGATCAGGATATCGTCGAGGAAACACACACACTTCTTGTAGAGGAGCCCCGCCAGCACGTGATGCATAAAGGCTTGGAAGACGTGAGATCCATTTTGGAGACCAAACGGCATAACTCTGTATTCATACGTGCCCAGAGGCGTGAACATGGCCGTCTTCCACTCATCGCCCTCCCGGATACGGATGAGGTTATACGCTCCACGCAGATCCAACTTGGTGAAGATTTTCCCCTTCCGCACGGTCGCTAGGAGGTCATCAATCTTGGGCATGGGGAAGGCCTTGGGCTTGGTCATGGAATTTACGGCCCTGTAATCCACAATGAGTCTTTTCTGGGGCGTGTCCTTCTTCTTTACAAAAAACACAGGACTGCCCCCCACTGCTTTGGACTCCCGGATGAATCCACGCTTCAAATTATGCTCTATGAACTCCCTGAGTTCTTGCATCTCGTCCTCAGACATGGAATACAGCTTCGCAGTCGGCAGCTGCGCCCCCGGCAACAGGTCGATCGCGCAATCGTAAGGTCTGTGGGGCGGCAGCTGGTCAGCTTCCTTCTCGCAGAAAACCTCCAGGAAACTCTCGTACTTGCGAGGAACTGCCTGCGCCATGCCAAGTTGCAGCTGCTGCTCCGCCCCCTCCTCCTGGCTGGACTGGATACAATGTTGAGCACAGTACGATGAGCAAAAGGTGATCTGCCGTTGGTACCACGCTATCGCAGGACTGTGTCTCTCCAGCCAACTCATGCCTAGTACTATAGGCGTGTCCGACAGGCGGGTGACATTGAAGCTGATGACTTCTCTATGATGTCCAATTCGCATCTCCATGGGAGGCGTCTGTTGCACAACTTGTCCTCCCAGCAATTTCCTGCCATCAACCGTGACTACGTTTAGAGGCGTTGTCGCGGGCAGAAGCGCTATGCGATGCTGCTTGACGAAATGCACCCCCACAAAGTCCGCGTTGCTCCCAGAATCGATCGTGATGGGGACTTCCAAGGTGTTTCCGTTCGGCAACTGGAGTGTTGCAGTGAGCTGCACCGTTGGCTTGGGTGGTAAAGGGTCTGTACGTTGCAAAGGCACTGGGGACTGCTCTACAGATTCGCCTGGCTGAGCCCCAGCAGCTCTGCTTCCAGCCAGGCACTGTCGTTTCCCTGAGGCTGCTCCTCTTGCATCACTTCTGCTGCCACTGTTGCTAAGGCTGCAGTGTGCTTCTGGGGCCTCTGGGGGCACTCTTTCGCCATGTGTTGTGCACTGTCACAGATGTAACATTTCCTGTTCCCTCTAGGAGGCTTCGCCTTTACTGCCCCGGATGCTGGGACTCTGGCTGTTGCTTGAGCCTTAGCACCACCAATTTCCATCGGTTCCTCCCCCTGCCGCGCCAGAGGCGAGGGATGTGCCTGGCTGAAGTCTCTGGGGAGAAAAGGAGGCGTCCTTGCCGGTGCACGCGCCTGGCGTCCCTCCTCATTGTGCCAAGGACGTTCTTCGTGCCGTACCCCTATTGCAAGAGCCCTCTGCACGACGTCCTCCAGGGTCTGAGGTCTGTCTCCCCTGGCAAGTTCATCTTTTATGGGGCCGCTGAGACCCTCCCAGAACAAATCTCTCACTGGTTTGCAGTCCTTCTCCCAGCCTAAGACAGTCAGTAAGGCGAAAAATCGCGAATGATACTGACGCACAGTGGCTCTGCCTTGCCGCAACCCGTGCATTTCCCTGCGTGCAAGATCAAGATCCACGGTTGACTGGAAACAAGCGTCCATCGCTTTAATAAATTCATCAGAATCGCGGCGGGCAGGGCCGTCTTCGCGCCACAAATTGCGCAACCAAGCTCTTGCCTCCCCATGCAAATGAGACACAATAAACCCCACTTTCTCCTCTTCATCTTTAAAGTCATTACGAAGCAAATGCAGTGCATACAAGATGTCTGCTCTGAAACTTGGGTAGTGCTTTAGGTTCCCATCGAAGTGGGTGACTAGACTGCCCCCCCGCCTTCCAAGTCCAATTCCCTCTGATCTGGACCCTGGGAACCCTTCCCTGCTTGCACGCTCCCACCTTATTTGCAGGTCCTGGCAGCGCTTCTCCGCTTCATCACTCTTCTTCTGAGATGCAATGACTGCAGCGGTGAGTTCTGTAACTGCGTTGCGCAGCGTTGCTAGTTGCTCCTCCGCACTCATGGCAGCTACCGTTCGTGAGCTTTGCAAAAAAAAATTTTGCGTTCTGAGAGAGGGTACTTACTGTCAGAGTCACCCGTGGTCCCAGCTCACAAGAGACCAAAGTCCACTCCAGCTTATGTACAAAAGCTTTAATTGAAGAACATTATTAGCTTTACATCCGAGCTCCGTGACTCTACGTCTGTTACGCTTAGACCGCTGAAGTACCCTCTGAGTCGGTCCCCCCTCTACACCAGTTTAAGAGGCTTGTACTGGTCCACCTCTTTCTCTCTTTCCTTTTCCGCAGGGTCTTTCTGCCCCCCTGTGTTCTCTCCCTTCGGGACTCTCCAGAGGCTGAGTCCTCTGCCGCCTCCTCCCCCCTCCTTCGGGCTTTGGGACCAGGCTCCTCCCCAGGACTCTCTTCATTTCCGCGCGCCTCCCATTTTGAACTTGGCGCGCGTACGTTGCTCCTGACCTTGCCTTCGACAGTTACACTGCCCTCGATACTACTTTCCTCCCCTTCCGGCAGGACGTTTTGCCCTGATCTCCTTCCCCTCTCTGCTTCCTGTTCTGCTCCTTCTGACACACTGGTCACTCCTCCCCCCTCACTCCGTTCCAGCGGAGCAGCCGGTCTCGCTCTCCAACTCCCACTGGGGGTTCCCCCTTCGTTTCCCTGCTCCTGACTGCTTCCCCCTCTAGCTTCCCTTGGCTTGACCAGAGGGGCTCCCTTTTGGGAGTCCTCCGATTCACTGGACGGACTCATGGACAATCTTGGGTCATTGTCATCCTCTTCCTCGTCACTCTGGAATCCTTCCCCCTCACTCTCTGTCTCCTCCCTCATCTGCGCCTCTCTCCCTGAACCCCTGACAGCATGGAAATAGCACGGTCTACACATTCAACCTCCAATGGGTTTTTACCTCTGCTGTCATTAATTTTCTGTAAGGGACCATAAACACAGCTAATGCCTCTTGCATTTTTTGGCGAAGTACCACTGGTAGTGCAAAACTGAGGCATGTTTACAAATTTATCTTCAGCACCAGGTGGGGGCTTTCATGTGTGAATACACTATCACAGATCTAACACCACCGCCACCATTTTCATATCACCTGAAGTGTTTTCAGGACTCAGTTCACACACTCAGTTACTGTTCATTGAGTGACGCACCCATATCAGTGTTCAAAACTCCCATTGTTCTGGGCGCATTTTGCGACAGGACATTTCATTAGCGCGAGCAGTTTCTGAGCTCCGGGCGCAATACTGCGCCTAAGATTTCAGATTAAAATGGCAGAGTGGAAGGAAAGGAGGACTTTTTTCTGCCTCCTCACTTCCAGCTACTCTCTGAAGACTGGAGAAGAGACTGTCTTAAGAATATTAGGGGGGTGAGCAGAGGAAGGACTAGACCATGTGAAAAATGAACATAATATTTTAGCTGCAGTTCATTTTCAGCTTTGTATTATTGTTATAAAAAAGTGCACCTAGACATTCCGTTGTTGTGCCCATAACCTAGGTTGAAGGTGCCATTTAGCTCCTAGTTTTCATATATCAGTGAATGGGAAAGTGCCCTTGGCTTACTATTCTGGACTATGTATGACCAACGTAGAAAAATATCACAAGTGCTATTTCCCTGAGTATGGGTGGCATTTGTTTCTGTGGAAGGGACCTGTGTAAACAAACGTTATATCAGGGGGAACTCTAAAGAGCTTTTTTCCTTCGGAAGGTCCAATTGTCTTGCTTTCTGTCATCAAGCATTGTGATACTTTTTACACTGGATATCAAAATATCTGAAACATCATTTAAAAAAAAGAAAGAAAGAAAGACTGTAAATAAGATATGGAATTTACTGGGAACAAAACAACATCGTTGCTTCCCAGACTCTGATTTTCCTTGTAATTGGGTGTGTGTTGCCTGGGCAATGTCAGAGAAAATATAAATCCTCTGCCATAAAAGCAGCAGCATTTTGCCCTCCAGCTCCGCAACTGACAATCTTTGTGTACAATTAAAACGAGCTGTTGTAAGACAAGGAGGGGGAAGCCTGTCTATAAGGGTGGACTTGCACAGCCAGTATGGAGGTATCTCACCAAAGCACTTCTTTCTATTCCGGTGCATAAGCTCTGTGCAGTGATGAGTGAGTTTATTCCAAGACCTACTAGTTGCTGGTCTGACACACCTTCTTCTGTTCTCTGTGCTCTAGAGAAACACTAGGTTCTAAACTAGTGATCCTCAGTAGGACCCATTTTTAATGGGTATGACTGCATGTTCAGGTTCAACATCAGGAGCTGGCATCATTGGCATAGCTGTCAACTTACAGATTTGAAAATAAGGGACCAGCAGCCAAAATAAGGGACCTGCAGCCTCATCTGTTCCAGGCATTCCAGTCTTCCTGTTCTCCTGCAGTCTGGTAGCTTCGAGAACACTGTCCAACCAACTTTGTAAGCAGAGGTTCAACTGAATAGAATCTGAATCACATGCACCACAAGGCCTATGCAGCCACAACTTAAGATGCCTCCCCGGCCTGGCTTTGCACTGCAAAGTTTGCAGCAGCACGTGCAACAAAATGGCGTCCAGCATTCAAAAACCCCCTCAGCTTGCATTAACTAGCCACACAAACGGCATGCAAGCTCCACCCCCCCAGTCTTTCTTAGACTTCTTATTGGGTGAGCAACACAGCCAAGCAATACAGTTGGAGCCTCCCTCCTCCCTGGCTGGCAGGGAGGAAGGGGGAGGAGCTGCTTCCTTTGAAATTTAAGGGACATCATTTAAGGGACATTTAAGGGACATCCATCAATAAGGGACAGCAGCGGGACATGGCGCTGGAATAAGGGACTGTCCCTTCAAATAAGGGACACTTGACAGCTATGATCATTGGACACCTGACAAGGTTTCCCCCTTTAAACTAGTAAAAGCTTTGCAACTAAGAATGTGAACAATGAAACTCATGGTTTGATTCCTATTTGTCATGAGTCTACTGTGGGGGTTTTTGAAAGTCCAAATTTCCTCACATTTAGCCTTCCCTCTGTAATGTGCAGGATACTGAAATCATTTACAAGGCTGCTGTAAGGATTACTGAGATAGTACCTGCTCTTTTAAATGCTTGAAATGTGCTGGATAAGCACATTATAAATTGCAACAATTGGGAATTTTAAATAGCTATGCAATAAGGGAATTCTTAATTATTTCATTATATTGAATGGGCCTTTCACTTTTCAACATTGTTATGTGGAAACTGATTTAGGTTCATACGGCTATAGATGTCTCAGAGGTAGCCAGGAAAATCTGAGCAACGTTCTAATGTAAACGGCTTATCCCAGCAAGGCTCATTCACAGCAACAAAATTATGCAGAAAACAGAAAGTAATGAGCTCATTTTGTGATGAGTCAATTGAGGAATTTTTGATGTTTACATACTTTCAAAATATGATATCATTCATGCCACTGCGTGATACAGGACACAGGATATTTACATCTAAATATCAAACGCACCCCAGCTGAAATGGATTACAAACAGGGAGGAAATGGCCTGGACAAAGGTGGGAGAACTTCCTTGATATGAATATCAAGTTTAAGCTCCTACTGACACAGGACTGCCTGGTCACAGGATGGAAAGTGATGCACGTGTACACGCAATGTGTTTTCTTTAATGAATGAAGGCTATAAAAGTCATATCCTGGACCACTGTTTTTTCCCATATTGCCTGAAAGCTTTTCATGCTATTTTCTAATTTGGAGCTGGGGAGTTTTTTTGGTTTTTTTTTTTAAGTTTCCCCTGTCATAATGATTTCAGCAACTACTTATACAGCTCAGATACTGCTCTGCCCCTCTTGATTTGCCTAGGGTGCCACATTAACTGTTCCAGCGCATTGCAGAGGCTTGCAGCGTGGTGGCTAAAGCAGAGAGTGATCAGGCACCACATCTGTTTATGCTTTCCACACTTTATCTTCATAAGCATTTCTGGATTCATTTTAAATTTAAGCTACATGGGCATAGGAAATCACTATAAAGACAAATCAATTCCATAAGGAGCAGTCCCTGCATACATACATGTGAGTGTGGATGGAAGAACATCTCATTCCAATAATTTATCCCAAGGCATCTGCAGACAGGTATATAGAAGAATACTGTTCCCTGCAGAACAAGGTGAGACCATGCCAGAATCGTTGCAGAATGCACCTGGAAACTCACCTCCAGTTCAGATGTTTTGCTTGTAAAAATGTTTAGCCATTCACTGGGTGCCGGTATTATTCCTAACCCCAAATATAATAGTAATATTATTTTGGAATCCCCAAATAACACAGCAAAAGGCCAATAGCAGCAGTCTCAAGTAATCTTTTTACTGTAGAAACCGTCGCTTCAAAGGTTTGGCCAGAACGCGACAAGAAAAAGGGAGCATACATACCTAAACAAATCTGTGCCCCAGGGAAGAGGCTGTAGATTCCTCCTACTTTAGTAAAAGAGTCATTTACTAGCTTGTTATCCATGATATGTGCTGTCCGGGGGCCTCTATAACGGAAAAACCCTGCGCCACAAATGAGATGACAGCTCCACCCACTTATTAGTTTCAGCCTTGCCATCAAACATCCCCAGGCAAGCTCATTATCATTAATACTAGCTGCTGTGGATGGAAGGAAGTTATTCTTTATGATGAAAAGGACCTCAGTACAATGTATGGATTGAGGCATTTAGAACACTGTCTTCGCAGAACAGTTGTTTCAGTTCAGGAAGCCCGATTAGGTGGAAGGTTAAGTATTAATACCTTCTGCTTCTTGTGATATTTTATGGAAAACAGTTATGGGGAATTAAAAGGTCAGGAAACAGTGCCATTTATTTAAGAAACAATAAAATAATCCCTTCTGCAGAGAAGTAGCATTTCCTCTTATGTCTGACATCCTACATATGCTTGTTAGGAGATACCTATATAGAAGTTTATTTCAGGAGAGTCCCAATTTATACTTTATATTTGACTTTCTTCTGTACTGTTTTATTCTGGATGGCTTTATTTGATATTTTAATGTAGCTTTCTTTGAGCTTTGTTTCCTTAAAATATAAAGCAGTATAGAAATGAGATATAATGAAGTATAATCAGCCGTACCAACAGGCTAAAAAATAGCTTCTATCCGTGGGCTGTTAGGCTGTTGAACGAAAAATAACATAGTGAAATTGACTTGCCAGGTGGTGTGTTGTTTGATAAGAGGTTGAGTGTTGGGGGCGGGGGGAGGGAGGCTTGTTTAATTTCATTGTACACAGGTTGTACAATGACAATAAATGTATTCTTATTCTTATGAAATAAATAATAATAATTGCTTTGAACAGAAAAAACGAGTTTTATTTTTGGTATCAAGATTATGTTGCAAAGCCATATTTTAGTGCACTTCTTATATATCCTATTGAACTTCATGAACCCAAATAGTATGATGTCGAGAAAATGGAAATAGGTACTTGGAAATAATGGTCTTCTTAAGGAAAGGTGAGTGATGGAAGTTTCCTTCTCCTGGCCATGTAGGCAGACTCCAAATGTGAACTGTAAAAAGAGAAGCTTTCCCTTCCCCAGAAACTGAAAGCTGTAAATGCTATCATGCTATTGGGACCCACAAAACCTTGACTCCAAACCAGCTACATGCCGTCCACATGCTAATATATATTGAAATTATTTGAATTTCTGCAAACATTGACCTGTGTTTGAATGATGTTCATCCAGGGAATGATATTTAAGTGCTGGGTTGTAATAACCTTAATGTCTCTTGATGATAGCACTGAAATCCTACTGCCATGGCAAGAATATATATATGTGACATGTAAAGCAAACCCAATGCATTTTTTCTAAAAAAATGTTTAGGGACACTCTCATTTTCCTACTCATTGAAATACTGCTCCTCAATGAGGCCAAACTTAGATTCACAAAATGTTTAGGGGTATGCGTACCCCCGTGTAACAACCCCCCCCCACAAAAAAGCACTGAGCAAACCTATTTGGAAAACATCCAGAAAGGTATCTATAACCTGGTAGATCTTACCACTGGATTCCGATATCCCACTTTTGTCGTTCAAGCAAGCAGCAGTGATACAAACATAATCTAATGCAACATCCTACAAAAAGGCAGCCTAGGCACAGGTAGACAGCTCTGCTCTACTGAAATCCCTTGCCGTACTTGATGAAGTGTTTTATTGATGCAAAGCTCTGTCAGCTTTTGGGAAATGGGGATGCTCTGACAGCTTTGGAGAATGGGCTCAGAGTGCTGGCCAATAGCTATGCTTCTCTCACTCCACAGACCCCAATACTGATTCAGGATTCCTCTAATAATAATAAATTTTATTTATACCCCGCCCTCCTCAGCCAAGACCGGGCTCAGGGCCAGATATAAAACAATTGATTGAAATACAACTTAAAAACAGATTTAAATACAACATTGAAATGCAGCCTCTTTTCAGTAGAAACTCAAATCAAAAATTTTTTTGGGGATGAAAACATTAAATCTTCACCAAGGCCAACTATCCAGACTGGTCCTACATGGGCCATAAAAAAAGCCAAGGAAGTCCCCAAATAGGAGTTCCATCACAGAAGGAGAGAGGAAAAAAGATAGAGGGGAAGGGGATCAAGCTGTTTCCAAGCCAAAGGCCAGGTGGAACAACTCTGTCTTACAGGCCCTGCGGAAAGAAATCAGATCCTGCAGGGCCCTGGTCTCATGAGGCAGAGCGTTCCACCAGGCCGGAGCCAGTGTTGAGAAGGCCCTGGCTCTGGTTGAGGCTAATCTGACTTCCTTAGGGCCCGGGACCTCTAGGTTATTGCTATTTATGGACATACCAGTCCCGTAGGTACAAGGGTCCTAGGCTGTAAAGGGCTTTAAAGGTCAAAACCAGCACCTTAAACCTGACCCTGTACTCCACCGGGAGCCAGTGCAGCTGGAAAAGCACTGGGTGAATATGCTCCCATAGCAGAAACCCTGTGAGGAGCCTCACTGCAGCATTCTGCACCCTCTGGAGTTTCTGGAACAGCTTCAAGGGCAGCCCCACGTAGAGCGAATTACAGTAGTCAAGTAGTCAAGCCTGGAGGTGATCGTCACATGGATTACTGTGGCCAGGTCGGGGCGGGAAAGGTAAGGGACCAACTGCTTGATCCTACGCTAGGTCCTACGCTGTACTGCAGGGATGGGAAACCTGTGGTTCTTGAGAGGTTATTGGACGCCAACTCCCACCATCCCAGCAAGCATTAAACTGATAAGAACAGATACTACACTTAGCCAAAACACCCATCCCAGCCAACCTGGCCCATAATGATGGATGAGAGTTGTAGCCAAAGAACATTCCTTAATATTGCTTTCCACTGTAGTGCCCCCCTCCCAGTGAAGCGCAGAAGAGGGTGACAAGATTATGCATTCCGGATTAATGTTTCCACAAATTTCTCCATCTACAGGAGAGAACCAAGAACCTTTTCATATACTGCATTTTTTAAGGACGCGAAAGTGTGAATGCAACAAACCAGTATTTTTAAAAACGCACGAGTTACACAGATGCAGTCAATACGGATTTAAGATTGGCTAAAGCGCCTTGTATGCTTGGCAGCAAACCTGGTTTCTTGCTGTGCGATGGGTGAAATGGGCCAAATATTCCCTGCAGGAGGAGATTTTTATTTGTAAGGATCTCTGAGTATCTTTGCAAATATATACAATGGTACCTCGGGCTACAGATGTTTCAGGTTGCAGACGTTTCAGGTGACAGACTCCACTAACCCAGAAACAGTACCTCAGGTTAAGAACTTTGCTTTAGGATGAGAACAGAAATCACATGGCGGCTGCACAGCAGGCCCCATTAGCTAAAGTGGTACCTTGGGTTAAGAACAGTTTCAGGTTAAGAACGGACCTCCAGAACAAATTAAGTTCTTAACCCGAGGTACCACTGCATATATATTAGAAAAGCTCTTCACTCATGTGCCAACAGTGTAAACTCTGGTGACTCCCAATTTGTCAAATGTTCCTGCATTTGGCTAAAATCAGAGCTGTTTAACAAAGAAGCTGCATGCATAAAACCTGACAGAGCTATCGAGTGAGTAGAAAATGTCTTTTTAAAGCAAAGACGACCAGCCTCCGTCATTTAAATACGTTTGTTGTAAATATCTTTATTATTCTCCCACTGTAAAGTCTGTTACATATGCACCTAATAAAAATGAACATTTGTCCCAGGAGGTTGCACTGTACATGACTTGAAATTTCATTTCAAGACAACTTATGAGAAAATCAATTTGGTATGTTGGGTTACATAAATTAGTGATGACAGGTTTTTGTGCATAAAACATTTATGAGAGGGCTAGGAGATCATGATACACAAACTTTTAAGAATAATTTTTGATATCATATTCTGCTCTTTACTGGGAACCATGTGTTCACATGCCACTTTTTATTTATTTCTATTTCAGTCCATGATATATTGCTGTCTTGGCAGCAAGTTTCCTAATAAAGGGGTTCATATGCTTGTCTGTAAAAGGTGGTTCCTCGTTTGCAGAGAGTCTTCTATTGCCATTTGTATGAAAGGAGCAAATAAAATTTTATATGCATAAAGAGCAAAAATATTGGCAAAGTTAGAAATTCATCTACCCCGTCTTCATGTTTTATAGGCTTTGATTTCATAAACAAAAGTATCTATTTGCAGCCCACTGTAGCGTTTGTGACGCTAACATGGTTGTGAAACCACATTGCTGTTTGGCTTTACATCTGTGTGATGCTCATTCACATATCTTTGGACAGACTGTGTGTAGGGCTTAGATGTCCTTTGCCACTTCAACGTTGAAGGTTCTTGCATTTTTTTAAAAAAAGTAAGCATGTTTCATTACATTTATGAAGTGGGAAGTATTTATTGCTCGGTTTGCTAGATGAAGTCCAAAGATTCTGGTGTTGTTTACTTACTCTGAAATTTGTAGTTTTCAGGCAGACAGATCTTGTTCTGTGTGACTGAATCTGTGGGGATGGGAAATGAAGGATATTATTTAGAGTGGACCAACAGATTTGCATAGAAGCAGACACTAAACTGGGAGATCTATTTGCACACCGAATAGGAGAATCACCTTTCAGCCTGGATGTTGAACCCACCTGGCCTAGTAGGTTCAAGACTGAGCTAAAAGGAGATCCTGCATTCAGATAACTGTAGGATTCCTCAGTCTGAATATTCTTTTATACACACTGAGAAGAAAGTGGAACAGTGTAAGGCCCACTCATAATTTCCATGCACATAAATGCATAGGGATAGGCAGGCTCAGTAATGCAACTAGACTGGTAAGTTAAAGGTAAAGGTACCCCTGACCGGTAGGTACAGTCGCAGACGACTCTGGGGTTGTGCGCTCATCTCATTCTATAGGCCAAGGGAGCTGGCGTTTGTCCGAAGACAGCTTCCGGGTCATGTGGCCAGCATGACTAAGCCGCTTCTGGCGAACTGGAGCAGCACACGGAAACGGCGTTTACCTTCCCGCCAGAGTGGTACCTATTTATCACTTGCACTTTGACGTGCTTTCGAACTGCTAGGTGGGCAGGAGCTGGGACCAAACAACGGGAGTTCAACCCATCGCGGGGATTCGAACCACCAACCTTCTGATCGGCAAGCCCTAGGCTCTGTGGTTTAGACCACAGCGCCACCCGCGTCCCAACTAGACTGGTAGGCAGTTCAAATAGCAGCAGTTGGGTCACACAGTCAGTTTTTCCTAAGTACCAGCAGGCATGGCTTCTTCTTTGCCACACACACATGTGTGATCAGATTGGAAAATGTCGTTGTGGGCTGAAGTGTTATGTGGATATAGTCAGAGGAATTTTTATGCACAAAGAAAATGGAAGGTGTTTGACTATGGATATTGAAATAAGAAAAGCAATATCTATGCACTGTCAAGTTCACACATTCACATTTCCCTTAAATTATGGAGGACTTGTGTGTGATTGATGAGCAGGGATCATCATTTCTTGTGCATAGGAAGAACTAGTTTTGTGAGACAGCTCTATGTGTGTATTGTATACCGGCATGTTAACATGGGAGTGGATGATGTGCAGATTTGCTTGCGTTTAAGTGCACACACAGCTACGGTTTTATGTTAAAAAGTAATAATCAGATCACTTACCTAGAATCCATTTTTCGGATACACACTGTATGTCCATATTATTTCTAACCCTGTATTCTCCAATGCAGATTTTAGCCTGACGGAGAGTTTTGCACACTTTCCCCCCACAAAGCTGTACCAGCTCACATAGTTTCTTATAGGGTGGTTGACTAGCAGGAGATATGAACATTGCAGGATGATTTGAAAAGAGTTTCTGGTGAACTTCTCTATTTGGAAGGTAGCGCTGAAATCTGCAGATCTGTTTGAAGAGAAAAAAGGAACTATTCTGATGCACTCTTTAGAAATTGAATTTTGCGCATAACAGCTCACGTGCACATGAAGTCTACCAATGCAGAGTCTTAGAGTTAAAGCTAACCGAGATATAAGTGTGATAGTTATATACCAAAGTCTCATACCTAAGACTAGAAGAGATCCATAGGACATTGATAGAGGGCTCTATAATTTTTAGAAAACAAAGTCAGGACAACATTGATATTAATCAACCCATTTTTTAAAAAAATATTTTACACACAGCAATATTTATTTAAATGAACCAAAATGCCCTCTTTTTAAAATAAATGAATAAATAAGTACAATATGTGTTTGCTCAGGAGTATATTCCCCTGCACTTGATGAATTTTACCCCCAGGTAAGATAGGATTGTCGCCGTACAGAACATTCCTAAGTGAAACGGAGGCTGGAGAGTTAAGCAGCGAATGATCTACCACTTTCCCAAAAACCTGCTTTAGGCTGGTTAGTTAAGGGATCCAGTCTAGGGAAGTGCTGGGGGAGGAGGGTGGGCTTTGGATAAACTGAATCCCAGGCCAACAGATTTAGTGTGGCAGGAAAGGTGAATTCTGTTAGCTATTTGTGATAAAATAGATAAAATAGACTTGAAGATAAATCTTTACTTGTCAGGTTGGCAACAGTTGAGCAACAAGTATTCTTCATTCATATATATATAGTCATATATATATATATGAATGAATACAATGTGTTTCTCTCCCTTGAACCCAAGAGAGGGTTTAGTCCTTTTTGTTTTCAAAACTCCATCACAACTGTGCACAAGTTATTAATCCATAGCTTGCCTCTCCTCACAAACCTCCAGGCAGTGTCGAAGTCGCCACACTCCCAGGTTCTGAGTCAAAGAATCAACCAAGAGAATAACCAACTGCCAAGTTCTTCCCCAATACCATTTATTCTTTGTGAAATACATTTGCAATGCAAATACAACACAAATGCTAACAAATTCCTTAGGTGGATGGAGCTAATGTGTTAGTCAGGGGTCAGCAAACTTTTTCAGCAGGGGGCCGGTCCACTGTCCCTCAGACCTTGTGGGGGGCCGGACTATATTTTGAAAAAGGGACAGAGCACCATGCATAATGCCCTGAGATACTATACTGGGAATACTTGTTAGTATATAAACCATGGTTAGTACCAGTGCACGTATTATAGTGAGCTACAGGCTGGGAAGGGAGTTGGAATTCATACCAGAGAGAGGATACAGAGAAGGCACATGAGTCTGATCTTGAAGCTGTGGTTAAGATATTGATAGAGTGATGTATGCACTAAATCTATTCCACCCTTTCAGGCATCAGCCATGCTGGCTTGGCCTAATGAGAGTTATGGCCTAATGAGCAGCCCAAAACTTCTGGAGGGCACCAAGTTGCCAAAGGGAGGTCTCTACAATGACTTTAACAAAAGTGAAAAAATGTTTATTCGTGAAAATACAAAGTGACTTGGTTAAACGGTTAACGGGGTAGCCCTCCAGATGTTGTGATGGTTGGTGGCTGCCGGTGGTGTTGGGAGCTGAAGTTCAAAAACAACTGGAGAGTCATAGGTTTTCCAACCCCGAGTTAAACACGTAAGTTAACATGGACAACGTACACACTCTTTAAAATGTTAGAACCCCCTCAGGCTAAATACAATTTATACACTTTTCAATTATTCGAAATAGCATTTCTCTGCCTTTAGAGACATTTAGGCTAATCAGCAAAATCCAAGAGAAATAAAACAATCTGCAAGAGACATTAATCTAGCTTTGCTTTATCTAAAATTAATAATCAAACTAGATTGTGCTAAAATTGTCCCGTCGCTTTTGCGGCGCTAAAGCTTCCAACCTGAAGCTGATTAGAAGTGACAAGCTCTGTTTATGTTAAAAGCCAGCAAGAGCCAGAGTTTGTTAGAAAGAACGCACACACAATGTAACTTGCTTTGTAATCCTGCTGTTTTACACATTTTGGAGGACATGATTTAAAGGGCCTGCTGTATTCTGGCTTGTTCAACATTGTTCCTGAAAGCTTTTATTTGTTGTGGTCGTAACAAAAAGTCACTTTGTTTTCACAGTGGTTCCAGTGGTACTGGCAATGTACTCGAGTAGACAAGGAAATTGAACAAGGAAAAAGAAATGGCTTCTATTTTATGTTTCACAATAAAGATGTAAAATCAGGAAATGCCAGAGAGGAAAAGTTCTAAACCATGATGTCAAGGGCTGTTGTACATTTAAATACTTATATGCTGCACAGCTGGAATGGCTAGTGCTGAGATTATGAACGGAGCCTATGGAGCGAGTTGTCCATTTGAAACTGGAATTGGCAATCAGATTCTTTGAAAGAGACACGGCACTTCAGTTTCTACAGAAATTGTTACATTTAAAAGCAATCAAAATGTATGCTTCCTTGCTCCATTAAATCAACGGAACAGCAATCAAGTACCGTATTTTTCGCACTGTAAGACACACTTTCCCCCTCCTAAAAAGTAAGGGGAAATGTGTGTGCGTCTTATGGAGCGAATGCAGGCTGCGCAGCTATCCCTGAAGCCAGAAGAGCAAGAGGGATCGGTGCGCACAGATCCCTCTTGCTCTTCTGGCTTCAGGGATAGCCACGCAAAGCCTCTTGAGCGAAGAGGGAGCACTCCTCCCTCTTTGCTCAGGAGGCTTTGCGTTGCTTTCTTGTTTCTTGTTTCCCTCCTCTAAAAACTAGGTGCGTCTTATGGTCGGGTGCGTCTTATAGAGCGAAAAATATGGCTATATATATATATATATATTTGCTTTCGTAGATTTTCACGGGTACAGGAATGCAGGTTTTGGTGTCCTCGGGTGTCTTCCCGTGTAAAAGTTGGGGTGTCTAGGCGACGTTTCGACGAGGTCTCACTCGTCATCTTCAGGCTGGTGCTTTCGGCTTCTTGTTACTGGAACAGAGCAGGATCTCAGTGTTTGAGTTCCTATAAATACTGTAGAGGGGGTGTGGTGTATAGCCTCCAATGTTCTGGGCAGAGAGGAAGTTCCCAGGCTAGTGTGCCTTTTCTTCTTTTGTTCCTTAATTACTTGAGAGATATCTTGAGTGATTTCTTGAGTGATATCCTGAGTACCACTTAGGTGGATCATTAGGTGTGGATTAGTTGTTAAAGTCTTTGTGTCTTGACCTCTTGAACTTTGTGAAGAGTTTTCCTGAGAAGATGGCTGTACTGTACTTAGTTGTGCTCTGGCTTGGCTTCGTGTATAGGGGCGAGCTGTGGTTTTGTGGCTTGTGTCAGCCAGATCTGTGTAGGGATTGCAGGGGGGTGCAGCATCCGGAGGTGCCACCATGGATTGGCTACTGGATGGTGTCTGTAATTCATCTGTGGAGAGGGTCTGGGTTTGGGTCTGGTGTGGTTGATTGGTGTTGGCGTTCTGTGTGCCTCTGGATCTGGTGTCAGTTTTTGTGGGGAGGGCTAATTTCCAGATGTCTGGCAAGCGGGATGTGTCGTCACGCTTGTTCATGTTGTGAGGGTGTTTCTCTATCTCGATGGCTTCCATGATTATTCTCTTGTGGTGATGTTCCGTGTTAAAGAGCAATTTGGAATCTGCAAAATTAATTTCGTGTCCTGTTTCTTTCATGTGTTGGAAAAGAGAGGAAGTTTTTTCTTCTTTTTTGACGGCATTCTTGTGTTCTGCGATACGTGCATTTATTCGTCTGTTTGTTTGTCCAATGTACGTGGCTGGGCAGACTTTGCAGGGTATTTCATAGATCCATCTCTTCACACGTACCAAATCCATCTCTTCACACGTACCAAACTCCTTCCAGTTCATAGAAACAATAAAGAAGCAAAACCTACATCCTAATGACCTACTTGTGAGCTTCGATGTTGTATCTCTCTTCACACAAGTGCCCATTAATGAAGCCTTGACAGCTATTCAAAACAAATACAATCCCCCCGAATACATCTTGGACCTGACCAACCACTGCCTAACCAACACGTACTTCATCCACAATGGACAAAGATACAAACAGATAGAAGGAGCACCTATGGGATCACCCCTCTCACCGGTCATCGCAAACCTGTACATGGAACACTTTGAAACCAATGCTTTAGACAAGTCAGAACACAAACCCAAACTTTGGCTCAGATATGTTGACGACACCTTTGTAATTTGGCCACACGGGAAAGAAAAACTGGATAGCTTCCTCACACATCTCAACAACTTACACCCCAAAATACAATTCACTATGGAAATAGAAGCCAACAACCAACTTCCCTTCCTTGACGTCCTAATCTACAAAAAACCTGATGGCTCCCTAGGACACACTATCTACCGGAAAAAAACACACACCAACCGCTACTTACATGCACAATCACACCACCACCCTGCACAAATAAACTCCGTAGCCAAGACTCTCATCTCCAGAACCAAACGCCTGGCTGACAAAGACCACTTGACAACTGAGTTACAGAATCTCTCAAACGTGTTAATTGCCAATGGATACCAGCAAAACAGGATTACGAAGCTAATCCAAAAGGAAACACCCCCCAAAAACCAAGACACAGAAGAAAACAATGGCATGGCCCTCCTTCCTTATATCAAGGGCACTACAGATAAAATTAGCAAAATCCTCCATAAACACAATATCAAAACAGCCTTTTGCACCAACCAAAAAATAGCCAATATCCTCAGAAACCCCAAGGATAAAATCCAGTTGGAAAACCAAGGGATCTATGAAATACCCTGCAAAGTCTGCCCAGCCACGTACATTGGACAAACAAACAGACGAATAAATGCACGTATCGCAGAACACAAGAATGCCGTCAAAAAAGAAGAAAAAACTTCCTCTCTTTTCCAACACATGAAAGAAACAGGACACGAAATTAATTTTGCAGATTCCAAATTGCTCTTTAACACGGAACATCACCACAAGAGAATAATCATGGAAGCCATCGAGATAGAGAAACACCCTCACAACATGAACAAGCGTGACGACACATCCCGCTTGCCAGACATCTGGAAATTAGCCCTCCCCACAAAAACTGACACCAGATCCAGAGGCACACAGAACGCCAACACCAATCAACCACACCAGACCCAAACCCAGACCCTCTCCACAGATGAATTACAGACACCATCCAGTAGCCAATCCATGGTGGCACCTCCGGATGCTGCACCCCCCTGCAATCCCTACACAGATCTGGCTGACACAAGCCACAAAACCACAGCTCGCCCCTATACACGAAGCCAAGCCAGAGCACAACTAAGTACAGTACAGCCATCTTCTCAGGAAAACTCTTCACAAAGTTCAAGAGGTCAAGACACAAAGACTTTAACAACTAATCCACACCTAATGACCCACCTAAGTGGTACTCAGGATATCACTCAAGAAATCACTCAAGATATCTCTCAAGTAATTAAGGAACAAAAGAAGAAAAGGCACACTAGCCTGGGAACTTCCTCTCTGCCCAGAACATTGGAGGCTATACACCACACCCCCTCTACAGTATTTATAGGAACTCAAACACTGAGATCCTGCTCTGTTCCAGTAACAAGAAGCCGAAAGCACCAGCCTGAAGATGACGAGTGAGACCTCGTCGAAACGTCGCCTAGACACCCCAACTTTTACACGGGAAGACACCCGAGGACACCAAAACCTGCATATATATATATATATATATATATATATGAGTTTAGGTTAGTGTTTTAAACTACTTCCATTCTTCTAGCTGTGAGGACTCTCACACACATGTTAATGAATACCTGTAGGTCAGGGCATGAGGCTCCCTTTCCCATATTGCACCTACTATGAACACCTGAAAAGGTGACATCAACAAGAGTAGGTTTGCTAGGGCTGCCATATTTAAAAAATTGAAAATCCAGACAGAAAAGTCTAGTTTCCTGTGAGGTGCCCTCCACCCACGTTCAAAAAAGCACATGCAAAATTAAATGCCCATGGAAGTTACTAGTCCACTTGCCCATACATACCTAAGTTTATAATTTTGAAAACAACCACTACCACCAGCAACCCTCTTTCAACTTGTAGCATCCCTGTCTGGTGGTCATTCCAATGTGACCAGGGAAGTGACTTGTGAAATAGCATCATTTTCAGTATCATACCCACGGACTGAATATCAGGCCAACTTTTTGTTTGTATTATATTCTATATATGATACCCAAAATTATTATTGTGCATATTTTACTTGCATGATGAAGGCCATCACAAATTACAATAAAGACAGAAAGAAAGATGGGACACTTCAGAGGCCTTCTCTGTGAGTTGCTTGCTGGACACTTTGATGTTTCCAATGCCCCATCAAGCCATGTGATTTTTGCCAGTCTACCCTCCTCCTGCAACACTAACTCCAGAGTAGTGTTTCAGCCAGAACTTGCTGGGGTGGATGTAGGCAAAAATACTTAATCCTGGCAAAATGGAGGCTCAGGGGTGAGTGCTTCCCAGTTCCCTGGATAGGGTTGCGCTCTCCCCGAAGAAGCAAATGCGTAATGTGAGGGTGTATCTGGATTTAGCTTGGTTACTGAAGCCACAGGTATCCTTGGTGAGAAGGAGTGTCGTTTACCAACTTGGGTTGGTAAGACGTTCCCAAATGAGTCCAATACAAAAAGGCCCACCACTGTGTGTTTGTGTATAAAATTTTCATTAAATTTTCTGTTTTACAATTTAGAGTATTCATTTTAACAACCCTAAATTATCACTGACTCCCCTTCTTCTCTTTCCATGGTTCATTTTGCATTGCATAAATCCCTGCATATTTTATATAAACTAAACCATTCAGTATTCCATCAAAACTTATTTACACTGTAGATCCAGTTACAGATAGGTAGCCGTGTTGGTCTGCCATAGTCAAAACAAAATAAAAAAATTCCTTCCAGTAGCACCTTAAAGACCAACTAAGTTAGTTCTAGGTATGAGCTTTCGTGTGCAAGCACACTTCTTCAGATACCTTCAGATACTGAAGGTATCTGAAGAAGTGTGCTTGCACACGAAAGCTCATACCTAGAACTAACTTAGTTGGTCTTTAAGGTGCTACTGGAAGGAATTTTTTTATTTTGTTTTTACACTGTAGAATTTATCTTAATGCTGCCCACGTTTTCGAATGTACACAATTTCCCCCCCATATATTCAATAAACATTTTCCTATATTCTTTAAACAAATGTTCTTCTTGGTCTCTTATTCTATAAGTTAGATCTGCAAACTGCACGTATACCATCAGTTTAAGTTGCCATTCTTCTTTGGTTGGGACCTCACTCATTTTCCATTCTGGGGCTAACAAAACACGGGCCGCCATAGTGGCATACATAAATAACCTTTTTTGACACCTGGGAATTTCCATCTGAGTTATCACCAATAAAAAGGACTCTGTTTTTTTGTTTTTGGAAAGGTGCTTTAAAACATTTTTTTCAGTTCATTATAAATTAGTTCCCAATACTCTTTTACCCTTTTAAAGGTTCTTTCCAAAAGGTCCGCCACTCTCTTGCACATCCAGATAATATTAAGCAACTCACATATTACATTTCTAGAATGTAAAGCTGTGAGATTACTTCAGCATCCATTATAACACTTAATAAAGTCTTGAGTCGTGGTGTATACAAGCTAAATTCACAAATAAGAAATTAAGGGAAGACAAGAGTGCTGTTCCACCATTTTTCCATTACCAGTCAAAAACTAATGCGCTATATTAAGTATATTTCCTCCTTAGTTATTGCCTCTCTTTGTTTGTATCATTCAAGTATGTTCCATGCCCTAGAAAAAAGGGGAGGGAGCACAAACTAGAGCATGGACAATTTAACTAAAATGTGCCTTTCCACTGTATGTTGCAAGATAAGCCTTAATACTCACACACTGATAAGAAAAGTTAACTTCAATAAATGTCTGAAATACAACCTTCCAGTGGGAACGCTTTGAGAAAGTGTTTGGCAGATGAATCTATTGTCTGGCAAATTTTCAATTTCATATTGAAAATGTCTGAATCACTTTTTCCTGCATAGCAAATACAATTTCTACCAGAAGGAAGTACGTGTGCCTATATTCTAGATGAAAGTGATTTTTCTAAAAGCTATATATGAATTCAGAATTCTAAGGCGATTGTGAGGGAGCTTCTCTCTAATGAAGAAACCCTCTTTTTTTGGTCTTTTCAGTGTTACCTTTGCCTTACCACACAACATTTGTATGTTTATTTATTAGTGTGGTGTATTGAAACTGAAAGAGCTTTTATTCCAATAATAACAGTTACGAGAGAGATTGTTGAAAGTGAAAGCCTGGCAAACATGCTCCCCAAAGATTTCTTTCTCAAAGTTCATCATAAATGGAATACTACATTAAGAGCTGCACCTTGTTTTATTAACCAAAAATACTCATTATGCTAGACCTTCTGTTCTATCTAAAACAAACTACAATTATTAAAAGCACAGTCCGGGCACATTCTTTATTCTTTAATTTTAGCCGAGATGCCATTAAGACGCGTAACAGTACCTCGTAGTGTGCCAAACATTTTCTTTTTATTTCAGGCATCATTTGTGCTGCAAATGTTAGAATAAGTGATGGGAAGGGAACACCATCCTCTTGGGAATCTACAAATAACTTTTTAAAAACCTCCATACCCCACTTTTTCATGCTTTAGGATGGTCTTAGCCACCATAGGTTCACCTTCCTTAAGTTTTCAGATTCAAAGCTAAAGGCTGAAGTCATTCAGCTACTTCTCTGAATAAAGATGTTCTTGCTAAAACTACATCTACAGTGACATGCAACGAATGAGAACAGGTCTTTCAATACTGGAGGCTGTTGGGAAACAATGGCATCGAGGTCAACATGAATAAACATGAGTTTTGGCAAAGGATTAAGAACCAGCTTCAAACTTCAAGTTCGACATCTAGTTTAAAGCCAATCCTTGCATTCTTTGCAATTCCACCTCCCCCCCCCCCAAAAAAAAACTTGAAACCTGTAGAATCCTGGCATTTATTAAAACAGAAAGGACTAGCAGAAATCCATACAACATGGTGCTTACAGTGCTGAATTATTTCAGCTGGCAGCTCTTAGAAGACAGATTTACAAATCCACGCTTAATTTCCTTCCTTAAAAAACTGCACTGAACTTTAAAAGCAAATCAGGAGAGAATGTGATTACGCTCAACAACAGATGACTCAACCAGCACCTGAGAATTTTTTGTTAGTCCTGCGGACGGATTGCTGAACTTCCTGTTTCAATAAAATACCAAACAAGTTCAGTTTCCTTTACAAATAAGCTATTACATCAATAATTTTCAGTTTTTGTCTGCCTTCCAACATTTTCTTTGGCAAATGTAGAAACACTCTAATTAAAGAGCCCAGAAAAACAAGCATCATTCATCACAGACGTAGCAAACATCTGAAAGAACACTGCACTGGTGAATTCTCTTATTGAATTTGAAGAGAAAATGACTTTTGCCATATGGAAGGTCTAGAATAGGTGTAGCCAACATGGCGCCCTGCAGATGTTGTGCACTTTAACTCCTATCATCCCTGAGCATTAGTCATGATGGCTGACAGCATTCCACAACATCTGAAGGCAATGGCATAGGCTACCTCTGCTTTAAGTAGGCAGAGATGCTCCCAGAACACTTTATAAAGGTAAATCCATTTATTATACAGCACCAGAAACGCGATACACCGACTTACAAAACTGAGTAGGCCATATACTGGTCTTTGCTCCAAGAGGCATCTTTCATCACATGTTGACAAAAGCCTCTAACACCCTGTTGATAGGAAGCTCTTAAAGGCAGCAGGGGTTTCCATCAACAGACCGGGGTGTCTTGCCAAAGGCAAGGTGGTTCAGAAGTGATATAAAATACACAAGCGAGTGAGAAGATTGAAGATTGAAGCAGGCCCTCAAGAAGCAGCAAAGCGACTCCCCCAGGTAGCCTCAGTTTGCACAGCCCTGCGGCCGATCAGTCCGTGTGCGAGCTTCAAAGAAACTCTGCCCAAACCGTCCGATTTTATCGATAGCCAGTGTGGCTTCCAAGACTGGCGACGTGCAGATCATCCATTAGCCACCTCCTCCCAATGCCCCACTTTCTCAAAACAATGTCCAACATCAAAGAAGGTACCTAGCATTATCCTCCAAAACTGATTAAGGCAGCTGTGTGTGGGGCTTCGCCTCCTCCCAACATTCTCGGGACATTAAAGACTGTTCTCACACCATCAAAATTTTTCACAAGACCAAGGGAGGGGGAAGGAACAGAGACAGGAAGGGTAACCATGTCAGATCACTAGCTCCTCAATACATTTTTGCCTTCTGGATGCATTTCCCATACATGGGGATGGAGGTGGTTTTCGTTTGATTCCTTCTCCCTCTGCACCACCACTTCAGAGGGTTTGATGGCCCTTTGGGAAAGCATTAGTGGCAGGTGGAGGGTAGATTGGCAAAAATCACAGCCTTCCCTGTTCCACTGATGGAAGCGTCCACTCAATGAAATGAGCTTGCATCAGCAGTAGGATACCAGGGGACACAAACCGATGTAAATCACAGCAGGTGGGAAACAATAGACAGAGGGGAAGGAAGGAAAGGAAAGGGGGTGCATGGGGGAAACAAACAACATACTGAGAGGATGAGTGGAAGAGTCCAAAGGGAAGAGAGTGAGTGATCTATAGTCAGTCATTTGAACCAGAACACTGCATTTACTAAACTGGGCAGGGGGAGGGATACAAGGTAGAGTATATTAAAAAATAACATTGCAATCATGGTGTATGAACAAATTGTCACTTTCCTTTCAGGTTTAAGTGGCAGTTGGGGGCACATTCTTTTAAAAGCAAAGCTATAGGGAATGCAATTGCAACTGCTACTGCTACAAAACCACCAGCTCATTCACATGTTGCACTCATTTCTACAAATGTTCAAGTGTTGTGTGAAAGAGTGCATACTTGTTGATTTGTACAGTTCAACTATTGTTGAATATAACATGCGAACACTCCTAATAGGTGATCTAGTACAATGCAAGGTCTTTGAATCCCTTTCAGGGATAAGGTGAGATGGGTGGTTTTAGGGATCACAAGCTTTTTCTTTCTCAGGAGCAGCTTTCTCACACACTTCCCTACAATCAATAGATGAAAGAAGAAGATATCAAGCCCAGCAATCTAACTTTTTTTGGAAAGATGACACCTGAAAACATAAAGCAAGGAAGCATGTGCAAATATCTTTGTTTTGAATTTTACAATCTATCACATTCAGGAACCAAAACACTGCTGGTTTAAATATGTGTTTTTCTGAAGTCAAATGATAACACAGCAGGGGAAAATAAAATAAAATGATTGGCTATAAAAGCAATCGCCCTACACGTATTTATTAAGAAGCAAGTCCCACTGTAGGGACACTGATATGTGTCTGTAGCACTGGAGCCTTCAAGCACTTGAATTTGAGTGAATTTTACACTGTTTGAGCTAGTTCAGGTTGCCATATGTCCTCTTTTTGTAGGACATGTTCTCTTTTTCATGGGTGTGTAGAATGAGAGTCGTCCTAGAGATTCATAGCTAAAAGTAGAAGCTGGCAAATGTGTCCTTCATTTTGCTTTTCAAAATATGGCAACCCTAGTATAAAAGGTAAAGGTAAAGGTACCCCTGCCTGTACGGGCCAGTCTTGACAGACTCTAGGGTTGTGCGCTCATCTCACTCTATAGGCCGGGGGCCAGCGCTATCCGTAGACACTTCCGGGTCACGTGGCCAGCGTGACAAGCTGCATCTGGCGAGCCAGCGCAGCACACGGAAACGCCATTTACCTTCCCACTGGTAAGCGGTCCCTATTTATCTACTTGCACCCGGGGGTGCTTTCGAACTGCTAGGTTGGCAGGCGCTGGGACCGAACGACGGGAGCGCACCCCGCCGCGGGGATTCAAACCACCGACCATGCGATTGGCAAGTCCTAGGCGCTGAGGTTTTACCCACAGCGCCACCCGCGTCCCTCCTAACCCTAGTATAGGCAGAGACAATTTTGACTGGGGGTTCCCTTCTTGGCCCCCGCACATGTTGACAGAGTGCGCACAAGCCTGCTCTGCCCCTGTTCCACCCCATCCATTCCACCCTCTTCCAGGTCCAAAAGGACCATGCGTCAATTGATGCACACAAAAAGATTGCCCCCTGTACTGTTTTTATCAAATCCAATTTACTGTTTCAAGCACAAATGGCTTGCCCATTCATTTGAATGGACTGGGGTGACCCACGTCTCCACATGCCCCACAATGCAGAGGAGATATGTGCTGAACACACCCAAGAGCTGCTCCCTGGTTTATTAGGCAAAGCCCCTGCCAGGCACAGGAATCCTGCCCATGTTAATAAACATGCCAAACAGAAAGATAAATCTGCTTCCTGCAAAGTTGGGAGCTGTGAAAAGGCAAGCAAATGAAAATGAGTGGTCCTCATACTAGCTACCTATGGGTGGGATGCATGGGAGGAAGTGGGGGAGGGAAAATATCAGTTCAGAATACAAAATTTGTCATCGCCTGAAACTGATAGGTAGCAGGCTTTAGGGCTAACAAGAGGAATACACTTGAGACCTTATATGAGCAGCCTTAGAAATGCAATTCTTTGTATTTTAATTTGTTGTAAGCTGCCCTGGGACCTCAGGGTATAGGGCAGGCTCAAGAAATTAAATTAATGATAATAATAACTGCATATAGATGGGGCTATATAATCTTTGGGAAGAAATAAAGAGAGCTGTTATTGGTTTGTGCGTATGTCTCTTCACATAGGACATTAGAACATCGTTGGGCAGGAGGAGGCAGCAGATTCATTATCATTATTGCATTGTTTATCGCCAGTGAGTGAGAAGAGGCATTTGTTGAATGTTCTTCCTGTTTTGGGCTGGAAAACATCTCAGTGCACCTTGCAGATACAACAGGAATAATTAATTGCCACAGAATAACCCCCTTCATGTGTAGAACAAGGAGTGCAAGTTAGCTTTGCATCTAGAATTTTAACATATAAGTTTCTGGGGGGAAATTCTCTAGAGACTCACAGCTGAAATTCTGTCCATTCAAAACTTGTGAGTGTCCAACAGATATGCGAACATTTATAGCGTGAGGCAGATTTCTAGTCTAAATATTCAGCAGTCCTCCCTTCCATATAAAACAGGACTAACATCTTAAGGGGGGGAAATCAATTTTGTCCGCATAATATTCAAAGCAGATTTATGATCATTTTTATTGCTAGATATACTACTCTAAATGAATGATAAGGAAGAGCCAATAAAGATTCCTGAACAGCTGCCTAACACTAACGAACCATGGTTTTTCTCTTGTAAGATTTAAGACAACTATAAATAGTAAGCTCTGAAGGTCTGTTTCTCCAGCTGTTTATCTAAAGCAACAGTAAATTGTGGAATATAGGCTATTAAAAGAACCAAGGAATCAGGATTCGACCCAAAAGATAAACACTCATCTTCACACATTTTGTATCAGAAGCTTTAACACATACTGCTTTGACATTTGAAGATAATGCCAAGTGTAAAATTTAAAAAAATCAAAGTAAAGAAGGGTCATTTCTCAAACAGACTGATGCGTAAAGTTACACAAACAGTGAAGTGCAGTTGATTTAACTACAGCACTATTATATTCCAAATACAAGCGAAGGCTGCAATCCTAAACACACTTTCAGGTGGATGTCTTTGGAATCGAACCTAATCTACGAAAGACTTTTACAACCATACATGAGTTTAGAGAAATTAATGGAGATTCAAAGGCTACTAGCTGCTGTGTTGGAGGCAGTAAGTCTCTGGACACTAGTTGCTGGGGAACCGAAAATGGGGAGGGCGTTGTTTGTGCTCAAGGCCTGCTTTCAGGCTGGCTTCCACCACCTTCTGCTTGGACACTATGAGAACCACAACATGCTGGACTAGATAGGCCTTTGGTGTGATGCAGCAGTGTTCTGGATAGCTCAGTTGGTTAGAGCGTGGTGCTGATAATGCCAAGGCTGCAGGTTCGATCCCCATATGGGGCAGCTACATATTCCTGCATTGCAGGGGCTTTGAGCAGATGATCCTACAATTCTATTCTTCTTATGTTTTTAGCTTGCATTGGTTCAAAATACTTCTACCCCATGAGATGGGCCAAAAATTCAGATCTCACACAATTCAAAGCTTGGGATGTAACCCACTGTCAAGTGAAGAAGAATTCATGCTTACACATGCATATATACTATCAACTTTTTTATTGCTACTTGCCAGTAAAGAGTTCTCTATTATTATGTGCTCATCAGGGTGAGCTGGAGAGATGGACTCAAACATGCTTCTTTGCCAATGACTGCATTACTAAGTGGTGACCCACATGTGTAAAACAGCCATTGAAGAACAAAACAATTCAAGACAGGATTTGCCTATTATCCGACACCTCCTCAAAGACAACGGGCTGGTATCAGGCTCGTCTTCGGCAAAACTGAAACAGTACGTTTTCGAGCACAATTCAAAGTGTTGGTGCTGACCTTTAAAGCCCTAAACGGCCTCGGTCCTGTATATCTGAAGGAGCGTCTCCACCCCCATAGTTCTACCCGGACACTGAGGTCCAGTGCCGAGGGCCTTCTGGCAGTTCCCTCACTGCGAGAAGCCAAGTTACACGGAACCAGGCAGAGGACCTTCTTGGTAGTGGCGCCCTCCCTGTGGAACGCCCTCCCACTAGATGTCAAAGAGAACAACAACTACCAGACTTTTAGAAGACACCTGAAGGCAGCCCTGTTTAGGGAAGCTTTTAATGTTTGATGTATCACAGTATTTTAATATTTTTTTGGAAGCTGCCCAGAGTGGCTGGGGAAGCCCAGCCAGATGGGCGTGGTATTAATAATAATAATAATAATAATAATAATAATAATAATAATAATATGAATTGCTCTTTGCATTCACCGAAGGGACTTAGATGTAGAATAGGCTGCTGCTGGAGGAAGGAGGGGAAAGATGATTTTCTGCAGATTCCCCCTTCTTCCTGCAACATCATTGGAGGAGTGTTTCCAGCTACCCCACTCCCTGCTTTTGGAAGTCTTCTAAGAAGCTGCTGCTGGAGAAGGACTGTGAGCAAGATCAAGGGACAGGTGTTTCTAGGACCAAGACAAAACCAAGGTGTCAAGCTCCCTTGTTATATTTTTCTGTTGCCAGGAGGTATAATGTCGTCAATGCAATCTTGTTATAGTTATAGTACTGAAATGTTGTTTTTGGATGTTATATTTGCTGTTATGTTGCAGTTTCAGCAAGTCATTATGAAATGGTTCTTGCGATGGTTGATCTTGAGATGTATTCTTTGCTTCTTTGTTGCAAGCCGCTTTGAGCATGATGTTTTTTGTGGAAAGAAAAAAAAAAGATGCTGATACAACCCCACCCCTCATCACTTTCCGTACTGTTCTGGAGGGTCATTCAACCCTTCAGAGCAGATTATTGGGAGGTAGTGGGCGCTGCAGGTTGAAGGAGTTTGGAGTTTGTCTAACTTAGTGCTTCTTCTTTTCTCAATAGCTCAACATCCCTGATATGAAACCTGACTATCCCCCCCCCTTTTTAAATGGACCTCATCTTTTAATACGTTAACTAGCCATGACTTACAAGGTTTAAGTTTTCTGAATTCAATGCACACACCAATAATTAATATTTATATTCCCCATATTGATTTCACTAAAGCTTACTTTCCAAAAAAATATAAAATCTGAAATGAGATAGAAATGAGTCTACTTTTGGGCTGGCTGAGAAACTTTTTTTTTTTTTGCTTACTGTTCCAATATACACCAAGAACGCATGCCAATTACCCCTTCCATCACTCTTTTGGGCTTCTAGAATTAAAATAATAACAATATTTCAAACAGACAAAGAAGGAGCAATGGCTTAGCCAACAAAAGACCCATCTCAGAATTAGCTGCATTTGCCGTGGGTCGAATACCATGACATTTCCTGCTGTGGCCTCTTTGGTACTTTCCAGCTTCCCTGCGGTGTTCACCCAAACTGTCCCTGCTAAATATAATGGGTTGGATCCTGGCCAAGCCTTCTTCCTCAGCTGAAGAAGAGTGATACTCGAAATGCACTGGGATTTATCACATATCATTCCTTATTTGTTCAGATATTTTATACTTGAAAATATTAAAAGATGAACCCTGCACCTATGGCGTTTCCCACACCTTTACTTTTTATGAATGGTGGTGCAGCCCTTCGGCTTGATTCAGTGCTGCGCATGTACTTTAGAATATCCATGCTTTGGGCCACCTGTACAATGTCATGAACAAAAAACCCTCCCCCTTTCCCCCCATGTTCAGCTTCTGGAATTCCCCCTCCCAGTTCTGAAAATCTGACTTTTTAAAAGCTAAATGGAATAGCATTCCCCAGGTACAAAGGGCCCAGAATGCTGATAATGTCACTGACTCTGACCTGTATAGATTGCTCTAGCCTAGGGCTGGCTAACCCTTTCTGGAGGCTAAGGCATACCCTCCAACATTTCTCTGGTGAAAATAGAGATGTCCTCTCCAACATTTGTCCAACAAAAGTAGGGATGTCCTACCATACACTCCAACACTACTCTGATGAAAGTAGGAGAAGAAGAGTTTGGATTTGATATCCCACTTTATCACTAACCGAAGGAGTCTCAGAGCAGCCAACATTCTCCTTTCCCTTCCTCCCCCACAACAAGCACTCTGTGAGGTAAGTGAGGCTGAGAGACTTCAGAGAAGTGTACTGGCCCAAGGTCACCCAGCAGCTGCATGTGGAGGAGCAGAGATGCGAACCTGGTTCACCAGATTACGAGTCTACCACTCTTAACCACTATATCACACTGGGATGTTCTAAGGAAAAGAGGGACATTCTGGGATCAAATCAGAAACTGGGACGGCTTCTGTAAATCCGGGACTATTCCTGGAAAATAGGGTCACTTGGAGGGTCTGCTGAAGGTCACACTGACTTGTGGCCGACCCTCTAGACAAAGTGTCGAAGTAGTTGTGGTGAGAACCGCAGTTCACAAGGCTTAATAAGCTTCTCACATATTAATTGACCATAAAAGTTATCAGTTCTCTGCATCCAAGAGAAATGGTACTAATTCACATTTACACTCCTCGTGACTTTCTGTACATACATAAAAACTGGAATGAGGTCAGAACGGTTTGGGAAATGTTTCTGTAACTTTCCATTCCGATAAACAAAGAGAGCTCAGGCCAACAGCCATTGCCCTTTCTATCATTCTTTCTTCTAATATAAAAAATTATTTGAAACAGACCAAAACAGAGAGTTAGAGCGCGCAAAGCCTTTGCCAGGAGTCCTATACCCATCATAGAAACAGCTGCATTCACACTGGGTCAAATACCATGACATTCCCCGCTGTGGCCTGTTTGGTACATTCCAGCTACCCTGTGGTGTTCACCCAAACCATTCCTGCTAAATAATATTGTTTATTGTTACCATATTGTGATTTTAATAGAATTGTGCACAGACAACAGAATTAATAGCTGAGAGTTTAGATTTGAGCTACAAGACTTAACTCTTGGGGGTTCAAAGTACTACACATGTTCACACATGCATGTACATGAGGCCAGCAATGATTCAGACCTCAGAAAAATAAAATTGGTAGTTTATGGACTAATGGAATTTTCTTTACTCATCAATGAAATAGTTATCTATTGTGCTGGTGCATCGTGGCTCAGTTGGGCACGAGCCCAGAAATAGGGATGATGATAAGAATAAGAATAAGAATAATAAATTTATTATTTATACCCCACCCAACAGAATATTAAAAACATAATAAAACACCAAGCATTAAAAACTGCCCTAAACAGGGCTGCCTTCAGATGTCTTCTAAAAGTGAGATAGCTGTTTATTTCCTTGACATCTGATGGGCAGGTGTTCCACAGGCAGGCACCACTACCGAGAAGGCCCTCTGCCTGGTTCCCTGTAACCTCACATATCGCAGTGAGGGAACCGCCAGAAGCCCCTCGGAGCTGGACCTCAGCATCTGGGCTGGACTATGGAGGTGGAGACGCTCCTCCAGGTATACTGGACTAAGGCCGTTTAGGGCTTTAAAGGTCAGCACCAACACTTTGAATTGTGCTCAGAAACGTACTGGGAGCCAATGTAGGTCTTTCAGGACCAGTGTTATATGATCTTGGCAGCTACTCCCAGTCACCAGTCTAGCTGCTGCATTCTGGATTAGTTGCAGTTTCTTGGTCACCTTCAAAGGTAGCCCCACGTAGAGCACATGATGATGATAATGATGATTTTATTATTTATACCCTGCTCATCTGGACGGGTTTCCCCAGCCACTCTGGGCGGCTTACAGCATATATAAAAACCTAGTAAAATATCAAACATTAAATGAACTGATCCCAATGAGACCACATGGCTCTCCTAGATCAATTCAATATGGCTACACTGACAGGCAGTAGCTCTCTGGGGATTTAGGGAGGAGCTTTTTGTTTACTCTACCCAGAGCCAGGGACTGAACCTGGGACATTAGGATAAAATGTGGAAACTTCATATAGCAGGGCAAGCAGAAGGGCAAATAAATTGATGCTGAAAACTAAAATGGGTTTGTGATTCGAGGACCCATCCCCCGCTTGGGAATAATAAAGACACGTGGACACAGTATATTAGGTTAATGGGCTAGAAAAGGCCACAACTTTGATTACAGCATGTGAGAGGTTTTGGCTTAGGCATTGGACAACAGCGAATTTTGACTCCACCCACTCGGAGAGGGGTGAGTCTGATGAGGGTTAACCACCAGTAGGGGGAGCCGGTTGATGCAAATACAACTATAAGCTCTCCCCTGATGTCACCGGGGCTCGTGCCATGGCCCCCAGCCACGCAGGGCATCGGACAGGATCCACGACCGCCGGATTCCTTTAACGGAATACCCATAAGTGAAGGGGTAGGCGATGGCCACGCCCTGCCCTTCCATACACCAACAACACATTCCAATGCCTAACCGCCAAATACCGAGAAAGTTGTAGCGATTGCTACAAGGTAGGCAAGAAAACCAAGAGGCCGGTGCCAATTTGCCAATTGGGAAAAAACTCCTACCAGGCTCCCTGGGCAACCAAGGCGACCAACCATAGGCCCATAGCAAGGTCAAGCGAGAAGCTACGCACTAAAGAGAGTGGTGGGTGGGTGGGTGACTCGAAGAAATCCGGCAGCGCAATGGAGGGGAGAGCTGGCGCAGCCACATTTGAGCAGCTAAACCACGCCCCCGAGCTGCCACCCGATTGGTGCCATTCCGGGGGGCGTGGCGCGCCAGCGACGATGGCAGGGCAGGGGCCGGAACGCCCCCTGCGCAGCGCGGGAATCGGTTCCTGTTCACAAAACTGTATTTTGTTTTGAGGATGCCCATTCTGGTTAACCCACTTTGGTTTTGACCTTATTCTATGGAATTGTTTCTTTATTTCCTACCCTTCACCCTAAGTTTCCAAGGTGGGTTAAAACACACACACACACACTTTTTTTTTTAAAGAAAAGGTTTTAAACAACTTACAATCAGTGGCTGATTGAATACGACCCCAGGGAAACCTTGTGAGTGGCTGTGTTGGGAAGGGGTCGCCTGAAAAGCTCCATTGCACATATGAGCACTACAGGCAGTATTTTGGATTTCAGGCGCTGTGAAGGAAAACTGTTATGCATTAGGGTGTGAGCCAGAGTGGATAAAACAAGCTCCTGAGTATTAACAGAGCTACCTGGGGAAAACACACAAAGCAGGCTCTGCCCCGAGGTGCTTACAATCTAAAATTCAACATGAAGGAAACAGAGGGAGGAAATGGTCAGTTTGGTTTCATCAGAACTGAATAAGGTCAATACAAATGCGGCACGTTTAGTACATCAGAACATTTTGTTGGTACTTATACTTTAGAGCCAGGCTAGAAAATACCAGAGCTCAGCTGATAAGAATCAGGCCGGGGGCGGTATTCACTTGTTGTGATGAGAAGTTTAGTTTTTAGGAACTCTGTTCACTATTTGTACGTCCATATCAGAACTCTCTACAAACATACTGCTTGCATTTATAAAGGGGTTAACATACAACTGCTTTTTCTGTTAGGGAAACAGATGTCAGGAACTAATTATTTTGCTGTTGCCACAAATGTCCTTTGCTCTAAAACCATTGTTTATTCCTCTTACCCAATTTCTCACTTCCTTTTTATTTTCTCTGACATCAGTTTTTAATGAGTCGTGTGACTCCAGAGTTGAGGTAACATGTATTTATACCGATTGATTCATGAATGCCAGCTTGAAACAGGAGGCTTCCTAAGCGGCGGAGATGGAGGTGTTTGGAAATCAAAACAACTTTAAAAGGCAAATACTTTGAAAGGACTTTAAAATCCATCATTAAACATGCCTGTACAAAACAATGCATGTTTTCTCTCTCTTGAAACCTGTTTAAGAGGTAGCGTGCATGAAGGCAAAGTACTGTAGAATAATTCTATTTTGGTTCAGATCAGCCCGAGCCTTGCTCCCAAAAAGTGAGGCTAGCACTGCAGCCTAAATGGCCTGTTGTTGTTGTTTAGTCGTTTAGTCGTGTCTGACTCTTCGTGACCCCATGGACCAGAGCATGCCAGGCACTTCTGTCTTCCACTGCCTCCCGCAGTTTGGTCAGACTCATGTTTGTAGCTTCGAGAACACTGTCCAACTATCTCATCCTCTGTCGTCCCCTTCTCCTTGTGCCCTCCATCTTTCCCAACATCAGGGTCTTTTGCAGGGAGTCTTCTCTTCTCATGAGGTGGCCAAAGTATTGGAGCCTCAGCTTCACAATCTGTCCTTCCAGTGAGCACTCAGGGCTGATTTCCTTAAGAATGGATGCGTTTGATCTTCTTGCAGTCCATGGGACTCTCAAGAGTCTCCTCCAGCACCATAATTCAAAAGCATCAATTCTTCAGCGATCAGCCTTCTTTATGGTCCAGCTCTCACTTCCATACATCACTACTGGGAAAACCATGGCTTTAACTATACGGACCTTTGTTGGCAAGGTGATGTCTCTGCTTTTTAAGATGCTGTCTAGGTTTGCCATCGCCTTTCTCCCAAGGAGCAGGCGTCTTTTAATTTCGTGACTGCTGTCACCATCTGCAGTGATCATGGAGACCAAGAAAGTAAATGACCTAAATACAGTTATATACCACGTAATGTAGAAATGAGGCCTATTTAAAAGTAAAATTATGTGCCAGGGCTGGCCAGAGACCTTTGGGCACTTGAGGCAAGATGCACTACTGATGCTCCCCCACCCCGCCTACAGAATCAGGCCCACACCCTGGTGGGGTGGGAGAAGCATGCCAACCCAGGCAGGCTGCCTCGTTGGCGCACTGGTCATGCCAAGGCAGCAAGCAGAGCTTAGGGACTGCAGGGAAGACCACGTGGCACACCTTTCTAGCCACTTTCCACCCCTCTGAATTTGCCTCCTGAGGCAGCTGCCTTGTTCTGCTTCATGGTAGCGCCGGCCCTGCTATGTTTTATGAAAAGTAGTGGAAAGCGTTTCATGTGCAATGGATAGTCTTGGGGAAGCCTCTGTATACAGTGGTACCTCAGGTTAAGTACTTAATTCGTTCCGGAGGTCCGTTCTTAACCTGAAACTGTTCTTAACCTGAAGCACCACTTTTGCTAATGGGGCCTCCTGCTGCTGCCGCGCCGCCGGAGCATGATTTCTGAAGCAAAGTTCTTAACCTGAAGCACTATTTCTGGGTTAGCGGAGTCTGTAACCTGAAGCTTATGTAACCTGAAGCGTATGTAACCCGAGGTACCACTGTATTTGCAAGCCCTTGGCTCACACCTAATGCATAAACTACCAGACTGGGGAGAAATGCAAAAATATAATGCTCAGCTTTGACAGCAACTGAAAATGATCTTAACCTTAACAAAATAAAACCTGTAATAGTTCTATATTTGCAAGAACGGTTAAGTCCAGTCAAAGCTTTTCAGGCCGAGGGAGCCAGTGTTTGTCCGCAGACAGCTTTCCGGGTCACGTGGCCAGCATGACTAAACCGCTTTTGGCGCAACGGTACACCGTGACGGAAACCAGAGTGCACGGTAACACCGTTTGCCTTCCCGCTGCAGCGGTACGTATTTATCTTCTTGCACTGGCATGCTTTTGAACTGCTAGGTTGGCAGGAGCTGGGACAGAGCAATGGGAGCTCACCCTGTCACAGGGATTCAAACCGCTGACCTTCTGATCGCTAAGCCCAAGAGGCTCAGTGGGTTAGACTACAGTGCCACCCACGTTCCTTTTAACAGAGTCGTATCTATCTCTATATCTATCTATCTATCTATCTATCTATCTATCTATCTATCTATCGTCTATCTATCTGTCTATCTATCATCTATCTATCTATTTATCTATTTATCTATCGATCTACCTACCTACCTATCTGCCATGCCTATTTTCCAAAGCCATCCCACACCCCACCAACCAGCTTGGAATGTGCCATTCTGACTGAAAAGAGAGGTGTCTAAGCACATGCATCTAAACCTATGAAGTTTGTGTGGCTGAAATGTGGCGTCTTATACAAAGGTAGGAGCCACAGCCATTGCTCTGGCCACGCCCACCACTGGCATGCGGCCCCTGGAAGGTTTCTTGTGAGGGAACATGACCCTTGGGTTAAAAAAGGCTTCCCACCCCTGCTCTGTATAATGTTGGCCAAATGATTTTTAGATTTAACATTCTTAAAATTTATTTTGAATACAGAGCGCTTTGTTTTCTCATTCAAGTACATTCCTCCATCTGTTCTAAATCTAAACTAAGGACCAAAACCTTTCGGTTGGGTAAGTTTTGTTTTAAACCAGAAATAAATTTGGGACGATTGGCGGAAGCATAAAAAGTGTTGCTTTGAATTTTCATTCTTTTTCGGTTTCATGTATTTTGACCCATTTTACATATTGCAATAAATATTTAGGTTTGTTAGTCCAATTCTGAATCTTATTTTTATTAGACTTGTAAGTCACTTGTTACACCGAGTGGCTTACAACGTATCTAAAAACTGGAATGCATTATAATAGTTTCATATAGATACATAAGCAATACATCTTTTTTAAAAAATACAAATAACCTGCATCCAAACAACTGCAAGAAGCTTAATGCTACAAAACTTCTTTCTCCCTATGTTTTAAATTGCAATCCCATACACATTTGCCTTGGAGTAAGCCCCATGTAACACAGTGTGCCTTACTTCCTACTAGACATTCATAAAGTTGTGCCACTAAGTCTAAATGGCTAAAATATATGCGGACAATAAGCGTTAATTAATCGCCAGTTAATTGACAGCATTTGGAACAGGAATTATTTTTTCCAGCCCAGTATTTATTGATGTTTTTACTGATCTTATTGTAATTCTGTACATTGTATTCTGCACTGCTAGGAATATTTAAACAAATAAATACTAATATGGAGTACTCAGAGGTGTGCAGGAGATTAAAGAAAACAGGGGAAGTCTACAACAAGCCAAACCTCCTGTTTCTCTAGCAATTGACTAACTGTTCTGAGATTTCCTTATGAGGTGAAGGGATTGAAACTAGCAGGGGTTAAAGGTCAGGTGCACCACTTGGAAATATCCAGAATCAGTGAGTCCTTTTAGGTGAAGAAAGTATTTTGGGAGGGAAAGTCCATGGGACTTATTTAGCAAGATAATGTTGGAGACATTCAAGGATGAGACAGATTTGCTTTAGCCTATCTGAACAAATGCTGTAGTTTAGAAGAACGGAGCACTAAACCTCAGGATTACAGCATTTTAACTCTCTTGAGTAGATGGAAACAGACCCTAGTAAAGCCATGCAAAAGTGATACTAGAATCAAACAAATACTGTAATAAGAATTCCTGACTACCCAACACCAGAGCACAATGCAAGAAGTCAGGACCATTAAATTATGCAAATTTTATTAATTATATAACTATTTTTTAAAAAAGAAGAAACAGCTGAGAAACACAATAATAAAATTCAATGGTTATTAAAAGATAGAAGGGAGTAGAACATTAACAGATTTACACAGGTAAACCACATTTTCAGTTGCCTTGAAATAAGATAAAAGATAATAAGATAAAACAGCTTATGTACCAAGTGATAAATTACAAGGAATGTTCTCAGAAGAGAGAGTAACAAGAGCCTATTACTGATAAGCAAAACTTTCAGTTGCCGAAACATGTTTCAACCATACAATATTCTTCAATGCCACATACTGAAAAGCAATTTAACTGCCTCAGAGAATTTGTGTATAATGATATAGGTATCTTGTTAAAGTTGCAGTTTTTGATGTGAAATAGAAACAAGCAATTGCTTTGGTCTTGTCACACTTGTAGGAAAATGAGGTGCAAAGGGATATACAGTGGTACCTTGGGTTACATACGCTTAAAGTTACATATGCTTCAGGTTACAGACTCCGCTAACCCAAAAATAGTACCTCGGGTTAAGAACTTTGCTTCAGGATGAGAACAGAAATCATGCTCCGGCGGCGTGGCGGCAGCAAGAGGCCCCATTAGCTAAAGTGGTACCTCAGGTTAAGAACAGTTTCAGGTTAAGAATGGATCTCCAGAACGAATTAAGTGCTTAACCCGAGGTACCACTGTACAGCTAAAACAGAGTGAGATGGGAAAGAGACAGAATTCAACAAGGACTGATAGACCATGGGCAACATGGCAGAAAGGGAGAACCTGCGGCCTTCCAGATGCTGGCTGGCCAGCTGGGGCTGATGGGAGTTGAAGTCCACAAACATCTGGATTCTGCATCCCTGCTATAGCAATAATGCTAATGCAGTTTAAAGAACAAGACAATGCTGCTAGGAACTGCGGGCACTATTTTAACCACTGTGAAAAAAGTGCCTTCAAGAGATGCCATCTCACCAAGATGTCTCCTGAGTTTTTGCATCGCTTCTCTTTTGAAGAGTGGGGCTTTGTGTACACTCTGCTGCTGCTTTGTGCATTCTCTTGGGCATCTTTGTACATTTCTGTCAAGTAGCTCAAAGGATATTTGAGAACTTGGCTCTCTTGGCACAAGGGCAAAATGCCATCTCACCCGGAGGAAAGGAATAATTCAACATTGAGAACAAAAATGGCTTGGCGTTCTGGAGAAAACACAGCACAATTTCTTTTTAATCCACAGTCAATTGACCTAAGCGTTTCTAAAAGTGTTTCAGCTGCTATACCAACTACAGCCATCCTGAACAATGACAGCTTGGCCACAGTGTCCCAAGCACTGGTAACTTCAAGCCCAGATTGTTGAAATGCTCTGTATGTGGAGCTGCCATTAAAGGTAAAGGGTAAAGGGACCCCTGACCATTAGGTCCAATCGTGGCCGACTCTACGGTTGCGGCGCTTATCTCGCTTTATTGGCCGAGGGAGCCTGTGTACAGCTTCCGGGTCATGTGGCCAGCATGACTAAGCCGCTTCTGGCGAACCAGAGCAGCGCACGGAAACGCCGTTTACCTTCCCGCCAGAGTGGTACCTATTTATCTACTTGCATTTGACATGCTTTTGAACTGCTAGGTTGGCAGGAGCAGGGACCGAGCAACGGGAGCTCACCCCGTCGCGGGGATTCGAACCACCGACCTTCTGATCGGCAAGTCCTAGGCTCTGTGGTTTAACCCACAGCGCCACCTGTGTCCCAGAGCTGCCATTAAGGCCGGTTCAAACCTGCAGCTGGAGCAGAATACAGCAGCTTGGTTGCTGAGTGGATCGACTTACTGTGAGAAGGTAACTCCCGTAATAAATATGGAACAGCTGATTGGTTCAAAATTGGGAAAGGAGTACGACAAGGCAGTGAGAGAGTTTACTTTCTTGGGCTCCATGATCACTGCTGATGGTGACAGCAGTCATGAAATTAAAAGACACCTGCTCCTTGGGAGAAAAGCCATGACAAACCTAGACAGCATCTTACAAAGCAGAGACATCACCTTGCCAACAAAGGTCCATATAGTTAAAGCCATGGTTTTCCCAGTAGTGATGTATGGAAGTGAGAGCTGGACCATAAAGAAGGCTGATCGCTGAAGAATTGATGCTTTTGAATTATGGTGCTAGAGGAGACTCTTGAGAGTCCCATGAACTGCAAGAAGATCAAACCTCTCTATTCTTAAGGAAATCAGCCCTGAGTGCTCACTGGAAGGACAGATACTGAAGCTGAGGCTCCAGTATTTTGCCACCTCATAAGAAGAGAAGACTCCCTGGAAAAGACCCTGATGTTGGGAAAGATGGAGGGCACAAGGAGAAGGGGACGACAGAGGACGAGATGGTTGGATAGTGTTCTCGAAGCTACAAACATGAGTTTGACCAAACTGCGGGAGGCAGTGGAAGACAGGAGTGCCTGGCGTGCTCTGGTCCATGGGGTCACGAAGAGTCGGACACGACTAAATGACTAAACAACAACAACAACAACAAAGAATTCCAAAGTCCCAAATATAAAATAAGTGTTCATAAATTTACAAGGCAAACACATACATAAGTATATATGCCACATGTCTAAAATAGAACAGGAGAACAATCCTGAAGTCATTTTGACTTTCCCAGTGACCTCAAATATTTCTCTGCAAGGAGGAAGGAAATGGGTAAATCTCTCCATTGTCTTTTGCTTACCTGTCTTAAGGGCGTACTTGTGGGGGTGAATAGGGTGTGCCTGTGACCTGGATTCAGGAATTAAAGTATTTACCATCACAAAAGAATGGCCGGGCTGTCTCGTTAATGTAACCAGTGACCATTATCAGGTATCCTGGCAGAAAGAATTTCTGCTGTAGACAGCTTCTTTCTGTGATGTATGTGTGATGTTTTGGGGGTGGCCTCTGGCTACAGGGTGGGCAACTTCAGAAGTCTATATAAGGGCTTGCGCACCATTGTTTGGGGTCCCTTCTGCCTCCTGTGTGTGGCAGTGAGCACCCTGTTGCAACAGTTAATAAAGATCAGGCTTACTAGCTGCCTGGCTTCTCAATATTCTCTGGTTGGGCTCTGTTATTTTCTCCTTCCGATAGGGAACCTACTTAAGGACTCTATACGGGCTCTTGGATTCCCCATAAGGGAAATGGTGCAGTTTTTCTTACAACAAAGGAACTGTACGGACTGCCAATTTCATACCAAGTCAAGCTGAAAAGTTTGTTGCTAGTTTACAAATCCCTAAACAACTTGGGACCTGGTTACCTGAGAGGGTGCCTCCTGTCATACAGACCTGCCTGTTCACTGAGATTCTTAGATGAAGCCCCATTGGTGGGTCTTCAACCAATGATCTATCTGACAACCACCTTGGAAGAGGCCAGCACCTTCCAAATGGAACAGTCCTCCATCAGTCATACCTCGGGTTACAGCCACTTCAGGTTTCATTTTTTCGGGTTATGGACCGCCAAAACCTGGAAGTACTGGAACGGGTTACTTCCGGGTTTCGGCGGTTGCGCATATGCAGAAGCGCTAAATCGTGCTTTGCGCATGCGCAGAAACACTGACTCGCAACCTGCGCATGCGCGGGTTACAAACGTGCATCCCGCATGGATCATGTTCGCAACCCGAGCGTCCAGTGTACTTTAAATCTCTTTCTTCACAACTGGCACTTAACGACCACTAACCTTGGTACCGAGTTTTATTTTTTTATTTAGAAAAGGATTTATCACACCCCTTTGGAATTCCTGAATATAAAGCAGCATAGAAGTGTTTTAAAGAAACAAATAAATGGGAAGGGTATTGCAACCTAAATTCTACTGGAATGAAAGCTCACTCAAAATCAGCTAGAAACAGAATTGTTAGAACCCAATACTAAGAATTGGTCTAGAATGTATAATCTGCTGCTAAAATGGAACACACAGGATGAAACGGTTAAATCAGCTATGATTAAGTGGGCACAAGATATTGGTCATGATATTATGTTTGCTGACTGGGAGCATTTATGGACCACAGGTATTAAATTCACGGCATGTAGTGCCTTAAAAGAGAATATAATGAAAATGATCTATAGGTGGTACATGACCCCAGTTAAGCTTGCAAAGATATATCATTTGCCCAATAACAACTGTTGGAAGTGTAATGAATGCGAAGGAACTTTTTATCATCTTTGGTGGACCTGCCCGAAGATTAAGGCCTACTGGGAAATGATCTATAATGAAATTAAGAAAATCCTTAAGTGGACATTTGCAAAGAAACCGGAGGCTTTTCTCTTGGGCATGGTAGGCCAAATGATTCCAAAGAAAGATAGAACATTTTTTATGTACGCAACAACAGCAGCAAGAATTCTTTTGGCAAAGTACTGGAAGACTAAAGAATTACCTACTCTGGAAGAATGGCAGACCAAGGTGACTGAATTTATGGGACTGGCAGAGATGACCGGCAGAATTCGTGACCAGAGGAGAGAGACAGTGGAAGAGGACTGGAAAAAATTTAAAATTTATCTTAAAAATTGTTGTAAAATTTCGGAATGTTAAGATGTCAAGGGATGTGATATAAAGAATTACAGCTGTAAAAATTTAAGCTTAAGAAAATTTTAAAGAGAATTAAATATAAAAATGGATGAAGGATTGCTAAAAAATTTTAAAACAAGGATGCAGTGAAGGGGAGGTATGGGGAAGTCGTGTTATGTTTGTTTGTTTTTTGTTTATGTTGTAAAATTAATAAAAACTATTAAAAAAAAAAAAAAGAAAGCTCACTCAAAATCAACGGTACGGATTACAAGGAGGTACACGGAGGATCTGCATCTAAGCCAGCCTGCCAAGTTTTATACTACTTTCCAAATGTTTATGCTTTCTGTGTTGGAACCAAAGATCTCACAGAACTGCCAGTTAAACAGAGGCTATGCAGCTGGAAGTAAAAAGATAATAGCAGTGGGATCCAGGCATCTCTTTTAAAAGAGCTAAGTAATATACTGTGTGGATTTTTTTGAAAGGGAGAAAAAAAGACTGCCTACGGAAGGGGAAATTAGTGTTTCCCAGGAAAGAAAATGCCTGAAGCACATCTGGCAAACTATATCTTTAACCCCTTTTACAAGGTGAGTTATGTTGAGTGAACACCCTTTAACTTTTTTTTTAAAAAAATGGGAAAGATCTAATTTGTACTTTAAATATACTGAGACAGTATTTGCTATTTTATGTCTAAAAGCGTATAATCAATCAAAAACAAGCAGGAAATCACAGTACAAAAAAATGACTGTTCCATCTGAAGAACATGCTGAACATGAAGATGACAAGATTATGTCTGAAACACACACACACACACACACACACACACACACACACACACATGATTAAATATGAAGCAAATTAAAGAACACAAACTCAAAATACTTTGTTTTGGTGCTCATCATAGGCTATGAGCCAGGAGGAGAGACGGAGGGCTGGGAAGGACCAACAAACCAAAGCAAAACAAAAATGGTTCATTGTGTAATTACTTGATTTATATTTCACTCTATCTGTGGCTTCACGGGGACACGGGTGGCACTGTGGTCTAAACCACTGAGCCTAGGGCTTGCCGATCGAAAGGTTGGCAGTTTGAATCCCCGCGACGGGGTGAGCTCCTGTTGCTCGGTCCCTGCTCCTGCCAACCTAGCAGTTCGAAAGCACGTCAAAGTGCAAGGAGATAAATAGGTACCGCTCCGGTAGGAAGGTAAACAGTGTTTCCGTGCGCTGCTCTGGTTTCGCCAGAAGCGGCTTAGTCATGCTGGCCACATGACCTGGAAAAACTGTCTGCGGACAAACATCGGCTCCCTCGGCCAGTAAAGCGAGATGAGCGCCGCAACCCCAGAGTCGTTCGCGACTGGACTTAACTGTCAGGGGTCCTTTACCTTTTTATCTGTGGCTTCAGAGTAGCTAACTGTGGTGCTCCTACCCCTTGTCCCCCATCTGAATGTTAATAGTTCCACCCCTGAAAGGCAAACAATCTAAGAAAAGGCTTTGATTTCTCTTACTTTACTTATTTTAAGATGTTTAAATATCCTGCCTTTCTGTCTAACAGGCCTCTGAGGCAGCTTCTCCTCTACCCACTGCAAAGAGAATGTACATTTTAAAAGAAGGAGAAGGTAACAGTGACTAGATTCTATCCCGTTTCTCTTTAAATGTTCTGCAGGAACCATGTATAAACCCCTCTCTAGGATTGGAGAGGAGCACCACCACCAACACAACAACAGTGTACCAAAAATCTGACAACTAACAGTGACGTTCCGATGCTTCCACACTCCAATGGAAAATACTGTTCTGTACAATTCAAACAATTCAAATAAAGGACTCTACTAGAATGGCAAAATCTGATAACATTATTAATTTGGTTAGAAAAGAAGGCAAGGGTAGACCGAATCACTGGGAGAGAGAAGAATTGTGGAAGGGGAGGATTGAATATTCCAGATGTGGAATGATGTTACGAGAAAGGCACACTCTCAGGGACAACAAATTGGTTCAAAAAAGACCCACAGAAGAATTTACAGTATGAAATATATTGTGGATGTCCAAAAAGAGTAGAAAAATGGAATAGTGGACAAAGTTTTATAGGTAATGTCTGTATAACAATATATGAGAAATGCCAGGCTTATTTAGCACGTGGCACATCACCAATTACATCAGTAATAAAGGATGAAAGATTCAGTCTTGTTGGATATTTGATTTGGGGAATTAATGGAAAGAGAATGGTATTCACAACTATGAAGTCTGGAAAAGACATGTGGATGAGCAAAAGAGAAATTGTTAGTATTGCTTCCCATATTTCAGAATGCTGTGTACAAGTAAGATCTTTTAAAAACAGATTAGACTGAAGGTAGGAGTTCAGAGCAGAGATGTTTGAAAAGTTGATTAGAAAATGTCTAATAAACCAGACTGGCAGTTGGTATTTGGCGAGCCAACATGACAGTGATGTGGGATTGAGGACTGGAGTGATAGTTCTGTGATATTAAGGCAGTGGAAAAAGCTGTACTGTAGCTTTTGAATAAGTGTGATTGTGTGTGTGTTTTTGTGTGTGTGTGTGTGTGTCAACTGGAGTCAAACAGTTCCCAAGACTAGCACAGATCTATTGCAAAAGAGCTGCAGAACAAAATCCTGGATGAACTTTGGAATTTTTTATTCAGCACTGGTGCCAACTTCATAATAGCAACAAATTTTAGATAAAATTAAGTTAAAATAGCTGAGCAATAGCATGGAGGAGTAAAAAGGCAATAGGATTAAGGTAATGACAAATGTGGTTTCTGCAAAGACAGTAAGGGGGATTTTCCTTCATATATATAGTGGAGATGTCAGGAGGCAAGATGTTACTGGAAGATGGTGTGGTCAGTGCTAAAGGAAATGCTTAAAACAAGATTGATTAGTAAACCATTACTACATCCTTTGAATTGTGTGGAGAAAGAAGATTAAAGAACAGTTGGCCGCAGGTATTTTAGAAAACTTTTTGCAGAGTTAGTATATTGGCATAGCAGAACTTGCTGGGGCCTTTCCTTTACCAATAATTGCTTTCACAAGTTAAAAATTTAACTGTGCTACTCATCAAGCACAGCACTATGTATGGGGTTTATAAAGAATAAGCAGCAAAGTATCAAGAGAAAGATAGACAGGATTACAGGTCTGATTGTGCTTTTGGCCCCAAAGCTCTCCAGCTCTGGCCCAGCCATACCACAAAATGTGCTAGCTATGTAGGTATGCCACAGGTTGGCCACACATGCCCCAGACTCAGTAGATCTTGGGCACTTGCTAAATAAATTCCATTTATCTTTCCTTGCACCAACTAAACTGCAACAAAATAGTAGCAAGCTTAGGAGTTCTCCAGGCTGGATGTTGAGCGAAACTGCAGAGGTGGTAGTGAAGGCACGACGGTTATGCAATTGCTCTGGCATGTATAGAAACCAGAATTATGCCCATGTTATATTAAGATCATGATGTGGGTCTATCAATGGCATACCAGTTTGGGAGCTTAAGTCATATGTGACTCAGAAAATCCAAAATAGCCACATGGCTGAGGGAAGGATCCATCCAAGACCATGGAGAATATGGCCAAGAATCTCCCCATGGGCCTCACTGTTCTTACCCTAATGACATCCTGTGGTAAAAATCGCAGGATACATTCCTGGACATTATGGGAGATTCCAACCATTCCCCCCTCCCCCAGGGATCTAATAATGACACTGATGAGAAAAGGGGCATTCTGTGGACACCAGGAGGAGGAAGCCAATGTGTAATTGGGCTGACACATCCACAAAACATATTCTTCACCACAAACTTCAACACACTTGGCCAAGCAAAACATGACCATGCTCAAGAAAGAATGCTCACCTACTCAAGAGGACCTCTTATTGGGAGAATAATAATTTTAGGATTCCCACAGGATGGGGTAATTTTTACAGGGCGTGTTTAGACAAGCTTGCATCCAGTACAGAAGAACACATGGGAAGTTACTGCAAACTTCCCTTGGCATCTCTCACTGTTTTGCCAGCTTGTTGGAATATGTAGATGCCTATGGATCTGCCTCAGAAAGCTGCCTTATGTCAGGTCCAGTCCAGTATTGCCTGATCCGACTTGCAGCAGATCTCAGGCACACCTCTCTCCTATCGTTGGCTGCGAGGTCCTCTTTTACATGGCATTTCTGGGGAATGAACCAGGGATCTTGCACGGGGGTTGGCAAAGTTTTTGTGGCTTGGGCCGGTTCACGGTCCCGCAGACGCTGCGGTGGACCGGAGTGTGTGTGTGCACACACATGCACAAACACTATTTCCCACCCCTGATCTTGCACATGCAACACCTTTGCTTCTCCATGAAGCTATGGTCCCACCCTCACTTGTTAAAGCAGTATCAGGTCCAAACAGCATGTGATATCATGCAGTTTGCCCTTGGATGATTGCTTTTTCTTTCACAAATGTGCTCCAGAGAACCCTCTAGAGCAGTTTTTTTGGGGGGGAGCGCGGGAGGAAAGATGAAGGGAAACAGGAAATCCCATTGCTCAAGCAGACTTCTGTTGTGTAAGCAGACAGACATCACTGGATGCCCTCTACACTCTTTAAATACACTGTAATTATAATTTGTGTGAAATTCTCTTGCATTTGACTCTGGAAACTTCTAATGAGTACTGGCTAATTCACCCTGACTACCTCAGATAGGAATTACCAGGCCTGTGCAGGTCTACTCAAAAGTAACTCTCACTGGATTTGATTGGCTTACGTTCAAGCAAGTATACAAATGGTTGTTTCCCCTGGTACAGCAGACTGAGGGAGCAACATAAACCAAAGATTCGCTGGAATGGTGTTAGGATCCAATAGATCTGTGGCTCAGCTGCCAATACCTGGTGCAGCCAGGCTCTGCTGGCATAAGTCCCACACCCTGGCTCAGCCTGAGAGATACACCTCTCTCCCAGCTCGACCAGGGCTGAGCCCCCTAAGCTGAGACTGGTGAATTTTATACTGGTGTAAGCCCTGGGGGAGGGACGCAGGTGGCGCTGTGGGTTAAACCATAGAGCCTAGGGCTTGCTGATCAGAAGGTCAGCGGTTCGAATCCCCGCGACAGGGTGAGCTCCCGTTGCTCAGTCCCAGCTCCTGCCAACCTAGCAGTTCAAAAGCACATCAAAGTGCAAGTAGATACATAGGTATCGCTCCGGCGGGAAGGTAAATGGTGTTTCCGTGCGCTGCTCTAGTTCGCCAGAAGCTGCTTAGTCATGCTGGCCACATGACCCGGAAGCTGTATGCCTGCTCCCTCGGCCAGTAAAGCGAGATGAGCGCCGCAACCCCAGAGTCGGTCATGACTGGACCTAATGGTCAGGGGTCCCTTTACCTTTAAGCCCGGGGTGGGGGGGTGGGGAAGGATGCTCTGGAAGATGGGTGGAAGTGAGGCTGGGCAGGGGTGGTGAAGTACATATGCTGGATCCTAACTTTATTCAGTTCAGTCACATGACCTGGTAACTCAGAGGTTACCCAGAGGTCTATGCTTGCAAAAAACGGTGGTGCATGCCAACCTTTTAAAGACTCCCCCCCCCCCCCCCGGTCAGGCTTAGGTGAGCTCAGGAGGCAGTAGCCCTGCTTCTGAAAAGATAAATTATGCCATTTTAATTTAAGGCAGCAGAAGTTCTGCCGGCTTCCTATACTTAGGACACTAATACTGGTATGTGAGTGAAAGTAATTCCTTTCTGATTTTAGTATGCCACACACACACACTTTTATAAATGGGAGAAACTTACCTATTTGCTCTCAACAGACAGCTGGGAGAAAAAGAAACTCCTATTCCCCAAGCATACAGCCAGGAAAAATGTAAATAAAGAATAACATAAAAATACAATCAATTTATTTTTATCAAACAAAATAGTGCTCCTTCCAATTGTCCTGAGACTAAACAGAAAGAGGGAAGGGAAACTTAAGAAGCGGGGGGATGGGACAAGAACAATAAGCAGCTTCAGGTGGTGCCAGGGGTTGCATTAAAGTAACGTTGGGGGTCAGATGGGATGCAACTTGGCCACTTGTGCTTTAGTACAAGTGAGGGAGTGGAAAGAAGCATAGCTGGCATGCAGAACATCTGGGTCATTTGAGGTATCTGAAAAACACAGTACTCTAGGACTGAAATGAGATGTAAGTATAGATAACATGTGCTTCCTAAGCAAACTTCTGGTTTGAAGTTGGAAGTGTGGGGAACATATCATCATTTAGGTAAGGAAGCAGCGAAAAGATCATGGGTTTCATGTACTCCCTTATCCTTCATATGCACTCATTTCTTGTTTCACAGAAACCACAGGGTGCCAGGCTGCCCAAATTGGGACAAACTACAGTGTGACCAAACTACAGTTTGCATCCAAACTGGGAAACCCCTTGAAATCATGGGTGCTGATTGTAGCTTGTGCACACCATAGTTTGCTGGATTTGGATGTCACGGCAAACTATGGTTTGCACTCACCCGAAAAGAAATTAATAGAATGCAGTGGGAGGTGGGAGCATATTAGCACAAAGTTTATTCATGATGGCTGACCAGAGCCAACACATATTCAATGTCTTGCTTCTATGGTCCCAAACCAATTTCCAGCATTCTGTATTGCCTAAGAGATAATCCGAGGTTTCTTACTACTCTGGGCTAAATATTCACTCAAGTGTTTCCAGCAGTATTGAAGTCTGTTTTTGTTTGGAAATAAGATTTCCATTTGCACAAAATGCTAAGCAAACCATACAATGTTGACTTTAAGATTAAACTCAAAAGGGACTTTTCGCATCTCCCCAGCAGGAAGCAAATGAATGCCTGTGACTGTGTTTGTAAATTTTAAAGTATTAAAAGTAACAGATACAGCCTCAGTTTTTTAAAAAAACAAGCTCACAACACAGAGATTTTCAGAGAGAATGAGACATCCTGGAGACCCTCGATAGGGGAGGTGCTTAGGAAATTCATGAGTCTCCTTTAGCTGATCCATTTTTGCCCCTGGAGAGGCTTCCTGCAGGACGCTAAATGCATAAAACAGCATGCTCTAAACAGTCATGCTGCCTCACTACGCAACCCTCACCAGGAAGATAACGGATATACAAGAAAGAGGAATGTTACTAGCTGCACATGTTTGAGTCCTCTTCTCAATCTAGCTGAAGGAAAGGACACTGAATAATTTGGAACAGCAGATGGTTATATCCTTTTCAAAAAAGAAAAACGCAGAATCTGAAAATGGATCACAGAGCCAACAGCAGCTGAGACAGATCTGCCTGACAACTTTTTAACCAAGCTTGGGACTCAACAAGAAACTGGGACTCAACTCCCACCCCCGCCCCCGCCAGATTTGCACATGTCAGTGGGGCACTGACTGCTGGAAGACGCTATCTAGATAACCTTCGCTCTTTAACAGCGTTTGATCTTCTGATTTATAAAGGAGAAAATGTGGCGGCATGTTTGCTTTATTCTGAGCTGCAATCTCGCTCTCGTTCTGGGATTCAACTCCTTTAGGAAAAACATAGAGACCCTGGGCAAAAAGCAGTACCAAGTCCAGCATGGCTTGTGCAGCTACACTTTCCTACTGCCTGAAACAGAAAATTGCCGTTCTTCTTCTTCTACCTCCTATGTTTCCAATGCAGTGCAGAGGGATGCACCTTTAGATTATGATGATTCCGTACAAAGGCTCCAACTTCTTGAAAACATCCTGGAGAACAACACACAGTGGCTAATGAAGGTAAGAAAAACCCCTGTATTATTTCTATCCTACATGCGGGTTCTTGCAGCAGCACAATTTGCTGATTTGTTGTTTTCCCTTTTGACGAGTGAGTACACTGAGTTGCGGAACATTTCATTCACTTGCTCTTGACAAACAACTTTGTCGAAAACATTTAGTACGACTGCATGCTATTTACAGCCATGTGAAAAATCCAGCATGAGGAATTTTGTTTCCTGAACTAGAGCAATGGGCTAACTGATTTATTTGTTCTAAAATGTTGCACCATGTTTTTCAGGGAGGGGGAAAAAAAAAAGCTTTCAAACCTGTATGCTATGAACAGCTAGAAACAGCTTCTTTGTTTCTATCCATATTATATTTTCAGAATGACATGCGGCGGGTGCAAACTCACATGCACGCAACTGTCAGATATGCAGGGTTTCATACGTGCAATTTACTTCCAGTTAAATTTGCTTAGCACTGCAGGCAATAGTTAGCATTATTAAGGTCTGATTCACACCATGAAAAAATAGCAGGAAGCCCAATTTTACACTGTGTGTACCGATAGCCTAGCGTATAATGTGCAAGGAGGGATCATTCTTGTGTAGAGGCTGTGAAGAATCAAAGTTAATTGTGGCTTCCTACAGTGTGCACGTATGATTTAAAATGAGATATGCTTGAGTCCCAAAGATTTGAATGGGACTTTGGCAACGGTATTCTTGAACAACAGCTCTGTGGACTGGCGCAGAATGTATCTGTGAATATTATTTTAATCATTTTGAATGTCTTAAGTTACTGACTTTGATACAGGGATTCAATTTTGTGTGTGAAATAACGTTACTTTGGGTGGCGTCTGGATTAACTATTGTTTTGTTCTAAAAGTCTCTGTGTAATTCCTGCACCACTAGACTATGATGGATTAATATGTGATAATTGGTTAGTTACAAACAAATGGACTTGTGAACAAGCATCCTACATTGAAAAAGCTAACAAAATCACTTTCTAGACTATCGAACAGTTTATCTAGACTGTATGACAGTTCAATCTATTCATGTTTACTCTGAAGTTGAGATTTACTTCAAAGTAAGTGTGCAAAGGATGGCATCATAGACAAACTGAATAGATAGTGCAGCTTAACTGCATGATATCCTTGCAAAGTCACATGATACAAGACATGTCTTCTGAGGATGAAATACATGCGCTGAAAACCTAAGCCTGCTGATTCAGAGGTAAGGTCCCATTAAGTTCAGTTAGATTAATTCTCTAGGGTTCTTGCTAAGGACTGAAGCTTTAAAGGATCTCATTTAATATCTCAGTATATTCATTAGAGAAGGCTGCAAATACTTAGAGTACACCTCACTAATGCAGCATCACAAAAAATTAAAATCAATATAGGCCCTGTTTGAAGCTTTTAATCAAACATATATTATGAGCTGTTATTGCAGACTAATGTGTCCCACACCTTTCTAAGATAAGAGGCAGATAAGATTATAAAGTAACACTGAACAGTTATGTGAGAGAATTTAAAACTGCATTTAATAATCTAAAATATGCTTTGGGGAAGGTTGTTTAAATAGCTGTGTATGTATCTAGCAGAACGATCCTAGGTATGTCCTTTCAAAAGTATGTCTGTCCTATTGAGTTAAATGAGACCTTACTTCCCGATAGATGGGCTACAATCTTATACAGATTATTTTAGAATGAATCCCATTGAACATCATGAGCGTTACTTCTGAGTAGGCATTGGTAAGATTGAACTTCAAGCTGCAAAATGTTTACCATAAATGTCATGCCACCATTCATATAGACAGGTAGGTAGGTAGGTAGACGGATAGAAAATGGGTTTCAGAACCCAACTTTATGTCCATTGTTTTTATATTTACTTAAATAACAACACTGAATTACAAAAATGTTTACTTTCCACACCCCCACCCTTTTACTTTAAGTAAAAAACTAAAATAACTAGGAGAGTCAGGATCAATTGCAAGACTGCCACAACACATTTCTCAGGTCAGCAATTTTATTTATTGCTTTTTCCTATAAATCTCTGGGAATTTCTTTATGACAAGCACATTCAGCAAAGTCATTAAAACCAGGTACTTACTTTTGGAGGTCAGTCAATCCATTTAAAAAACAAATAAACATTCTATTTCTACATTTTATCAACTGACAATGCAATTGTGCAGAAGTAAGGTCCATTGGGTTAAACGAAACCCTAACTTTCTATTGGATGACAATGGTTTTGTGTTTGGCTTGTCATTCCTTTAACATAGGGCACTTAGGCTATCTTACTCTCATTATCCTCAAGTAACTTAGGTCCCAAACTGTTTTCCTAATGAAACCTAGTAAATAAGAATAACATGAAGAAAAATCCATAGGGATCATTCTAATTCATTATTTATAAACTCTTCTATTTATGCTAAGGCAAATTAATGTACATAACACATGGATGCCCTCGAATGCCACTTTGTAACCATTTCAACTGGTTCTGGAAAATCTGACAAGTTTAATTTTCCCTTTTTCCTTTAGTGAGCCTTTGTAAACCCTAGGAACCACTTATTTTTGAAGGGTGCTTGAAATAACACTGCCAGCATAAAAATCTTTCTAGCACCAGTTATGCACAAAATCTTTGTTTCAAATGCATTCTACATCCTCACACAGTATCACATTTCCCACCTTCAATCAGTCATCAAAAGGAAATGTTATCTTTCTGAATGGACACCAAACTGTCTGAATGGAAGAGCGTGGAAATCACTGTGGATGCCTCACAATAACAATAGGAAGCTGGAAGGTGTCAGAGTTGCTGTGCATTCCGGAAACTAACAGAAAACCAAGGCCAGTGTTTCAGACGTTCCTAGAAAACCACAACCACCATGGAAGGGCTTGCAGTTAAAATGAGATTACTATTATTAGCACACCACCTTATCTTCCAATATCTTTTAAAACCCCTTTTCTAAAAATACCAATTTGTCTGACGTCTGAGCAAAACTAATATCTGGCATACCAAAAGAACAGGCTAATTTCATACGATATGTTCCAGCAAATCACAATTCAAGAGGAAGTAGAATCCTATAATGCATATAAGATTCTGCACCACAATAGTCCTTTGAAGTCTGCCACTACCCCGGAATGTTCCATTTTTATTTAAGTCTTCCCAGTATTGCAGGAGAAAAACAAAGCCTGCTTGAGTTCCTTATAGGCTAAACAATCTATTACATTCCCTTGTAATCAAATTTCTAAAATACTTGATAATATAATGTTGTTTCCAAGAAACAATTATTGCTATTGTTAGTCTACAGTTGCAGTAGGTTCAAGATATGGAAAAATGAGGCTTTTACCCTGGTGTGGTTTGCAAACAGGTACAGCCATTAATTTGATTCACAGCTGCCTCACAGAAATAGCCTAACATATCAGACGAAGGGGTTGACAGATCTGATGGTCGTGTAGTTACATTATTACAGCTAGGAATGTTGACAAATGAGATGCGCTGCCCTCTCAAGAGAGGCATGAAATAGTTAAAGGTTATCTGTGATGGAGAATAAACTAACTTTCCGCTAGCTGTTCTGAAAGGACCGTGCAAACCAACTGTGGAGATGCCCACAAAATAATGGCTCAAGAAATCTTTGCACACTCTCTCACACAAACTTTATTCCATGTACATAAGCTTACATATATACACTCAAACTGGCCAAATGCTGGCAAATATGCCTCTACTTCCCCAAACCCTACACCAGTGGTGTCCAAACATTTTTCAAAGAGGGCCAGATTTGATGAAGTGAAGGGCCGTGAGGGCCGACCAAAGGGCTGACTAAAGTTGGTAGTGTTGTTGAGCTTTTTTAGGATTGTTGTTGAGGTTTTTTTTTTAGGGTTTAAGTTGTTAAGGTTTTTTGTTTTTTTTTTAGGATTTGACCCCAGGAAATTAACTGCCACAGGGGCCGGATTGAACCAACCAACAGGCTGAATTAGGCCCCCGAAACGGACTTCCCTAACTGACACTTAGCTGTGCAGATTCACATTCTCTTCTGTAGGCCCGTTTCCCTCCTCATTCATATCTGTTATACAGAGGAATCTTTGCCCCTCGCCCGGGCTCTTGCCATTTCCTCTCCCTAACATCTCAGCATAACGTGTATTACAATAATATTGCTTTCCATGCCGTTATTATATCCTCTGCTGAACATCATTGATAGGGAGCATGTAATTAAAAGCCACGGGATGAATTTGGGGTATTCAAGGGAGGTATTGGTGTTGCTAGGGAACCTGTTTATTTATCAGCATGGAAGGCACAGCAGCTGCTTGTCAGTTAGTGCAGGGCCTTGTAATCAAAGGAGTGCGCAGGATGAGACTGGCATAATGGTTGCTGACAATGCAAAGGTAAATGAAGGGTCTGTATGGGCTGCCTTGCTGGAAATGCTCTCCTCTGTAGTTTTGACGCGAGAGAAGCATTTGGGAGATCTCTCACAGGGAGAGCAACCTAGCCTATTCACAACCTTGGTTTCATATTCCACAAAGTATCTCTCCTACCCTGAGTGGTGAAAGTGGTTTTCTGAAGGAGGGCTAGCAATGGATCAATTAAATACCACTTATATCTTATCAGGCAATAGTCAGGCAATAGTTAGCACATTTCGCATGAACAGTGCCATGCTTGGCTAGCCCCACCTCCAGACATGCTGGCTTGCCTTAACTATCTCTGCATTCAGTGGACCAAGAACCCAATCGTGTGGAAGCCTTCACATATATCTGCAAGCTTTCTTGCTGCAGACTTTCATGCCAAATGCGCAGACAGCAGGGGACAGGACAAGCCAGCATGCTTGATGTCAGGAGTGGGACTAGCTGGCATAGCCCTGATCACAATTTGATCAGTGAGCGGGGAATAGAGAATTCAGCTATTTGCAGAGACTGTTGTCTTCTGTAAGATTTCAGAAGCCAAGTCCCCCCGGAAGCTTTAAAATGCACCCCACCTGTCCATAGCAAATGCAAACGCCGTAGCAAATGCAATTGACCTGTGCCAGCTTTTGTTTATAATCATTCTGGCATCCAGGACAAAGTGCCTTTAAGCATGAATAGAGTTCCTTGAACTCCAAGATCTTGTTCTCTGGAGGCCTTAGGTATTACAACACCCTACGGAACCTGTGTCAAATACTTAAAGGATTTACTACTCCCTTCCCATCGAAGAGCCTTTATGCTCGCAAGATTAAATGCTTTCCCTTCTGCAGCAGATTCTCACACACTCCATATCAAGCCCATTTGTGTGCCTGCAACCAAGAAGTACCAGATTCAATGGACCACATTCTCTTAGATTGCCCTTTACATAGCAGACCTTGCCAACTGATGCTGAGTAAAATGTTGGACCTCTGGCCCACAACCCAGAGGAGAAACCAAATGAGGTTTCTCCTGGCAGATCGGGACAAAGATACCACTCCTCTAGTAGCTTCCTTTTTAGCCACAATTTTGCCTGAAAGGGTTCCCAACGAACCATCCCTTTGGGAAATAGACCCTATACCCCTTGACAGCTTCAACCTTGTCCTTTAATTATCCCAGTGATCTGAAATGTTTTATATTGTGATGCCAATAAAGGTACTTGACTTGACTAGAGTTCCTTCCGCCTAAAGGAAGTTTAAGAAAAGAAAAATCTAAGGACAATATTCATTTTTGCCCCTGTCTGAAAGGTGGCTTGGGATGTGATGGACAGGCAGTTGTTTGACTAATGCATATGAAGCTCTGGTTCTGCAATGAGACAGCTGGTTCATCTGCATGACTTCTGGGAGATCAACACAGCTGTATGCAAGGTCACCAAATGCACACTGCCACACAGCCCAGGTCATCTCCTTGGTTCTTTTACAGGTGACGCTGTGTGCAGCCACACAGCATGCATTTGGGATGCAAAGCACAGGGTATAGGAGTGCCCTACACAAATGTGCAACCATCATTCCCCAGCTACCCGGCAGTCTAGACCAGGACCACTATGCTGAATCTCTAACGGGCTCGTCTCCTGGTGTTCCTGAATGCCAAAGGCCTTGTTCCTGTTTAGAGATGCTCGCTAAACAGTTGAGAAAATGGACAGCAACAAGCTCACTTGAGAAAGCTGGCAGGCTGGTTATGTCCACTCTTAAATCAGGGAGCATGACCCATGACTCCTGCACATCTCCAGAAGACGTTCATTCACACACACACTTGTACTATTGCTGTCAGGTGACATCAAAATGCAGTAATAAGCAAGGCTGCTACCAGAGGCACCAGGTTGCAAGGGCGATGGGAGGGGGGTGATGTCACACACATGGTGTCTGGATGCTGGGAGGAGCTAGGGACAGAACCAAACCTGGTGGCCACGCAGCTTCAACACCCATTGGCTCATCCTCCACCTCCTCTTGGTGCCATCACGGGCAGGAGACTGCTTGAACCCAAGGAGCTGGCCACTGGAGCTGTGCCACAATTGGCTCTGTACTTTTGGGGCATGGGGGGGGCCCTACTCCTGAAATATAGACAAACCCAAAAGGACTCAGCCCCCAGGAGCTGATGCCCCTGGCTGCACACTCATTCTTGGCTACATGGAATATCTGGAAATAATTCCCCATGCTCGGAGTAACAGGCAGCCAGCTGGGGAGGAACTTCAGTTCAATGGTAGAGTAGATGCTTCACTGTCTCACATTTAATCACTGGCACTTCCCAGTAAAGAATCTCAGATCACAGGGTTGGGAAAGACCATGGAGAGGGCACTGCTAGTTAAACCAGACATAGTGAGCTAGATAGACAATTGCTCTGACTCAGTTATCAGGCACGTTCATCTGCGTTCAGCAGATCTGGCTTCCCTGCCATACTTTGAACAGTTCTGTTCAAAAGCACAGAACTGAGAACAAGCACAACTTCCGGCAAACTTTTCATTCCCCTGTTCCTTTGCACATGGAAGGTGAGCTTATCTATTACAATTATTGATGGAACTGCCATTCAGACAGATGGATCAATGGCAACATCTCACTCAGTTGCGTTCCACGAAGGAGCTCCTGTGACAAAACCTAAAATGACTGGACCAAAGTTCAACACACCCTATTTTAGATCACAAAATAGACCTCTGGGCTTGTCCAGCTTTGTGGGAAAACATTCTTTTTTTCAAAAAGTATTTTAGTTAAGTTGTGCAAGAGCTTCTAGTTAAAACGGCTGCATACAAAAATTCCAAACAACTGATGTGTACAGCAGAAGGCCCTTTTTATAAAAAGCAGTTTTAGCCTGGAATATATATTATTATTATTTTTTTACTTTAAGCTCTTTGTATAATGTCCATTGGCCAGTTTGCTTCCTGAGTGGAATAGGCTCACTTAACTGGGCAAACTTTAGATGCTTTGAAAAAACTGATGTAAATAAATCACTGACCTTTTCAAATCCTTTAATAGTCTAATGGAGAAAATACATACCATACTATACAGCTATTACACTGTTACAGTACAGCTGTTAATATCATTTTTAGTGTTAACATAATTTTGAGATCTTTGAGATGTGAGGAGACCCCACAGGCCAATCCGTTGTGCGTTAAGCTCCACACTACCATAAAATTTATTAGCTATGAGACAAAATAGTTCCAGTGGTTTTTATTTCAAATCATTGTTTGGTGTACAAGAATGAGAGATAGAAGTACAGAATTCAACAGCAGGTAGAAGTGACCTGTTTCAAGTAGCACCATAGAGGCGGGAGAAATAGATGAAGGCAGGAATTGGTGTACAAATAATTTGGTGAGATTTGGAATTATTCTAGTGGGTGGAGGCTTCCTTCAGGGAGCAAAATTTATTTCTATTTATGTACTGTTTTCAAGTTATTACTATCTTTTTAATATATTTTTTTTTCTTAAAATGACTTTCCTTCCTCTCTTTCCATGGTTCATTTTGCATATCATAAATCCCTGCATCTTTTACATAAACTAAACCATTCAGTATTCCATTATTACATCCATCAAAATTTATTTACACTGTTGAATTTATCTTAAGGCTGCCAACATTTTCAAGTGTACACAATTCCCCCCCCCATATATTCAATAAACATTTTCCAATCTTCTCTAAATGTATGTTCTTCTTGTTTCTATATGTTAAGTCTGCAAGCTGCACATATTCCGTCAGCTCAAGTTGCCATTCTTCTTTAGTTGGGACCTCACTCGTCTTCCATTTTTGGACTAACAAAACATGGGCCTCAGTAGTGGCATACATAAATAATCGTTTTTGACACTTGGGAATTTCATTCTGGATTATCCCCAACAGAAATGATTCTGGTTTTTTTTTTTTTTGGAAAGTACTTTTAAACACTTTTTTCAATTCATTATGGATTATTTCCCAATACTCTTTTACGCCTTTACAGGTCCACCACATATGAAAGAACGTTCCCTCTATCTCTTTGCGTCTCCAGCACTTATCTGATTCAGTCTTATATATCTTAGCAAGCCTAACTTAGCAAGTTATTACTATCCATTTATTATTTCTATCCCATCTTTCTGTCAAGGAGCTCAAGGCAGCATACATGATTCTCCTGCTTCCCATTTCATCCTTATAAAGAGCTCTGTGAAGTAGATTAGGCTGAGTGATGGTGACTGAACAAAGTCACCCAGAGAGCCTCATGACTCAGTGGAGATTTGAACCCTGGTTTCCCAGGTCCTAGTCCAATACACCCAAATGTCATCTGGATGCTGTGTCAGACAGCAAGATGTCAGCAACGCTGCTTCCCCCTGTCTACCAATAATCCTCCACGGTGATGCAAAACCATTAGTGATTATTTTTATTCAATCTTCCTTTGAGTTGGTCTCCGGCCCACAGTTAAAGAAAGTACTGTTGTCTCTAGCTGACAGTACCACCAAATGCCACCAACCACATATAGTTTTCAATAGCACGAAAATGTTCAGCTTTGATTCATGCCATCACAAGTTGTGTGGATGGCGATTTTGACCTTAGAAACCTCTCTCTATCTATACAAAGAGGGTATCTAGGTGATTCATTACACAATATATGAGTCTCTGAGCTGCACAGCAAGGTACAAATTCTTAAGTTATGGGCGTATAAAAACTTAACAAAATCTGGTAGAAGATGACCAAGCGAAGAAGAGGTAAAAAAATTCCAGAACAGATACATAATGCATAAGAAAGCCTGTGGAAAACATTTGCTCTCTTAAAAAATACTTCAGTTCATTGGCACATATCCCTTGTTTTGAGAGTTTCTTGACTCCACCTAGTTTCTGTTGAATTGGCCACACAACCAGAGATTTTGAGAAGCAAATGGTCCAATGCAACAAGCATCTACAGAGCAAATAAGGCTCTAGGAGGAAGCACCAAGGTTATGCCACTGCGTGACTTGGGCTATTTCCCCCACATTGCCAAGGATGCTTCACTGTCTGACATCGTGCAAATGTGTCATATAGAATTGGACAGAGAAAATGCATGGAGGTGGTATCAAAGATGACCCGGATTTGGATAATCAGAACATACTGAGGGAGCTTGGTGGTGGGGATCTTACTCCCATGGCATCCTAATATTCTTACACTAATTAGTAACCTTCCTACCTAACTGTAAATAAACTTTAAACTGGACAATATTGTTATTTTGGGGTTTCAATAAGTTGATAATGCATGGTGTTAAAGATGGCCTTAAGTACTTTGTTGCAGTGACTCCATATGATCATATAGGACAAGACAATGTGTACAAAGTCTGATTTTATTGTACAGGGTGATTCATAATGAAGCATACAGTTTCCATTTACTATAAATGGAAACTGCATACTTCATTATGAATTACCCTGTATTACATATCTAACTTATATTAATTTTATATATTCTGCTTGGCCTGTGTGGCTTCAGATGCCATTGGAAATGACTGGGTGGAGGCTTTGAAGCTTGCATTTATTAGGGAAGGAAGTATATTTTTCAACAGCCAGATCCACTTATTCCCTTATTAGATTGAATCCTATCAGACCTCTGCCCCATTTCTTTTTAAATTATTTATTGCCTAGAAACTGTAGATTTTGGACTGACTAGTTTCTTGAAGTTACAGCAGGTTAGCCAGATGGAAAAGTTTCCAAGAAAAAAAAGAAACAAAGAAACGCAGGGTGGGGGGTAGAACATCACTTGTCTAAGTCAACCTCTAAGTAATAATCATTTTAGCTCCAAGTGAGGTGTACTTTCTGCAAGACTTGAATGCAACAAGTAGGTTCTCATGACATATTGAATTTATACTCTTACGATATGTGCTTGGACAGAATATATTACTACAGTGGTGCCCCGCAAGACGAACGCCTCGCAAGACGGAAAACCCGCTAGACGAAAGGGTTTTCCGTTTTGGAGGCGCTTCGCTAAACAAATTTCCCTATGGGGTTGCTTCGCAAGACGAAAAAATCTTGCGAGTTCCCGCGGTTTCCCCCCCGCTTTTTTTCGCCCTTTCCCTAAGTGCTAAGCCGCTTATCAGCTGTTCCGCTGATAAGCCGCTTCTCAGCTGATCGCTAAAAGCCGCTAGACCGCTAATAGCGCTAATCCGCTAAGCTGTCAATGGGCTTGCTTCGCAAGACGAAAAAACCGCTAGACGAAGAGAATCGCGGAACGGATTAATTTCGTCTTGCGAGGCACCACTGTATTCTAAAGTAAGCGATTATCAATTCTGTTCTTAAATTTGATTATCGGGCAGAATAAATCCAAGAAGCTGGGAACATATAGGACTGGTTCGCACCGAACGGTCTCTGCCTTTGCAAGTTGCTCCAATCTTCTCTAGCAAAAATGTTTCTTATTCAATAGCAGATGTGCATTCACAGTATAAAACACTACAGATATTTGAGAAACGTTTGTCCACCTGTTGCGTAACAACCTCTGTGAATATTTAAGAAAGGTCAATATGAACTTTTGGAAGAATAGTTTGGTAGCTTCTGAAATGCTGTGCTCAGGGGGCAGCAGGCAGAAAGAGATTTATATTCTTTCAAAGCGTGTTATTTTGAGAGCAATTTCCTTCAAGTGCAATACTGTTTAAGTTGGGTCTAATGCTTGGCTACCAGCAAATAGGTACCCTTAGGAAGCTAAAACACAAGCAGCATGCTTGGGAAATCAAAGCAGTCCCTTTATTGCTGTGTAAAAACAGGCACAAAAGCCAAACCAACTAAGCTGCTTTCCACAAAAACAGGCAGCAGCAGAATGCGAGGCATTTCACAGTCAGGGGCTGGAGGCATATAAAATTATCTCTGAAGGCAATTTATATCCTGTGATGCATAAATAGAAGGGGGCTCAACTCGCCAGTTAGGCATTGTGGCTTGGATACAAAGATCCCTGTGCATGAACAGAAAGGATTTCTGCACAACTCACATTCTTTACTAAACCTTCACCCTAATTTTCTCCTATATGCACCCACAAAACCACCCCAGAAGCTCTAATGTGATGTGAAATGGGGATCTGCAGCTGAGGAATGTGACCTTCCCACGTGCATAAGAAAATGCTTTTTGCTGTTCTTTCTACATTACACATGATGGAGAGAAGCAAATGGTCACAGCTTCATAATAATAATAATAATAATAATAATACCTTGGCCGTCTAACTGGGTTGCCCCAGCCACTCTGGTTGGCTTCCGACATATATTAAACATAATAAAACATTGCACATTCAAAAGCTTCCCTATACAGGGCTGCCTTCAGATGTCTTCTAAAGATGATAGAATTACTCATCCCCTTGACATCAGATGGGAAGCTGTTCCGCTGAACTGGTCAGTAACCTTACAGTCTATGTGTGAGTTTCCCCTTTATTCTGTTTTACACTGAGCATAGCGAACCTTAAGCTCTGCCCAGGTGGAATCTCTCAATGCTTCTTAATGGTGAAACTGAGCTGAATGAAATCAATTTTACATGGAAAAATAAACCAGTGACATAGCCATGATGATGGTTGACAAAGTCTATTAGGGAATTGAAAATTCAACAGCTTTCTGACTTGTTGCACGTACTATGTGCCCGCCATTTTCTTAATACCAGTGCTGTCCTGTCCCTGTCCCTTTAAAGTTCAGTATTATTGGAATTTCAGTTGTTCTGAAGAGGCTGGGGATGGTGTGTGGTGTCTCTCCGCCACTCACCATGAACATTTCTCGGGTACTCTGCAGCCTCCCTTGGCACCACATGCTTCCTGATCTGAAAAAGGCCTATGAGACAAGTTTACCTCATAACGGGCTTTTAATTGAGGCCCAGGAACCTGGGAAAGCCACAGAGTACGGATCACTGGTGAGGTGATTTGGAGAATGAGAAGAAGGATGCTCCTAAACATCCCTTAAAGCTAGAGGTAAAGGTACCCCCTCCCCTTCATGGATCACTGCCTTGCTGTGGCGAAGGGGCTTGAATAACTCAGAGAAGCAATGCAGGGCCACCCAAGATGGACAGGTCATAGTGGAGAGTTTTGACCAAACGTGATCCACCTGGAGCAGGAACCGGCAAGCCACTCCAGTATCCCTGCCAAGAAAACTCCATGGACAAAGACAACAGGCATATAAAAGTTATGACGCTGGAAGATGAGCCCCTCAGGTCGGAAGGCGTCCAACATGCTACTGAGGAAGAGCAGGGGACAAGTACAAGCAGATCCAGAGCTGATGAAGTGGCTGGGCCAAAGCCGAAAGGACGCTCAGTTGTGGATATACCTGGAAGCGAAAGGAAAGTCCAATGCTGTAAAGAAAAATATTGCATAGGAACCTGGAATGTAAGAACCATGAACCTTGGTAAGTTGGATGTGGTCAAAGATGAGATGGCAAGAATAAATATTGACATCCTGGGCATCAGTGAACTAAAATGGATGGGAATGGGCGAATTCAGTTCGGATGACCATCATATCTACTACTGTGGGCAAGAATCCCGTAAAAGAAATGGAGTGGCTCTCATAGTCAACAAAAGAGTGGTGAAAGCTGTACTGGGATGCAATCTCAAAAATGATAGAATGATCTTGATACGAATCCAAGGAAGACCTTTTAACATCACAGTAATCCAAGTTTATGCACCAACTACTGGTGCTGAAGAAACTGAAATTGACCAGTTCTGTGAAGACTTACAACACCTTCTAGAAATGACACCAAAGAAGGATGTTCTTCTCATTATAGGGGATTGGAATGCTAAAGTAGGGAGTCAAGAGATAAAAGGAACAACTGGCAAGTTTGGCCTTGGAGTTCAAACGAAGCAGGGCAAAGGCTAATAGAGTTCTGCCAAGAGAACAAGCTGGTCATCACAAACACTCTTTTCCAACAACACAAGAGACGACTCTACACATGGACATCACCAGATGGGCAGCATCAAAATCAGATTGATTATATTCTCTGCAGCCAAAGATGGAGAAGCTCTATACAGTCAGCAAAAACAAGACCTGGAGCTGACTGTGGCTCAGATCATCAGCTTCTTATAGCAAAATTCAAGCTTAAACTGAAGAAAGTAGGAAAAACCACTGGGCCGGTAAGATACAATCTAAGTCAAATCCCTTATGAATACACAGTGGAAGTGAGGAACAGGTTTAAGGATTTAGATTTGGTGGACAGAGTGCCTGAAGAACTATGGATGGAGGCTCGTAACATTATACAGGAGGCAGCAACTAAAACCATCCCAATGAAAAAGAAATGCAAGAAAGCAAAGTGGCTGTCCAACGAGGCCTTACAAATAGCGGGGAGAGAAGGCAAGCAAAATGCGAGGGAGATAGTAAAAGATACTGGAAATTGAATGCAGATTTCCAAAAAATAGCAAGGAGAGACAAGAAGGCCTTCTTAAACGAGCAATGCAAAGAAATAGAGGAAAACAATAGAATGGGAAAAACCAGAGATCTGTTCAAGAAAATTGGAGATATGAAAGGAACATTTCGTACAAAGATTACCATAATAAAAGACAAAAGTGGAAAGGACCTAACAGAAGCAGAAGACATCAAGAAGAGGTGGCAAGAATACACAGAGGAATTATACCAGAAAGAAATGGATGTCTCGTACACTACAGGTAGTGTGGTTGCTGACCTTGAGCCAGACATCCTGGAGAGTGAAGTCAAATGGGCCTTAGAAAGCACTGCTAATAACAAGGCCAGTGGAAGGGATGATATTCCAGCTGAACTATTTAAAATTTTAAAAGATGATGCTGTTAAGGTGCTACACTCAATATGCCAGCAAATTTGGAAAACTCAGCAGTGGCCAGAGGATTGGAGAAGATCAGTCTACATCCCAATCCCAAAGAAGGGCAGTGCCAAAGAATGCTCCAACTACCACACAATTGCACTCATTTCACACGCTAGCAAGGTTATGCTTAAAATTCTACAAGGCAGGCTTAAGCAGTATGTGGACCGAGAACTCCCAGAAGTGCAAGCTGGATTTCGAAGGGGCAGAGGAACCAGAGACCAAATTGCAAACATGCGCTGGATTATGGAGAAAGCTAGAGAGTTCAAGAAAGACATCTACTTCTGCTTCATTGACTATGCAAAAGCCTTTGACTGTGTCGACCACAGCAAACTATGGCAAGTTCTTAAAGAAATGGGACTGCCTGATCACCTCATCTGTCTCCTGAGAAATCTCTATGTGGGACAAGAAGCTACAGTTAGAACTGGATATGGAACAACTGATTGGTTCAAAATTGGGAAAGGAGTACGGCAAGGCTGTATATTGTCTCCCTGGTTATTTAATTTATATGCAGAATTCATCATGCGAAAGGCTGGGCTGGATGAATCCCAAGCCGGAATTAAGATCGCCGGAAGAAATATCAATAACCTCAGATATGCAGATGACACAACCTTGATGGCAGAAAGTGAGGAGGAATTAAAGAACCTTTTAATGAGGGTGAAAGAGGAGAGCGCAAAATACGCTCTGAAGCTCAACATCAAAAAAACGAAGATCATGGCCACTGGGCCCATCACCTCCTGGCAAATAGAACGGGAAGAAATGGAGGCAGTGAGAGATTTTACTTTCTTGGGCTCCATTATCACTGCAGATGGTGACAGTAGTCACAAAATTAAAAGACGCCTGCTCCTTGGGAGAAAGGCGATGGCAAACCTAGACAGCATCTTAAAAAGCAGAGACATCACCTTGCCAACAAAGGTCCGTATAGTTAAAGCTATGGTTTTCCCAGTAGTGATGTATGGAAGTGAGAGCTGGACCATCAAGAAGGCTGATCGCCGAAGAATTGATGCTTTTGAATTATGGTGCTGGAGGAGACTCTTGAGAGTCCCATGGCCTGCAAGAAGATCAAACCTCTCCATTCTTAAGGAAATCAGCCCTGAGTGCTCACTGGAAGGACAAATCATGAAGCTGAGGCTCCAATACTTTGGCCACCTCATGAGAAGAGAAGACTCCCTGCAAAAGACCCTGATGTTGGGAAAGATGGAGGGCACAAGGAGAAGGGGACGACAGAGGACGAGATGGTTGGACAGTGTTCTTGAAGCTACAAACATGAGCCTGACCAAACTGCAGGAGGCGGTGGAAGACAGGAGTGCCTGGCGTGCTCTGGTCCATGGGGTCACGAAGAGTCGGACACGACTAAACGACTAAACAACAACAAAAGTACCCCTGACCATTAGGTCCAGTCTCGGACGACTCTGGGGTTGCACGCTCATCTTGCTCTATAGGCCGAGGGAGCCGGCATTTGTCCGCAGACAGTTTTTCCGGGTCATGTGGCCAGCATGACTAAGAGCAGTGCACGGAAACACCATTTACCTTCCCACCAGAGCAGTACCTATTTATCTACTTGAACTTGACATGCTTTCAAACTGCTAGGTGGGCAGGAGCTGGGACCGAGCAAAGGACACTCACCCAGTCGCGGGGATTCAAACTGCTGACCTTCTGATCGGCAAGCCCTAGGCTCTGTGGTTTATACCATAGCACCACCCACGTGCCTTAAATATCCCTTAGGCACCTCAAAAGTAACACAGGCACAACAGAAAGCTTACATCCCTCCCTGGAGAATTGCACTGACATTTTTCTCTCACTGTTGCTAATTTTCAAATACGTTCTCCCTCCCACATTAACTGATGGAGAAATGTCAAAAAATGCAGGATAATATTTTTTGGCACAACGCTAATACCCAAACTGGTTCAGTTCTATGAGTAATTTGAGAAAAAGCAAATGCTTTTGAAATGTTCATTCCAACAGCAGGAAAAAGTGAAACATATACCAAGCTACTCTTTGATACGAGGAAAATTATTATGGATTATGGCATATTAGTATCCAAACCAAGGAATTCATCCTATATTCAGGCATTAGCAGACTTCAGCTAGCTCCCAGGATTTTCTTACTAGGCATTCCATTAAGAGCTCGTGTAACCACAGTGAAATGGATGCTTGAAAACAGGAGCTGCTAAACTTCGTGGGCATGTTTGCAAACTGGAGAAACCGTTGTGGGCACAACATACGGAAATGTGATATGCTGTGTCTGGCATATTGCCTGTTAGGAACTGCCTAATTCTCACACACGTTTTGTTCCAAAGGCAGAACCTTAAAGAAATATTGCAAATGTTTGGAATGCTGTGAAATGATTAAAAGGTCCTGATTTTTCACACAGATACTGTACCATACCCTGTTCTGCATCTAATGTTCTCGAAAGTCTCCAGTAATTGTTGTTAATTCTCCTTATTGATGATTTTATCGTTTTACGGTATTTTTATATTTTTGCACACAGTCTTGAGGTTTTTGTTTAACATTCAAGCGGTGTATAAATTTTATGAAATAACTAAATAAAGTAAGAAACAAACCCTGGAACAATAAATTTAAATGAACAAAACTGCAGAGCCAGCAGTTAAAACAACTGATAAAAAATAATGTAAAATAACAATAAATAAATAAATAAAAAATCAACAATAAACCCATGATAGGATGGATTTTGACTGGTGCATCAAAGATGGCAGACAAAACACACAGCAAACTTGCTGACAGAGAGGATTCCACAGTCTGGGTCTAACCACAGACCACCTGTTTGACCTCTGAAGGTACAGAGTGTAGTCAGAGAAAGGCCTTTGGTGAAGATGATGAATGTTTGTTCAACTTCAAAAGTAAATCTCTTCTGTCCAGTGGGGCTTATTCCCTACTTAAGCGTCCCCAGGAATTTTTCATACTGAGTAGTGACGTCTACTATGCAGAGAGAAATTGTATGTATGGGTAGATCCACAATTTCATAATGCATACAAGTACTGCCAAAACAAACTCTAAGGTCAATGGGTGCTTTCAAGAACCAATAAATAGCAAGTCCAAGTTACACTTTTCTAGCCTTCGGAATCACAGAATACCATCGCAAAGAAGAATTTTCAAATAACCAATCAAACATAGTTGAGACATATGGCTTCAAAGACGGTAGCTTTCCTTTCAATTTAGCACACAAATGGTTTTCATTAAGACGATCCCCTCTTTAGCGTTTTGGTTTCCATCTTTGTTTACTGTTGTAAGACTTATCGCTTAAACTTTCTGGAAGGTATATGTCTGTGCTTATATACATGCCACACACATGTGGTTGTTGCCCTGAGCATTTCCAATCTATCCCAATGTCTGTCTAGCTAGTTTTCATTTAGTTACTTTCACCTTTTTCGTTTGTTGACAGGAAAAGGAGATAAGAGAGGCAAGCTTAGCTGGAGGTCTGGACTGACAGAGACGCTCTCAGCAGGCTGTATATAAAATTAATACTGTAGGCTTCTCAAGCATTCCCATCTGCATTCTCAAGAGGATTGTTTTTTCTTGACAAACAACAGAGGTCTACAGGGACTTCCTGCCCGAACTATAAAGGGCAGCAAACCAGTTTTAAATTGACTCTTTTCCAGCCTGGAGTTATGTACTTGTTAGGCTGCAAATTTCACAAGACTAAATTCTTGTTACTGGGAATCTATCTATCTATGTCAATATATACACGTATCTATCTAACACTAAGAGGACAGAAAACAAGAGACAGAAAATAAATAACAGGCTCTTGTGGGGGGGAAATGTGAATTGTGAAAGTGTAATTCTTTTAGTTTTAGGCATTGCAGAAGAGAATCGAAAGGATTACAGGCAAGCTGATAGAGGGTGACATTTGCTTCAGGGGGAAAGGGAAGCCCTTAATGAAATCCATAAGCCTGGCTTCCAGTGCTTTTAGGAAAACCATGCCCTTCCCCAGCCGTCTAAAGCCAGTATCTAAAGAGGGTATCATAAATGATTTGTGGGCTGGGGACTCTTGTCAATAAAGCACTGGCATTAAATGACTTTAAAACGTTATATGAAATGAAAACACAGTTAAGCAGCAAGCTAAGAACCATATTTTTCTGTTCACGTGAAATAATAAATGGCAGCTGAATCCCCCCTCCACATTGCATGGGGATGTGGCCAAAGATAGTTGCTGAAACATGGTGTCCTTTTTCAAAGTCAACAAGCTACTGAAGCAAGAACCTCTGTGTTTAAGATGAATTCACCTTATGAACTTCAAACAGAATTCAGAAGGTTGAAGAATATACTTGTTGAAGCAGCTGGTAGATCAGACTGGATGTATATGATAACAGCGAGCAAATGCTGGAATCCCCACTGCAGTGACGCATAAAGCGGGGCCATTGAGCATGGCAGCCCCTCTCGGCCAACTCCTTTTAAACTAGACCTTTGCTATAAATGCAAGGCTTTGTTTTGAAATAAATCACATCACCATGCTATGACTCTATACGTAGGAAGCCCTTTGATTTTCAGTGGGACTTATCCTGAGCACTCTTCTCACATTACCTTAGAAATCCTGCACTTTCCCACACCACCTTCAAGGTCAGAAGCTTCTGAAGGAGGAGTCCGCAGTATCATTCATCCCATGCCATCGCTGACCAGCTTCCTAGAACTGGGTGACTTTAGCATTAGGGGAAGCCACTAGGGGAAGCCACTGTCTGCATGAAAAGTACGCGCTCTGCCTGTGAGCTATGGCCCCTTCTGAAAATCAAGTTATTCCATGTATCTCCTGCACATATCTCTCTGGGATTTGCAGACTTTAAAAAACCCAACACCGAGACCAGACCAACGATTATCCGAAAGGATAGATTACAAATAAGTGACTGCACATTGCCCTTTGCCAAGAATATATAATCTGCCAAGGCCCTTCTGACTGAAGACTTGACGAAAACAAGTTGGAGATGGCTGGTGGTGAGAAGATATCATTTGTTTTCTGATAAAGTGAAGACATGGAAAAATTTCCAGGTCACATGCACACCACATATTTGGGCTTTCCCAAAAGAATCTTGGGAACTGTGGTTTGTTAAGGGTAATGGGAATTGTAGCTCTGTGAGGCATAGACGACAGTTCTCATGTTTTCTTAGGGGAAACCATGTGCTATAAATATAAGGGGCGGATGTGACTTCACTCTCACAGCAGGCCCTACCACATAAAGTTGTTGCAAAGAGAAAAAAAAGGAGTGGAACCATGTTCTCTGGGCTCTTTTGAGATAGGAATATAAAGATATAATTAACACACCTGTTCTTTTTTACAGCACTTCATAAGCAATTTTAGAACACCACTTGAAATGGCCAAATATCCTATTTTTCCCTCAGAAAAATCTCTAGATTAGTTTTATTGTTTTCTAACTCCCACAGCATGATCAACATGCTATGAAGAAAAGAAGACCATTGAAAGAGGATGATGGCATACTATTAATGTTTCACAGAAGGTTCAACCAATAAAAAATTGGGAGTCCACATAGTTTGAACTACACAGTTTTACAGGGGAATAATCTGGGAAAAAATGATGAACTCCTCATTAACTTTATAATACCCTAGAATATTGGACTAACAACATTACAGAATGGTAAACTAACAAGTTGCACATATAAAAAACCCACACAATTATGATAACGCATACTATTGTACAAAAATCCTGCCTCCTAGACTGAAGAAGGCTTCTAAAAAGTCCACTCCGGTTAATCAATTGTGAACACTTTCAGAATAATAAATTGTCACCACCATGTTGTGTTTTTTAAAATAATGTTGCTGGCTAATTGCAATTAAAAAAGAAAAAAGAAATGTGAATGCTATTAAGTCTCATAGTAATTTTAATAGGGGTGTTATTTTTTTTTTAAGATATGCCCCTAAAGAAGGGCTGTGCTTTTTGTATTTCAATAAACCTTTTTACATCTTTAACGTTCTGCTTTGCATTAGAAAACAGAGGCCAGTAGTTAAATGCTGTGGGCACATTAATTGTGCTTTTTTGGCGACAAAAGTAAGATACGAAACCTTAAGTGACCTTAACTCACCTATGTAGTTCTACCTTCCCTTACTATTATTTGTTTATCCAAGTCTCATGTATTTAATATGTCTGCTCTGGTTTTATACGACCTGTAAATTGTGGGGTGGGGGTGGGAAGCCTCTAATTGAACCAAGCATATTACTGTGGCATGCTGTTCCTGTACAACTCGTACTAACCTATAGCAAATTCACAGATTTTTCTAAGACTACATGTACGTTCTTCCACATTATGCAAAATTGTTCTGGTATGTGGTTTCTCAGGACTGAATTTGAGACATGCACCATGAAATTAGTCTGGGACAATAAGGTTACTGAGTGATTAGTACATGGGTATTGTAGTTTTGACCTTTCTGGAATATACTTTGTCAAAGCTATACTTTTCTGGACACATCTGGTGATATTAAAACTCAGTAAACCTGGGATAAGATAGCAGGTGGCAGTGAACCCAGCTACTCCACTTAGTAATTTTGTTCCAGGTTTGTCTGTTTATTTGTTTACTTAGCCTCTCAGATCCATCTTTTTGGTGTTGGGTCAGTCCAGAGCTGATTCCATGAAAACACCAAAAAGTACTTCTCATGAACAAGCCTTCACTGGAATACAGCTTCAGAGTGACAGCGTGGTACAGCAATTAGACTGCAATGCCGGATAAGGATTGAGGAAACCCTCAGCAGTGAAGCTCACCAGGTGACCTGTCACCATCTCTCAGCCTGACTTGCCTACAGGGTTTTGTGAGGATAAAAAGGGGGAGAAGCACCAAAAGCCACATACAGCAAATAAACTTTGCCTAGGAACCAAAGAACTACTCGAAGTTTCTGCATGCCCAAGGGAGCTTGTGTTCCCACCCCCCAAAACTGCATCCTTGTGTGGCACAGTGGAAGCTTTTAAAACTCACAAGACTTTCAAGAGCAGTTGATACAGGCTCAGAATCCAGGGATGAAGGGAGCAAATGACTTTGGGCAGCATTTTCTCCTCTCCACTGCCATGTCCCACCCCTCAGTGGGGTTAATATTTGTACTTCTCACCTCTACTGTAATGATTAGGGTGCTGCAGTAGGACCAAGGAGATCAGGGTTCAAATGCAAGCTCTGTTGCAACTTTGGACTACTCATTGTGAAAGTCTGGAAGCTAACACGGTAGCTGGAGGTGGAGGGAGAAGGCTATGGAATGGGACAAAAAGGATTTCCAGGAAAGGAAACCGTCTCTGCCTATGATCCATCCCATTGTCATTTACCCTAGACCATGGGTAGGCAAACTAAGCCCTGGGGGCTGGATCCGGCCTAATCGCTTTCTAAATGTGGTCTGTGGATGGTCAGGGAATCAGAGTGTTTTTACACGAGTAGAATATGTCCTTTTATTTAAACTGCATCTCTGGGTTATTTGTGGGGCATAGGAATTCGTTCATTTTTTCCCCAAAATATGGTCCGCCCCCCCCCCAAGGTCTGAGGGACAGTGGACCGGCCCCCTGCTGAAAAAGTTTGCTGACCCCTGCCCTAGACCTTACATTCACACAATTCTCTTCTGCTGTTAATCCACAGAAGGGACATGTTAGAGTGCATCAAGCAGGCAGAATCAAGCCCCCACTTTTTAAAGGCTGACCTCCAAGACAACCTGGAACCAAATACCCTCAGGCTTGGGTACCTAAAGCAGTTCCTTCAATACTTGTTCTCAGGCTGGGATCTGAGGAAACAGGCAACTAGTTTCATACGAGGGAGTGGGCTTTCAAACAGCAGCTTTCCCCCTCAAGCCGTTGGGCATCATGAAGGAGTGTATGAGGATCTGCTGTTTAAAGAAAAGTCAAGAATTCCAATGCACATTCCCAGGACCTTCTAAATTCCAGCCTAATTATCTCCAAGTAACTCAGTATTTTCAGGCTTAAATTTTTATGACTGTTCCAGTGAGATGCCTCCCACCAGCCGTCTGCATCATGTACTTCAGCATTCACTTTTCTGTAAATGGTGGCACTTAGTTGGCAAAAATGAAGAGTTGCGCATAGAACAATCATTGCTGCCAAGAACACAAAATGCATATATATGGAAAACTTAGTCCTCATAAATGAGAGGTTTTAGTTATTCCTCATCAATGTGGAATTATAAATCACATGGATGAGCAACTAAAATGTCTCAAGAAAAGCACAACCCATTTGTTAGTCTAGTGCCTGACTTGTTCTTTGAAACAGACGTAAACAAGAAGGTTCAAGGAGAGTCTTCATTTCAGACAGGAACTGGCAAATCCATTCTTATTTTAAAAATGATTAATAATGTACTTCCAACTGGTGTTCAAGGAATGGTATGTGCTCAATCTAAACTGTATGTTTCCTTTTATATCCTTGCAACTGTAAGCAGTCCAGTCCTCATTCCCCTGAAAGTGTCGAGATAATGTCTTTTGAGAGAAGGTGAGTGGCATATAATTCTCTAAAGACATCATCTCAACACTTTCAGGGGAATGGGGACTGGACTGCTTACAGTTGCAAGGAAATAAAAGGAAACATGCAGTTTAGACTGAGTACATACAGTTTTGATTGAACAACCATAAAGTACGCAAGTCCACACCATCTATTTCCCTGAGGTTAGGCAAGGCCCAGAAAAATAGCTGGTGAATCTTTTGAATTGGGGATGAACTCCCTCAGTCACTGTCACCTCTCCCAGTTCACCTGGAAGTAACAAAGTACAACAGACTCATCCTTCTTGAGTCTACAAGGCAACTTCCACAGGCCAATAAATTACCATTAAGCAAAACTGGGGTGGTGAACAATTGGTAAGCTTTGTACAAACAGTAAATGACAAAATGCAGGGTCTTCAGATGGAAAGTTGTAACTAGCTGTCTATATTAAGCCCAGATATCAGCTATGATATCTGGGTTTCAGAGAAGAAAAAGTGATTATATATGATCTTCTGGAATCCAGGGAAATGAATTTAGCACTAAAAAGGGCTTATTAGGATGGGCTGCGTGCTTAAGAGTAAGTCCCAAGAACCAATTTAATCAAAATAAAAGGCATACAATTCAGAGATTTATAGCAAAAAAACTTCTACTGTACATCATTGCCGCATACCCTGGCATTAGAATAAGACAATACATAAAGAACAGTTTCCTATTTAGAGGAGCTCAAAGGAGATAATGGCAACATGGGAAGGAAGAGAGAAGAAAAGGTCATGGCCCACAAATATTGTCAGGAGATACAATTAAGCATAATATTTCCCATTAGGAACGAGACTTTACTGAATAACTAGCTTGAGCTGGGAATTGAATGGTGAGAGATGAGAGTGCTTCTAGCTGCTGAGAACTTGGCTGGGGGCAGGAGAGACCTTAAAAGATCTCTCAGAAATCATAAAATGGTGTTTGTGTGGGGATCAGTTTTCAGAGACTTTCAGGTCTAAGCAAAGTCACTGTACTTGCTAATCCATAATACAAAAAAGGATTTTTATTCCTTTTTAATAAAAAGCTTAATTAAAGCTTTGGACTATGGGGTTGGCGAGATCTGCTAAACAGTTTTTATGCCGACGTGCCCGGAGAGCCTTTCGAAACAGTTGTTATTTTGGCATCCCTAGAAGGAAGACGTCGTTTCTCACCCTTGCTTTTTATGTTTTGTTTGTCTAAAAGTTGAGCAACAATGTGCAAACAGCATTGTTACAGCATACCAGACTTCTTGTCTAATCCCTAACAATGAAAGTGTAAGATGCTCTTAAACATTTGAACTCTTGGTTCAGGAAGGTGACTAAACTCCTAAGCCTTTGTCTAAGCTGCTCTGATATCTAAATAAAATTCCCACTGTTGCTAACACCAGCACAGGGCCACCAGAGGTGACAATGGGTGGAAGCAGCCATATATCAAAAGTCAGTTAAACTTCTCAAAGTGTGTGAGCAATGCACTCTTTCCAGTGACACACAGGTGACTATATACATGTACATTTGCAACTCTATCCCCACACTGAGCACCAGCACCCTAACCCTAACACTTCTGTTGAGATATTGAATTTCTGGAGACCAAAGAATTCTGGAAAGCTCTAGTTCAGGCTGATGCATAAGCACATTAAAAAAATATATATCAAAGAGAAAGGCACCCCAGTGAATTGAAAGTCCAACATTTTCTCAATAAGGAGCTGTTGTGACAAAATAGTGACAGTGGTGTTTACCAGGCAGAGATACGGGAGCATAGAGACAGATGGGAAGTGTAACAAATTTCTCCCTTTCTCACTCAACGCCAGCTTGTTGCTTAGAACTCTGGGTGGGTAGTGACTAGTTTTCACTGGATGATTACTGTGAAGGTGGAGTGAATTAGAATACCTGGCTAGTTAACTGCTGACAAGTCCCAGGGCCATATGAAATGCTCCTTTCATATCCCCCCTGTCTCTACATTGACTACAGGCAGTTACTATTAGCAGGGCCAGTCGAATACATTTTGCTGCTTGAGGCAAAGACAAAATGGTGGCCCACTTTCTACATATAGGACTCAACTGGACTGGTAGCTGCATATTACAGTGGTGCCTCGCAAGACGAAATTAATTCGTTCCGCAAGTTTTTTTGCCTTGCGATTTTTTTGTTTTGTGAAGCACGGACTTTGGAAAAGCTTCAAAAAACACCAAAGTCTTCAAAACCTCAAAAAAGGCTACCACACCGCGTGCTATGAGTTGCTCCTTGAAGTGAATGCACGGTTTTAAGAAAAAGGAAACAAACTTGCAAGACAAAGGAAACAAACTTGCAAGACGTTTTCGTCTTGCGAAGCAAGCCCATAGGGAAATCCGTCTTGCGAAGCAACTGAAAAAACGAAAAACTCTTTCGTTTTGCGAGTTTTTCGTCTTACGAGGCATTCATCTTGCGAGGTACCACTGTACCTCATCACTGGTAACAAGACAGCATCCACCTGAAACAACAGGCTGTCAATGGGTATGCAAGGGGGCCTTGGGAACAGTGTGGGCCTGCAGTTGTCTTGCACCCACCAGCACTGGCTGCCTGAGTGGACTGGCTCCCCATTCCTAATGGCAGAGCTGGCTCAAGCATCTCCAGATGCTGATCTCTGGTTTGTAAGAGGCTTCCCCATTTTGTTTTGCTTGTTAAACTCTTTTGCCCCCACTCCCACGAAACGGAGGGGAAACATCTGTAATTTAAGAAATGCTTAGCAATCTCTCCAGAATCATGTTGATAAATAAACAAAACAGCAGATGAACATAAAACGTTCTTCTTCTTCCGACATGCAGCTCGAAAGCTACATTCAGGATAACATGAAAAAAGAAATGGTGGAGATCCAGCAGAATGCAGTGCAGAACCAGACGGCGGTCATGATCGAAATAGGCACAAATCTGCTAAATCAAACCGCTGAACAGACCCGCAAATTAACAGATGTTGAAGCACATGTAAGTACCAGTCGTTCAAGCTGAAGCTAACTCTGAACTCAAAGGACTCGTGTGCCCTATATTGTATGCTTTAAGTCAGGCTGGGCAATATTTGGTTTCCAACATTGTGATGTATCACAATGTCTGAACTAAGGATAGAACTATGTAGAGACATTGGCTGGCTTCACGTTTTTTTCTAACATTATGATTTTTGCGAGGCAGACTAACTTCATGATTCACGATATATTGCCAGGTCAAAAATTATGAAACCGATATCACAATATGGATTTCAAACCAGTTTGGGACGATATTATCGCCCAGCCCTACTAATCAGTCAATTAAAACTTACACTAGTAGACTGCACAGTATAAATCATAGCTCCAACGCTTGACAGCACCACAAAAAACCTGATCTTAGTCACAAATCTTTGTGGATCTTTGCGTTTTTCACATAATAACAAAGCAACCAACCAATCATAGAACACATTTCAGGACACAGGGGAGACATACAAATTGTTTAGGGGATCTCTTATATAAATTACGAGGATCCATAAGGATCTATGGTTCTGTGAGGGGAAACTGGTCTCCTTGCAGCTCCTAGCACCTAGAACTCTTTGAGGGAAGCTATGAATGTTTAACATGGTATGATACTGCTTTAAAAGTATACTGCAGATGGAGGTTTGCTGTTTACATAGCACTCTAATTTGCAAAGTGTTTCAAGAAGGTTAATGTTATTCCTATTCACCAGCACAGTGGGACATGGTGGCCCTGTGGGTTAAACCACAGAGCCTAGGACTTGCCAATCAGAAGGTTGGTGGTTAGAATCCCCGTGACAGGGGGAGCTCCCATTGTTCGGTCCCAGCTCCTGCCAACCTAGCAGTTTGAAAGCACGTCAAAGTGCAAGTAGATAAATAGGTACCGCTCCAGTGGGAAGGTAAATGGCGTTTCCGTGCGCTGCTCTGGTTCGCCAGAAGCGGCTTAGTCATGCTGGCCACATGACCCGGAAGCTCTATGCCGGCTCCCTTGGCCAATAAAGCGAGATGAGCACCGCAACCCCAGAGTCAGTCACGACTGGACCTAATGGTCAGGGGTCCCTTTACCTTTTACCTTCATGACTGTTTAACATGGTATGATACTGCTTTAAAAGTATACTGCAGATGGAGGCTTGCTGTTTACATAGCACTCTAATTTGCAAAGTATTTCAAGAAGGTTACTGTTATTCCTATTCACCAGCACAGTGGTCAAACTAATGTTTGAAACCGAGAAGTTCTGATCTGAACTAGCATCAAAATTCAGAGCTGAGTCCAATTTGCAGCACTCAGGCTGCAAAAACTTGGAGTGACCTAAGTTATGCACCCCTTATGCAAGGCATAGTCTGCAATGGAATTTGGATAAGCCTGAGCATTTCAATGGTTATAATTTAGTTGCAGGATAAATCAAAAGATTGAACTGAGTGGGAGAAAGGTTAGGGAGTAACAGGAAGCTACAAAGAAAAATAAATTGTCACATTTTTTTTCAAGTTGTTGTTCAAGTCCCAAATCAATTGTGGGGAACAGAGACATTCCCATACTCAGATTGGAACAACAACAAAAATTGCTCTTCATTTTAGATTTCAAGTCAGATCTCATCCAAAAATATGGTTATTATGGAGTAACCGCAAACTATTATATTCACAGAAAAAACAATATAGATATTTTGAAATAATAAATTCATTTCAGAACTCCTTACATTCTTAGAATAAGCTAAGTAAGCTTTTCGAGTGGAGCTTGTGTATAGTTACAGTTATTTTCCAGACTTTTAAACTAAAGTGAAGGGTGGTTGGGGAGGAAAACCTAGCGTTAGCACATAGCGATTGGTTAGTATAAAAACCAAAAGCATTCTATACAAGACCGAAAACAAGGCGACAAAATTCTGGAATGCACCATTTCATATTGACGGTGTGGGGTTATATTTTCAAAAGCTCTTCCAACATAGTAGTTCACCATGTGTGGTAAACTAAGTACACCAGGGAAAGGGTTCTGCTACACGATGACTCTCAGATCACTACCATATTTGCACTGTAATGTTGCTTCCTATAAAGACGGAAACACTTAAATCTCTACTTCAGAACAATACTAAATCATCCCCGCTTTATTCCATTTTTCATGTCCAAAGTGGTCCAAGGTCCAAAGTGTGAGTAGCAGAGTCAACGAAACATTTGTTTGATTGCTTCCGAAAAGTCATATGAATCAGTTTCAAACCATGTATAATGTCATACTACTGCAAACTTATATGTCTGAAGAATGCTTTTATAGTCAGCATTAGCTTAGAAGCTGAATATTTGTGCTGGTGACTGGGTTTGTACTGGGTTTAATTAACAATGTAAGGGGGTTAAATAAAGAACTACTCTTTCAACGACGCTAGTTCTGGCCACAGTGATCCACGCTCTGGTTATCTCCCAAATGGGTTACTACAATGTGTTATTTGTGGAGCTGCTCTTGAAGACAGTTCTCAGAAGCTTCAGGAGCCTCAGTTAGCATAGACTGCCGGAATACTGACTAGTGCGTCCTAATTTACCCATATCACAGCAGTTTTAACAGAACTGGCTGTCAGTTTATTTCGGGGCCCAACTGAAGGAGTTGGTTCCTACTTTAAAATTCAAAATGGTATGGGGCCCAAATTTCAGGAGTGTGTGTGTGTGTGTGTGTGTGTGTTTCATTTCAACCTGTTGCTGCTCTTTAAGATAGTCTACAGAAGCCCTTCCTATGTTCCTCTTTCACCAGAGGGACAAATATTATTACTAAGGAAGAGGGTTTCCTTGGCAGTGTACCCTCAGTGATGGAATGTCCCCGCAAGAAGATCACTGGCACCAACATGGCTTAATTTAGGTACCAGGCAAAATCATTTTGATTTTTTGAGGCATTTTAATAGACTTTAGTGAATTAATTGTGCAAGTTTTGGTACATTTTGAAGTTTCATCTTCTATTTTCTTAATATTTTGTGTTGTCTGTTGCCTTGGAACTTGATATGATAAAGGACAGTGTGTGTGTGTGTGTAATATCTTCTAATTAATGAATGAATTCCTCTGCAACAATTTGGAAATACCCTTAAGTGTGAAAACATGTCCTCAATGACCATTCAACATGAAGGATGTGAGTAATAAATTCCTCCTGCCAACTGAAGCCAAATTCTGATGAATTAAAAGAGTTATTTTAAAACACAATGAGGAGCATGCAGCAGAATGGAATGCTAAGCAACAGTCCATGTGACAATTTTGCTGCCTCATTCTTAAAAACAGATGTTGTTCTTGAGACTTCAAGAATAAGCAGCGGATATCATACTAACCTGGAACTATGGAATGATTGATCAAGAAAGAAAAACAAACCCTATCTGCAGGTACACCCACAGTGACCTAGAAGTGACTCCAGTCAGCGTGGCAACTTAGAAAATCACCACCACATCCACAAAATGGCTGTCACATCCAGGAGGCTACAACTGTGGGTGCCCTTGGTCATTCATAAAACTGGGAACAGCTCAGGTCACGACACACAAGACTGATACGGCCCACATATATTGCAACTTGTCTTCTGCAAACATAGACATAAGTAAATGTCACTTACATTTTATTAAACCTTCAAGAGGTTTTAGCTTTCCTTTCATTCAGGTAAATAGTGATGATAGTCTAGGTATTTTAGGACGGGATTAATTTGAAAATTATTCTGAATTATCTCAAATATGATCCAAAATTGCATTTCTCAAAATGTAGGTACTGAATCAGACAACAAGGCTTGAGCTTCAGCTTCAGGCGCATTCAATTTCAACTATCAAACTAGAAAGGCAGATTTCAGATCAGACCAGCGAGATAGGAAAACTGCAAGAAAAAAACAGGTAATAACTCTTCCTATCTGGTAAAGTATTATTGTTCTCAAATGTGCTTTATTCCCAGCAGGGAAATCTATAATGAGATGATGAATTGAAATGACCTCAGGATATTTCAAATGAGCATCAAGTCTTTTGTAACAATGAACAGAAATGGAGATGACTTTTTTAACACCAGGAAATATTATTTGTATGCATGGAATTTGAAATGTGCCAGAAGTTATGGGGCCACATTCTTCATTCCCAAGACCATGTGTGCAATATATAGAATTCAACTGACATGCACATAGGTCCTGTTGAAGAAATGAAAATAACCATCATTTAAAATCTAAGTTCTCTCCTGCTTGCAAAATAACCATCATTTAAAATCTAAGTTCTCTCCTGCTTGCAAAAGCTCTGTAGCTTTTAGTCTTCACCCTAAAGTCCCCACTTTTCCTCCTACCTACAGATAAGCAGAGACTACAAATAACAAAAACTGATATGCGATTTGGAAATGGAGAATAGCTCCGCAGATTAGTCATTTCAGCAATACTGTAAAGATGGCCTTCATCAATCTTGTGCCATCAATATATTTTGGACCACAAGCCCCATCACCCCTAGCTTTCCACTGTTGTGCTGGCTGAAGTGATGGGAGTTGCAGTCTAAAAAAAATGCAGGGGGGCTAGGTGGGTAATGGGAGCTATAAGAGAATAATAAGCAATCAATGGATGCCCTTAGCTTACATGTGTAATTCCTTTGAACTTGAGGAATGACTATCAGGTCTTGAGCTCATTAAAGGCATCCCATTGCCTTGAGAGCCTCAAGGTCCATAAATAGCAACACCCTAGTGGTCCTGGGCCCTAAGGAAGTTAGATTAGCTTCAATCAGAGCCAGGGCCTTTTCAACACTGGCTCCGGCCTGGTGGAACGCTCTGCCTCATGAGACCAGGGCCCTGCAGGATCTGATTTCTTTCCGCAGGGCCTGTAAGACAGAGTTGTTCCGCCTGGCCTTGGCTTGGAGCCAATTTGATTCCCTCCCCCTCTTTCTTTTTTCTTTTCCTTTCTCCTCCTGCGATGAGGCTACATATTAATATTTTAATGTTTCAATATTTTAATGTTGTATTTTAATTTTGTTTTTAAGTCGTATTCATTCAACTTGTTTTTATTATTGCTTGTTAGCCGCCCTGAGCCCGGCCTTGGCTGGGGAGGGCGGGGTATAAATAAAATTTATTATTATTATTATTATTATTATTATTATTATTATTTCCCACTCAGAAGGCAGCATTATTTATTTATTTATTTAGCAAAAAGTGCCAGGTTGTGTCTCACCCACTTGATCATACTAAGGAATATAATGGGAATGAGTTCCTGCCTATCAGATGACAAAACAATCCATCTCTTGTCTGTGTGTCTTTCGCTAGAGCCATATTCTAAACCTACCTGGTGTGACAAGGTGGTGGATTTGAAATATCCTTTATTTACCATTTCCCCCACCAAAAGGGGGGAAACTCACCCTTCATTCCTAATGAGAAAGCTTATTTGATTGCCAGGCAAAATCTGGCTGTCTAGCTGCGCTGGATGCCGCAAAAATGTTACTGTGATTTTCAAACCACCAAAGAGATAAGTGTTTGATTCCACTCTTGGCTTCCTTTTGTATTAATTGAGAGCCAGACATGATCCCTGCTTGCATCCATTCTCAGCGTACAACATCAAAGGACTTGGAGGCCCTTTTTGTTTACCCAGAACATTTTGAATGACAGCTGGCCAACAGAACTGTTAACATTTCTTGCTGAGCTGGGATCACATTAGGCTAGCTGGAGAAAAGAGGGGGAACTGTGAACTTTGCTTACTGCATAAGCCTCATGCGTGATCTGCAGTTGGCTAGTCTCACATGGAAGAGAAATCAACCTTTCTGTTCTCCAAACTGGATTGTAATCTGCTACCGACACAATTTTTCAATGGTAAATGCATAATCAGCCCATCTGTTCGGCTTAACAGTCCTCACAGGGAGAAGCTGATGTGTCAACAGCTATATTACAGAGAAAGGGGAATTGTTTTCTGAAATGAAGATGAATTATGTTTGGAATCATAGGGTTGCCATCCTGTGCTTCTAACAGTACAATGTGGGGTTGAATGTAAAATGAGCCAAGCTGTATGATTCAGCTGAAGTCCTATGCTGAAAGGACTTTTCATTTCTGGTAAACATGAGTGCTGAAGGGAAAGGGCATGTTTTCATATTTGTCTTCACTCCCTTGCTATATTTGTGCATGCTCCTGCAAGGTTTGTTTTATGCAAACAAGATACTTTACTCAAGGGGAGCAAAGAAAATATGGGTTCACTATTACAATGTGATTTATTGCGCCAAGTGCAGGGATAGCACTTGAACACACTTGTCCTTCGCTACATGCAGAAAAAGCAGCAAATATTGCTAGAACAAGTATACCATGGGACCTGAGTTGTGAAAGATTTTCTCAGCATACATAGGAGAAGTGTAAAATGAAATCCGGTCTGCTGATCCAACACAGCTTCTAATGCACGTGATCGATGCTGAACAGCAGTTACCGTATTTTTCGCTCTATAAGACGCACCAGACCACAAGACACACCTAGTTTTTGGAGGAGGAAAACAAGAAAAGAAATATTCTGAATCTCAGAAGCCAGAACAGCAAGAGGGATCGCTGTGCAGCGAAAGCAGCGGTCCCTCTTGCTGTTCTGGCTTCTGCGATAGCTGCGCAGCCTGCGTTCGCTCCATAAGATGCACACACATTTCCCCTTACTTTTTTGGAGGGAAAAGGTGTGTCTTATAGAGCAAAAAATACGGTATTTGAATATGATGTCTTCAGGGCAGGACATATACAGCAGGACTGCTTGATTTATGCATATACAGCAAAACCAAACATGGTATTGATTGCGGAATTCAGCATCGTGAGAATCTCAAATTTCATTCCCCCTGCCCAGTTCTAAAACCGTGAAGCGTCAACGGTCTGAAGATGCATTTGAAAGCAAGTTTGGAACGGCTGCTGTTTTCTCAGCTGCCAGAGGGGCAGTTGAATCAGATTTGCTAGGCATTGGCTTTAGTGGCCTGCACAGATCCCGATTCTCTTTTACAGTATGCTGTCAGAATCGGAGTAAATAATGCAAAAGAGTGAAAGTTGCAGAATTAGGCAAAATTAAAAGCTGCAGAGTTGACCAGAATAAAAGGCTATTGTGTATATTGTACTGAATTCACATCATGCATTCATGTTGTAGAATTTAGATCATCAGAGCAAAGGAATATGTGTTTCTTCTAACACAGGGTTGCCCAAACTTAGGTTTCCAGCTGTTTGTGCACCACAATTCCCATCATCCCCAGCCATTGATCCTACTAGCTAGGGATGAAGGGAGTTGTAGTCCAAAACCAGCTGGATATCCAAGTTTGGGAAACCCTGTTCTGAAACATGGCACTGTGGGTCTCCTCCCACCGCAAAACCCACTACAGTGGTACCTCGGGTTACATACGCTTCAGGTTACAGACTCCGCTAACCCAGAAATAGTGCTTCAGGTTAAGAACTTTGCTTCAGGATGAGAACAGAAATCGTGCTCCAGTGGCACGGCGGCAGCAGGAGGCCCCATTAGCTAAAGTGGTGCTTCAGGTTAAGAACAGTTTCAGGTTAAGAAGGGACCTCCGGAATGAATTAAGTACTTAACCTGAGGTACCACTGTACTATTTGTAAGGAACAGATTAGGGAATTAGATACTACGTTCAAATTACCATGATATAAGCTTGCAAAAGACTTTACTTTTTGTTCACCATTAGGAGCTGAGGAACAGGAGAGGCACTCGGGTGTCTCACCAGACTTCGTATGGCAAGTAACTTCTGACCAGAACCTACAGTGGAAACTTGTGGTTCCTTAGCTGGCTCAGTTTTGCCCCCCCCCCCACTTTAGCCACGTAAAAGTGCTAAACCAATAACAGTGTTTTCTTCTCCCTCTTATTTTTTTTTTAGCTTTCTGGAAAAAAAAGTTATTGATATAGAAGACAAGCATACGTCCCAGTTACAGTCGATTAGAGATGAGAAAGATAAGCTCCAGTCACTCGTGTCCAGACAGAACTCCACAATAGAAGAACTAGAAAAACAGCTGGCCACGGCCACAGCCAACAACTCGTTCCTGCAAAAACAGCAACACGATCTGAGGGAGACTGTGCAGAGCCTGTTCTCTATGATTTCTACACCAAACCGTAAGTGGAGTAGAAGACGCTAATTGCTGCAGGGAGAAACAATTTCCTTTTTGGTGAGCCTTCCCCCACCTCTGCAATGACCCTCAGATTATTTCCAAGTGTAAAGTATAATTATAACAGGTATGCGTAGGCTTACGCCAGTTTGTTGCCTATCCATGTGGGTAAGAAAGAAAGGAATGATGAGGGCCAAAGATACTCTGAGCCTGGCACCAGCGTGAGATCTGGTTAGCCCACTTCCCTGTGTGTGTGTCGAACCTCATACCATAGTAATTCTGAGAATGACAAGCCTGCGGGTCACCCACAAGGCCAAAGCCTCTGGCACCATGACAGTGTGACCACAGAGGACTAACTTCTGCCAAAGACAATTCTGGTTGCTCTCTAGTATCTGAATTAAATTAACCCTTTGAGGCGCCAGAGGCTGTCTTTTCCAGCTTGTGTGACACCAGCAATGAGGAGGACCCAGCTAACGCCAACTAAAGCCCTTCACAGTCCCCGTTTTGTGATTCTAGGGGGTTTCTCTGAGGTTGATTAGGTTTAGCTCCCACGCTTTACACAAAATCTCCCAAGCCGTATGCACAGAATTGAAAGTAACACGTTTAAAATGTGACAGGGATGCTACTTGCTGTTAATTGTTAACGGTCTCAGAACTTGAGAAGATATGAACAAACTTTTACTCCATCATTTATTTACCATGATTCTATATATTCAGTGCTATTTTTCTAGAAAAAGAGGTGCCAGAACTCATTCTTCTTCTCTTAGAATGGCAATGGTGCCCACCTGAGAGGTGCCAGAATTGAGTTCCAGCTGAAAAAAGCCGCAAGCAAACTCATTCCCCAAGTGTGGAGTTTATTTAATGTAGCCAAAACAGTACCATCCACACACATGAAGACAGTATTGGCATGCTTGATGAACTGCATATTTTGCAGAAGCACAAAAAAGAAGAAGAAAAATGGAATCACAGCAGCCCAATGGCATACTGAGCATACTAACTGGTTGTTGGAAGAAGGAAGAAAACTGGGGTGGGGGACGATGACTGAAATAAGGCATGGCTAGCTGAACTGCTGCATTCTTCACTGCACATATTTTATTGCAGGTCCATTTCTATTTACAAATACTGTATTTTTTGCTCTATAAGATTCACTTTTTCCCTCCTAAAAAGTAAGGGGAAATGTGTGTGCGTCTTATGGAGTGAATGCAGGCTGCGCAGCTATACCAGAAGCCAGAACAGCAAGAGGGATTGCTGCTTTCACTGCGCAGCGATCCCTCTTGCTGTTCTGGCTTCTGACATTCAGAATATTTTTTTTTCTTGTTTTCCTCCTCCAAAAACTAGGTGCGTCTTGTGGTCTGGTGCATCTTATAGAGCGAAAAATACGGTAATTATACATATAGTTACGCAAACATAATAAACACAGAACCAATTCAGAATGTTTTCTTCTTCTTCTTTAAGCAAAACCACCATGCCCTATACAGGACAATATAGTCCTCAAAGGCCTAAATATAGCCTGTTAAGCATATTTCCAAAACTCTGCGTGTTTCTGCTGATGTTATCTCCTAAGTTAGTGCACAAACAAGTAAACAAGCTGTGTTAGCCTCAGCACCAATGTGGGAAAAAAATAAAATCCTGAACACTTGCCAGTGTCGGGGGGGGGGCGCTTCTAAAAGTGTCAACTATCAGAGGAGTGTGGAAAAACAATTAAAAAGCTGGAAGCAACCTTGTACTTTAAGGAAACCAAATTTTATGAAGCAGATCTAAAAGGTAAACAATCTGAAAGGCTTCGAACAAATGAGGCAGAGGAGAGAATAGTACATAGCTAAAGTCAGCTCTGTAGAAGTTTTCTTAGAGGTTTTTCAAATACAATGGCCATTTGAATGCATTTATATTATATGCTTAATATGTGTACTTGCTTTTCAGCATCCAATAATGCTCTGGAAACTGGAGGAGAACACATCAGTTTCAAGGACTGTGCCGAAGCATTCAAAGCAGGACTGACAACCAGTGGTGTCTACACATTAACAGTGCCAAACACAGGAGATGCGAAAAAGGTAAAACATTCTCTTGATTAAATTTAGGCAGGACCAGATCCTCCTTCAATATTTTCCCCCCAATATCATTGTGTCAGTTTTAAGTACTTTTAAACTCACCATGAAACTCTGCTTTCCAATTTAGAAAAGGAAAATGCAACAACAGCAGTGCAGTCTTATGAAAGAGTGCTAAGAATGCTTTCCGTGTCCATCCTTATGTAGATCAACAGTCTGGAGACTGTCCAGTTGCAAACTTTGTTGACCACTATGATGTATAGTTGTCCCCATCTAATTGTTCTTCAGTAGCTAGATTGATGGCCCCACCCCTTCTGCAAATTCACAACACAACCACATTCATACACTGAAGGAGGCCAAGAAGCTGAGGAACAAACAAATTAAGAAAACATGGGAAGGGGAAATACGCCCTCAATAGCTTTATGCAGCTCACCATTTCATAGTGACACAAGAGTCTCGACAGGAGTGCCAGACATGTCAGCCGGAGAATCCCCCAGAGCATTCAGGAATCTGTCAGATACCAGCAGTCTTCAAAAGCAGACTAACTCACTGGGTCCCACATACTTGAAGATTTAGCCCAAACCTCACCAGAGAGTGGTCTGTCTGAGGGACTTCTGGCAGTACCCTCACTGCGAGAAGTGAAGTCACAGGGAACCAGGCAGAGGGCCTTCTCGGTAGTGGTGCCCACCCTGTGGAACACCTTCCCATCAGATACAACTTTTAGAAGACATCCAAAGGCATCAAACATAACGTTTGATGTTTTATTTTATTTTTTTATGTATCTGTTGGAAGCTGCTTAGCGTGGCTGGGGCAACTGAGTCAGATGGTCAGGGTACAAATAATAAAATGATGATGGTGACAATGGATTCATAGTGAACACACACACAATCAACAGAGTATTTCCATTCTGCTCTGTGGCAAAGACCAGGTTGAAGGTATGACCAGTTACATGTATTGCACCACTGATGTATTGAAAAAGCCGCATAGCTATCGTGGAGGCCATGAAGCCCTGATATGACCTATCTGAAGCAGTTTTGACATGGATATAGATGCCTCCCCCCACCCTCAACAACACTGTGAAAGGGTTCTCCAACCCCAACGCTGAACCTACCTCTGCCAGCTTGGTCAGGGAGATTGTAGAGCAGTTGGGTGGACAGTACACTAGAAACATCTGGTCCACATTGGCTCTCACTGTGTCAAACATAAACCACTTTTAGCACTGTAGTTTCAATATTCTGCACTTGGATATCTACTCAGTTTTGTAAGTGACTTCAACAGCCTTCTCAGTATCTTACACGTCAGTCAACAGGCTTATGGTGGAACATGTCAGCTCTACATATTTCAAGTAATCATCAGGTTTCTGCATACCACTGTTTTACTATGTTTCTGTAAAGAGCTCTTTTTTAAAAAAGCAAAACAAAACACCCACCCAAAATCAGGGTCATTGTTAGGCCAGTAATTAGGCAGTATGATTGATGATGCTATTTTTATTCCCAGACCTGCTACATAGAATACAATGATTATAGTGTTTAGACTTCATCATACTGACTCTTATTTGCAGAAGAAGTTTAATGGATTATCACAGCCTTAGGAGTGCAATCCATCAAACACTATTATTGCTCTGCCTTCATTCATTTCAGTGCAGTTTACATGGAGCCACCTATAGCACCCCTTGGAAATTGAAGTTTTGCAGAAGCAGTCCTGGTGGGTATCACTGCATATGGAAGCTGCAGAATTGCTACCATTACATCAATAGAGAAAATATGGGTGACATTTTTGTAGGCTGGGATAGATGTCCAAATTATTATCTCAAACTGCCATTTATTTCAGGGGTTATTGATGTTATTTTACTTACTTTGTGAGCGGTGAAACAGAATTGCCTTTCATTTGTTAGACTCTGGCTGTTTGTGTTTTGATCTTTTTCCTCTCGGCGTTTATTCTGTTTTGATCTTTTTCCTCTCGATGCTGACTCTAAATTCTCAAGAGACTTATAAACACTGCTGCACAATGTATTTTACTGGGCTTGTTTTCCCCCCTGCAAGCTTTCATTGGAAAGCACAGTGTAAAACTGACATGCTAAAAACTGACAAGGCAAAAAACCACTGTACTGTTGTTAGAAGTGATCTCATTTCTCCCCTATCTTAAGAAACAATAATCATTTAAGGGCCATTTTATATTTACTTACTACATGCAACTGAAAAATAGCTTGAGGCAGGTTAGTGGGACCCCATAGAAATATCACACCATCATGCCACACCACAAACAGCAGAAGTTTCAAAAACTCTTTGCTCGGTGCCAGGGAGGGCTGCTGTTTGAAAAGCACATAGCCAAAATCTCAATGAGCACGTGGTTGTTTAGAGTCTAACTTTGGCCTCCCGTTTCATAGAAATTCTATACATTCTGTTGCCAAAATGTTCTTTGTGCACTTCAATGATTTTGTGAATCCTATGATTGTTTACTCTTTCAGTGCAACACCCATTTGGAAAACCCTTGCCCTTTTAAATACTAAATTACACCTTTTAGTAGCCGAAACGTTCAAACCAATTCTGTTGAGGAAACTGAAGGGCCATAGTAAATAACCTCCTGAACTAGAATTAGTCATGCATTTTTTGAAGGGGATGCATTCCATCTACCACGATCTACCTAATCCAATCCTTAATTATATGGGCTTCTGCCCATTAATAATGCTCCTTAGTTTTCAGCATTATGTAGGTCTCCCCCAGAGCAACAAAGAAAGGCCTTCAAAAACAAAACGAAAACAGAAGTGTTTTGGAAACTAAAATTGGCAGCAAAATACAGGAGGAGACTTTAGCTAACATTTTAACCATTTCAGGAATATGGTTTCATTGCAACACAATCTGCAGCCCTACAGATGCCAACTCCCATCAGCCTCAGCCAACAAAGCTAATGGACAGGTAGGATAGGAATTGTAGTGCAGCAACAAGTTTCCTTTGCCTATCTGTTGGAGAGGCCTCTGTGAATTCATGAATCTCTAAGTTTCATGAAACCTCCGCATCAGACTAGATCAGGCATAGGCAAACTCGGCCCTCCAGATGTTTTGGGACTGCAACTCCCATCATCCCTAGCTAACAGGACCAGCGGTCTGGGATGATGGGAATTGTAGTCCAAAAACATCTGGAGGGCCAAGTTTGCCTATGCCTGGACTAGATGGTTAGCATAGGCAATTTTAAGGGCAATAATGGAGACCAATAAGGAAAATAATGGCGGCAAGTTGTTGTTGTTGTTGTTTAGTCGTTTAGTCATGTCCGACTCTTTGTGACCCATGGACCAGAGCACGCCAGGCACTCCTGTCTTCCACTGCCTCCCGCAGTTTGGTCAAACTCATGCTGGTAGCTTCAAGAACACTATCCAACCATCTCGTCCTCTGTCATCCCCTTCTCCTTGTGCCCTCAATCTTTCGCAACATCAGGGTCTTTTCCAGGGAGTCGTCTCTTCTCATGAGGTGGCCAAAGTATTGCAGCCTTAGCTTCAGGATCTGTCCTTCCAGTGAGCACTCAGGGCTGATTTCCTTCAGAATGGAGAGGTTTGATCTTCTTGCAGTCCATGGGACTCTCAAGAGTCTCCTCCAGCACCATAATTCAAAAGCATCAATTCTTCGGCGATCAGCTTTCTTTATGGTCCAGCTCTCACTTCCATACATCACTACTGGTTGCTTTCTACTTGTCAGTAATGGCGGCAAGTAGAAAGCAACAATTCCCCTTCAACTTTCAAATGAACGATTGATATGACAGGGACCGTTTATTTGTGTACAACTAGTGCAGGAGCACTTTGGACTTGTCCCCTGCATGCTCAGGGCAGTTTTTCTCCCTCCACAGCATCCTTGAGTTCATACTTGTTATCTATCTTGCTGGATTAAGGTAACAACGTTTGCATAGCAAGCAGCTCATTTTAGTTATAGAAGTTCACCGGGGACTCTCAGCCTAGCCTACCTCACAGGGTGGTTGTGAGGATTAAAGGATGAGGGGGAAGAACCATGTATGTGCCACCTTGAGCTCTTTGGAATAAAAGTTGGCGTAAAAGCTATTAATACAACAACAACAAAAATGCTATGGAAATGAGCGAGTAAGTGTCTTCCTATTCCCTCCTCCCATTTACAGTAATGCTTCTTTTGCCAGAATTTCTATCAGATAGAATGAATCAAATGAAATGTGAGTAATTTCAATGTTTGTATGTACTGACAGACATACTGTGATATGGAGACCAGTGGAGGAGGTTGGACGATTATTCAGCGACGCTCAGACGGCAAAGTTGACTTTGACCGGACGTGGGCGGAGTACAAAGCGGTAAGGCAGAACTGCCATAATCTTGAACAATTTAACTTCTGAATAGCTTTGATTATAACTGAGGTCACCCACACAATTGGAGGTTATAAGATCTTTCATAGCTCTGGACCTAAGTTCCTTTTAGCCAGAGAAGGCAGGAGGATGAAACTAGGGTCTTCTACAGGCAAACCATAGGCCCAGTAGCTAAGCTCTAGATGTTTAACATGAATTATAAAACTTAGATCTATGTAATAAGGCGTTTTCTTCGGGTGAAACTAGAGCAATCTTACCTGCCTTATGTTACTGCATGAAAGGCATCTGTGTTTTAAAAAGGAATTTTTAGCCCACACATTGGCTATTAACACGGTGATGTTTAATTTATGGTGTTGTTTTTTTTTTTAATATTAATGGATATTTCCACTGGCATTTTGCCCCACAGTTAGCAAGAACAAAGTTCCATTTTGTTTCCAGACTCCTAAGTTTACGTTTGTTGAAATCTACTTCTCAAAAAAATAGAAAGACCCAGAAATTTTGGCATTGCGAAGTGTTTTATGTGATGACAGATTGACAACCGTAACATTTTATTTTTTGGGATGGCGTGACCTGCTGACTTCAGAGTCAAACAAAACTAATACAGTTAAAATGTCCAATTTGGATTACAGGGATTTGGGAATCCTTCTGGGGAGTACTGGCTGGGCAATGAGTTAGTTTCCCAACTAACCAATCAGAAGCAGTATGTTCTTAGAATACAGTTGAAGGACTGGGAAGCAAATGAGGCATATTCCTTATATGAACATTTCTATCTTGCAAACGAAGAACTAAAATACAGGTAAGTCAACGCTGAAAAGAGCTAGACTATTGCTCGTCTATAAACTTAATTGCTACTTTTTTTTTTAATGTTATAACCATTTGACAAGGAACCAATATATTGACTTGAAAGATAATGGGAAATGGTGAAATGCAAAATGCAGCAGAATCCTATACACATGGCCTTTCCGATGGAAGCCCTGTTGAGTTCAACAGAAATTACTCCCCAGTATGCATGTATAGGATTGCAACCCTAAGCTCCTTTTTATTGTTTTGAAGATAGAAGCATGCCTATTCCCCATGGGTGGAAAATCACCTGCCGAGAGGGCATTTTGAGTGGAGAAACGGGCAAGAGGAAGCGTCAAGCAATTCCTCCACTTAAACTCAAAGCCTTCCCAGTTTGGGAAAAAGATACACCTTGTTCGGGCATCAGTCACTGAGTACAGATCACCATAGGATCTTTTCCATTGCCTTACTAGCTCTGACAGTCAATGAAGAATTCATGGTAATTTATTGTACATACGTACCATTCTATAATATTTGCTGCACCTCAAAAGGGATGTTTTAGAGTTGGAAAAGGATCAGGAAAGGGGAACCAAGATGATCAAGGTGCTAGGGAGACTCCTCTATGAGGAAAGGTTACAACATTTGGGCCTTTTTGTTTTAAGAAAAAAAGGAAGAGTAAAAGGGGACATAATAGATTATGAAGTGTGGAGAAATTGGATAGCAAGAGGTTTTCCCTCTTATGAAACTAGAACCTGAGGTCATCCAATGGAGCTGAATAGTGGAAGAGCAAGAACAGACAAAAGAAAGTATAGTTAAATAATGGAGTTTGCATCCATCATATGTAGTGATGGCCAGCAACATGGATGGCTTTAAAAATGAATAATAATAATAATAATAATAATAATAATAATAGTTACAGATAGGTAGCCGTGTTGGTCTGCCATAGTCAAAACAAAACAAATTCCTTCCAGTAGCACCTTAAAGACCAACTAAGTCAGTTCTTGGTATGAGCTTTCGTGTGCATGCACACTTCTTCAGATACCTGAAGATATCTGAAGAAGTGTGCATGCACACGAAAGCTCATACCAAGAACTGACTTAGTTGGTCTTTAAGGTGCTACTGGAAGGAATTTGTTTTGTTTTGAATAATAATAATAATTTAATTTATATGCCTCCTATGTGATTGGGTTTCCCCAGCCACTCTGGGCAGCTTACAACACATATAAAAACACAACAAAACATAAAACATGAAAAAACAAAATATCCTATATGAGCAACAAACCAACCAATAAATTAAAAGAAACTAAAAACAACAATAAACAGTTTACAGTTTATTAAAGTCACTGCCAACCCCAACTAAACATTTAACCAACACCAACCCAACAAAAACAAAACAGAGGAAGAAAACTAGAACTGTTTAAAACATATTATCCAGTTGCCCCAACCCAAGAGCTGTTCAAGCAACAAATTTGTGGTGTAAGACTATGAGTGGCTACTAGATATGATGTCTATGTCCTCTGAATGCCAGTTGCTGGGCAGCACAATTGTGAGGAGTGCCGTTGTGCTCATGTCTTTGCATGTAGGCTTCCCAAGGGCATCTGACTGGGCACCCTGGGAACAGGGTACTGGGCTGGACAGACTAGAGTCTGCAGGGCTCTGCTTCTATTAAAAAATGAAGTACAAAGAAAGATTTACTAGCAAGGACATTAGTTTTTACTTAGGTACAGCCCACTTAAGCATTCTGTGGGTCACAGCAATATCCCAAAGAAAGCTTTTGTTTCTTCTTCATAAGGAAGCAAAATATCATTCTGACTCCAACGTAAATATTTCCTCATCTGAAAATAGTTAGGCTCTACAGCAGGGATTTTTTTAAAAAATCAAGGCAATATAATCTTTATAAAGGTAACTTTTGCAAAATGGGTCATTGCCCTTGTCCATTTACATTATTAAAAAGCAATTTCTACAGAACAAGATAGCTGTCTGCAAATATAGGTCCTTTTGAAATGCAACCAAGTTTTTGAGCCACAAAACGTAGTGTTTGAAAACATGTTTCACTTACGAAACACAGATTATTTTGATAGTCAACCTGACGGTGAAGCTATATAGCAACACTACTTGAAAGCAGTTTCTGCTTATCATTTTGAAAACTTTGAAATGCAAAGCAGCTGAGAAAAAGCCAAAATAAACACTGATATAGATTAAATAAAATGGCAGCTGCTGAGGGAATCCAACATAAACTAGCAATGACAGTCTCCCCTAGCCATCCACTGAACATGATCCATGCACAGATATAGCCTGAAAAAGGCTGCATGTACCACCAAGAGTTACATGTCTAGTGATTTCAGCTGTGCATACTTTCCCCAAAAGAAAATATGTAAATCTCGACTGGGAGATGGAGAGACTTGATCCGGACCTCACTGACTGCTGTTGTTCAAGCATCAGTCATTATATGTTGTGCATAGATATTCTAAAGCTCGGTGTATTGTACCTATAAGCCATGATGATACAGGAAGCATTTGGTAGATCTGGCTTTGTCAGACATTAAATGTTTTCAAACGCACAGGTGGAATGGTTGCCAGAAAATGGCTTCAGATATATGTCATCTGAATGCTCAGCGCTGAATCTGAGGCGATGTTCCCACGCTATATATCTGTAGCCATTTGCTGGCTTGCACTCACAGACATTTTCAAATGACAAGTAGGAAAATGTCAAAGGCCTTCACTTCATCAGGGCAATGAGACTGAATTATCAAACTTTGGATACATCCCCTCCAGGTTCTCTGTACTGCTCCTGAGACAGATCAGACTCCTTTCTGAATAACGTCTTAAATGTTTATAAATGCTAGCATAAAAAATAGACATATTTCAACTCTGTTATATAGCAATTGGCTTGAACAGTCTCTTTCTTTCAGAATCTTAAGAGAAGCAGTGGGAGGCTGAGAACTTTTGAAAAATAAGACCACTTCTTGCAGGAATATAAATTGTAAGCTTTCTAATTCCAACTTGGACCTGCAAGGAAGAATACTTTCTGTGCCAAAACACCAGAGCACTAGTGTTATATCCCAGCTGAAGAACTGTATGAGTTTTACCAGGTCTAGCAATTCCATCAATGTGAATTTGCATACAAAAATTATATTTTGAAGAGGAAAAAACACTTTCTTTGGCTTTAGATCGGGAGCAGAGAACCTGTGGTCCTTCCAGAAGGCTCTGGACTGTAATTCCCTTCAGTCACAGTTAATATCTATTCAAACCTCTTTGTTGTTTTTGCTAATCTAGTACAACAGTTCAGGAGCAAACAAGGCTATTTCTCTTCCAGAACAACACATTTTGTTGACAAGAAGTTCCTGGCATACTGTGTGCAAAAGACACATAGTAGATCATTAACTGGAGAACAGAACAGGATACTTCTTGGAAAACGCTTCCTTTCCAGCACAGACTTCACCACCACAATTGCTTCAGCATGTATTCGTTTGTTTCCCATTTTGCTTTTCTACAGGATCCACCTTAAAGGAGTTACGGGGACGGCAGGGAAAATAAGCAGCATAAGCCAACCAGGAAATGGTTTTAGCACAAAGGATGCAGACAATGACAAATGCATCTGCAAATGCTCACAAATGCTAACAGGAGGTAAGAGTAGCATTTTCTGCTCACTTCCTATTTTCAGACTCTTCCTATTTCTGCTGGCGCTGAATCAAGCCATAAAAGTAGATTTTGCCATGGTATCTGGGCAAAACCATGAAAAGTCTGAAATGTTGCAATTTGATGGCTTCCACGTTTTTCCATTTTGATGCTCACTTTTGAATAAATAGCACATAACCGATTAACCAAAAAGTGGACACATTCAGTTGCCAGGGCTGTGCTCAACAGAACAGCAGTAAGTTCTGGTTTTGCATCGCAGCAGCAAAAAACCTGGGACACTGCGATACAACCACTAGGACTTTATGACTGCAAGGGTGCAATCTGCAATGTAGCTTGTCCAAGTCAGATATGCAGACAGACAGAGGAAGTGAAGAAAATATGGGAGTGGCGAACAGTCAAATGATCAACTTTCTTCCTTCCTTTTGAATCGGTGTAATGTCACAATAATAGTATGACAGTGTTAACTGACGAAACCTGAATACAAAGTACTGTGACCTATAGCTAAATCGGACCTTGGGATGCAACATAGAATTAGATAATGGCTGCATTTGGACTAAATGCTCAACCATGGTTTATCATTACAAGACTACACCTAGTCTCACCGGGCTCACATGCTCCCCTTCCTATCTTCTCTTTCTGCAAGGAGGAGATTCAAAAAAAGGTACAGTTTCCATTTTAGGTGTCATTTGAACACTAAATTGTGGTTAATCTTAACTACAGTTAGCAAAAACCAGACAGCCTAATAAACTATGGCTTGGCTTGTTTCCACTAACTATAGTTATTACTGCCCAAAGTTTGTGCAGTCTTGCCCGATGTGGACCGGCTGCAGTTAATACTACTAATAAAAAACCTCTTCCTTGTGGCTACGGGGAAGAGAGCAGAGTGCATGAGCTCAGGGGAGGCTAGGCTAGTTCTCCTAACTCTAAACTATAGTTTAGCGTTTCGTTCCAGCGTGCTTGGTGCAGCTGCAGTTAACTCTATGCAGGCACTTACTGGGCTCTAAGCATTTTTGAACTCCTGGATTCCTCCTGATACCTCCAGTATCAGAGGCAAATACCATATTTTTCACTCTATAGGACGCACCGGACAAAAGGACACACCTTGTTTTATAGGGGAAAAGCCCACAGGAACCGCACACCCTTTAAGGAGCACGCGGCTCCTGTGGGCTTTTCTACGAAGAGGGAGAAGGGACTGACTAGCCGCGTCAGTCCCTTGTCCCTCCTGAGGAAAAGCCCGCAAGAGCTGCACGGAGCTTGTGTGCGGCTTTTGGGGGCTTTTCCTGCCTGCCTTCCCCCTGCATTCGCTCCATAGGACGCACACACATTTCCCCTTCATTTTTGGAGGGGAAAAAGTGCGTCCTATAGAGCGAAAAATACGGTACTTCTGAATGCCATTTGCTGGGGCATAACAGTAGGAAAGCTCATATCCTGCTTGTGGGATTCCCATAGGCAAGTGGTTGGCCACTGTGGGAAACAGGATATTGAGCTGGATAGGCCTTTGGTCTGATCCAGCAGAGCTGTTCTTATGTTCCTACCACAGGAACTTCACTCTGTAAACACTGCAGCAACTGCTATTACGCATAGTAATAACAATTAGAAATAACTGTGCAGGCCCAGCAAAAGTAACTAGCGCCACTAGAACAGCTCATTTTTTAAACTCACCATTTTTAGATATATCTAGGAACTATAAAACCTAGAGAATGGCAACAGAGGGGATTCTGTTGCCCAGAAGCGGATAAAATTTGCAGGCACGGCATCCTCCTCTGAAGGGATGAATACTTTCCACATAAGAAAAGGATAGCTGCTGTGGTTTTCTTGCAAAAGAAAGCTTCAGGTTCTGGGGTGCCTGAAATAATTCCCTATGGTTTGGGATCAATTTGTATAACAACAGTGTTTATAAGAGAGGTGCCCCTAGAGAAGAAACCTGCTAATAGGTCCAGGGATTTTTGTGTTTGTGGGTCTTTTAAAGTTGACTGAGCAGAGAATTAAAAGGGGGGCGATCAAATTTGATCCAGTGTGTTGAAGCACTTGATCCAGCACAAGGATCTCAGGATGAGTGCCAAGAGGGCTACATCATGTTGAACTTGTGCACTAAGATATATGTCTTTGATATAAAGCAGTTCCTGTTCAGCTTACTTAGAATGAGAGTAGCTAGAACAGCAGGTGTCAGGTGTATATAACATATACACATATACATATATTCTAGTATGTTATGTACGTGTGATTATTTTAAGATTTATAAAAAAAACTGAGAATCTGTATAAAAAACTTGAAAGCAATGCATCTATTATTATTTTTTCACACTCCCTTTCATTTATATTTTTTTAAACAGGATGGTGGTTTGATGCATGCGGTCCTTCCAATCTGAATGGCCTGTACTATCCATTGCGACAGAACACAAACAAATTTAAAGGAATTAAATGGTACTACTGGAAAGGCGCAGGCTACTCTCTCAAGGCCACAACTATGATGATCCGACCAGCAGATTTCTAAAAACATTTGCTCTTTGTATGAAGTGCCTATTGAAATAACTTCAAAATACTATATTTGACAAATATTTTAAGACCACAGATGCAGCTTAACTGGTTTTTTTTCCGCCTGGATAACATGCACATATATCCTTCGGGAATCAGCTTGTTTTCAACAGCCACTGAATTTCATCGCAATTAAATGTCAAGCAAGAAGAGGTATCTGATGCAATAATGATTTGGCAAAAGAGAACAATAAAAGGACTCCCAACCAGCTTAAGGTGTTTGTGCATAACTGGAACTGTGAAATACATCTAGATCGTAAACAGAAATTACTTAAGCTTTTGAAGTGATTCTTTATGCCCTTTTACTGAACTTTAATGACTGCCTTAAAACAAGGGACACTTATTTGGTCATCTTTATTGTATTCCTATTCCTATCTCATGCCATGGTTGTAATTATGTACATAAGCACATTGTTTTGTAATTACTTCCTGTAGTCTGATTCCTACCATTTGTAATCACATATTTGGGGATATTTGGTAGCCCATACTAGTATATTTAATAAGGATTTGTAAAAAATATTTCTATGCTTTACATCCAGTACCAAGTATATAATAATAGACAACTATTTCCCCCTTTTAATATATCAGATATTTCCATCAGTATTTTAAGTCAGAATAGCCCTGCAACACATATTGTGTGGTTAAATATATTTTGTAGGAAAATTGCACTTTTCTTCTTTCCTAGTTCCTTTATGTTTAAATAACACCCAGTAGTTGGGACATTTCTCGGTATTTTGGATGCATTTAAACAACAGCAAACTGTTTCTGCTTTCTCTGAGAATTAAGTACAGATTAGAGCAGGAGTATTGGGACCAGCTTCCCGGGTGAAAGTTGACATTCTGATAACAGATGATTGACAGGAGGGTTGCCCCCACCCACCTGTCAAAAGCCTTTTCACAACATTTCCACTTAGGAATCGCACCATAAGGGATGTTGTCAGCCCCATGTCTGGTGAATGGGGCGGTTTCATTAGAAATTTTACATGACTTGAAAGTTTGAATATTCCCGTACTAACAGGCCTTTGTCAAGAGAAGGTAAAGGGGAAGAATTTTTTTTGTCACCATTTGATTGGATATATTATGAGCACACTTCTGTTGTTGATCCATGTTCCAAGATAAAAAATTGACTTATTTCTGAATAAGTTAAAAAGTAAATCATGTATTACTTACTGGGGCTGCAGGGAAATCCACAGAGAGTTCATATGGTTCTTCAGACATCCAGTGGCCGTATTCAAGAGACCACAACACCTACAAAAAGATCAAACTATATTTAGTTGTATTCAGAAACTGGAGAGTAGTCTCTATGAATACATAAATAAAATAAATCAGAAGTTGAGCAGGCAGCACTATATTGGGGTTCTACTCCCCATGTCAGATTCTGGGAAGCTATGAATTATACATATAGACGTATCATGGCAAAGAAAACATGGCGCTATAAATTTTAGTCTAAAACTGTTTCTCAGAAGTGATATACTACTGTGCATTAAGACAAGATGAAAACTTAAAAGTCAAGGAAAAACACTAAGGAAAAGCTCAATGAAGGTTAAGGGTTTCCAAGTCTGTAGATATGGGTCAGACCCACAGTATTATTTCAGGTGTTTGGGATTTGGGGCATTTTTTTCTTTTCTTTCCTCCCTCTTTAAACAGATGTCCATGCTGCATCAGAGACTCCCTTTGAGGTGCCCTCAGTTTGAGAAGCAACTTTGCTGCATTACAAGGCAATCAGCTGTTCAAGAAGCACAACCACAATGCTCTTTTGAAAATGGAAAGCAACTGCCCATGTCTTCGGATCCTGGCCATTGAGCCCAAGCTCTACTTATTTCTTTTCTAGCACACTGTTCATTCATGATCTCAGGGTGGGCTACAGCATAAGGGGTTAAAACAACATCTTCACTATCAAACAGATAAAACACCTCACTTAAAGTAGTCATAAAAAGGTAAAGGTAAAGGACCCTTGACAGTTAAGTCCAGTCACGAACGACTCTGGGGTTGCAGCGCTCATCTCGCTTTACTGGCCGAGGGAGCTGACGTTTGTCCGCAGACAGTTTTTCCGGGTCATGTGGCCAGCATGACTAAGCCGCTTCTGGCGAAACCAGAGCAGTGCACGGAAATGGCATTTACCTTCCCGCCAGAGCGGTACCTACTTATCTACTTGCGCTGGTGTGCTTTCAAACTGCTAGGTTGGCAGGAGCAGGGAATGAGCAACGGGAGCTCACCCCGTCGCGGGGATTTGGACCACCGCCCTTCCAATTGGCAAGCCCAAGGCTCTGTGATTTACACCACAGCGTCACCCGTAGTCATAGGCAACTCCAAACTTGCTTAAAACTAAGCTACAACTGTGGAATTGAACTCCATCAAACTAAGGCAAAGGCTTGAGGTAAACAAGATTGGCGCCAATTGTACTTCAGCAAGTGAGGTACCTCTGCAAGAGAATACCAATGTTGATGTTAAAAAACGAGTCTTGTGGCACTTAGAGGGCACTTAGAGGGCAACAAAGGAAGCACAGCATAGCTTTTCATGCACTACAGTCATAAGATGCTGTCTTATTATGGCACTGGATGATCATGAAAGCTAAAGGTGCCACACAACCCCTTTTTGCTTTTGCTGCTGACTAAGGCTGCAGTGCTATACCCACTTACTTGGGAGCAAGCCCCATTGAAATCAGTAGGATTTACTTCACAGTAGACATGGTTACGATTGGGCTGTAACATGGTTGATGTAGGATTGAGCTGGAAAACAATGTAGCATAGAAACCAAGCTTGCTTGGCTGTTTTGAACAGATCTGATGAAAAATTCAAATACGTCTTATATCGGCTTGCAACTATGCCACTACTTAGTGGCATACATTGCAACTATGCCACTAGTCCCATGAGACAGAGAAGTAGAGAGGAACAGTGACTTTTATCTGTGCAGCATTAACTGCGAGTAAAAATCTACTTTCTTGCTACAGACCCAAGCATCTACCAAATATGTGTTCCTTAGATGCGTGAGTGGCTCCCCTTGATAGCATGTTTGTGGTTCAGCAGCCTATAACTGTGGAAAAGACCTGGTGGAAGTCAGAAAACCTCCTTTGTGTATGGCTTTTTTGGCCATAAAAAGTCACCCACTTGTAGCTGGTGATCTTTGGATACAAGTATATTTACCAAGTTTATTGCTTCTTTTATTTGGCAATCTGGTTAGAAAAAGGTTTCGGATGCAAAGCACAGTTGTTGATTTATTTCGGCAATCTGCAGCAATTCAAAACTGTCTCAAGTTATGAAAATTTAATAAAACTTAAGTTTTTTAAAAATATGTATTCTCGGCTCCCACACTACATAGGACACACGTGCAAGGATATGAACAAATAGTTTAGGCTTCCTTGCACCAACTGGTCATCCTTCCTCAACTGTAACTTGACTGTAATTACAGTAGCTAACTCCACTGGCAATTTCTGTCTCTCGGTGCTATGCAAAATTAGATAATGTGTGAAACTATAAAACAGACAGCAAAAATCAAAGCCATTCATTGTTAGATCAGTGGTCAGCAGCTGGGGTGTTCATAACAATGATTTAACATGCCCATACCCGGAAGGGCCATTACAAAGAGAGCTGAACAAAAGATCAAAACAAGTGCACTTGAAAACGGTTCAATGACTTTTTCCACAGGAACAATATGACATCCTCTGTTATGTGTGTCACTTCCGCCACTAGCTTCTATTTAAGAAAAAGACTGGGATGTGTTCTGTCACAAATTTTCACCAATAAAAGATTTAATGCAATTATTGTCTGGTAAGTGAGGGAAGAACATTGCTAACAGCATCCGGTGACTTGCCAAATCTTTGCCAACTCATGGTAATCCTTCTTAAATCAACAAAGGGGTTGCGGCTCAGAAGCATTAATGGTTGAATGAAGGCCTCTCAATTGTCTCTGAAAGCTCTTGGAGTAATAATGGACCGTTTCAAACAAAGCAATAAACCATGTTTTAGTGCTAGGCAAAATGCCTGAGTGAATCTTCTGCTTTCTGCACACCTATCTTGTTTTCCTGAGTGGATAGGGTGACTTTGCTAACATTCAAAGTGACTTTCTCTGCATATAAACCAAAGACCTTGGGTTAGTCTCAAACTCTTGTCCATTTCAAAATATGCTAACTTTAAACCATGGGTTATGAAGCAGGCTTGTTTAATTAAGGTGGCATTTGTGATAAACTACAATCCCCGGTTCACACACAACAAGCAGAAATAAGGAGAAAGTGGAATTAAATACTGGCTCCATCACCAAATTCTTGGAGCTTTTCCCAGGCTCACCCCCCCCCCCATTCTTTTCTTTTTTCCCCTGTTCCTGGACCTCAAGGGCTCTTCCAGTTTGTCCTACTCAAATACCAGATTATTTTATCTGAGAAGTTTGCAATGCACAGTACACATGACACACAAGTTATCCAGGTCACTTTGAATGTTGCTAATGGAAAGACCATCACTGAGAAAAGAAGATACTTGTGAAATATAACATTTCAAGAGATTCCGGTATGGCTAACGTAACACCAAATAGGGGAAATCAGAAAGCAAACATTAGACAATGCAGTTCAAATCTTCAAAAAACAAGTTGTGTAAAAGTTTTAGTTTAAAAGTACTTATTAATGTACAATTGCAGGCCATACCTATTGGTTGTATTTACAGGCATGATTCAGAAACATCTAGCCAGATATCATTTATTTCAACATGGTTTCAGAAAATATGATCCATCTGGCACAAAAGTCCCCTGGCATTAAATAACTTCCTGTTTCTGCAGCTGTGTTTGATTCCTTCCCAATCCTGGGACAGTGGGGCTTCAGTTGCCTTTTGCTTATAATCTATTTTTCTTAAAATAACTATGTAGAGTTTGAATACTAGTTTACCATACTTTTGAATGTCTGTGTTTTATCCCATTAGATTTTAAAATAAGGTAGAAAATATATGTAAACCCCTCGCTGTTATTTCTGGAGTTTATTTGTAGGCTGATTTAATGCTGAAAGCAACTCCTATACAGTGAATTGAAAATCTAGATTGAGGTGGGGAATCTTTTGGCCTAGCAGGCCAGATCCCTATCTGTCCCAACCTTGTGGGCCAACTTTGATGAGTGAGCAGGATGACCCACCTGTCAATTACCTCATGCCATTATGATGCCAGAGGATTGACACCCATCCATCTGTGCCAAGCATAGGGCTAGCAAAGCTGATTTCTGCAGGGATCAGCTGCACAATCGAGTTCCCCAAGGGGAACTTGGTCATGCAAGTTGACTCCTCAGGCTTTAATGTCAACTTCATTCCTGCTTTCTGGAAAGACCAGCTGCATGGTCGAGTTCCCCATAGAGAAGTTAACTGCATAGCTGATCCAGCCTGCTCCGCACCTGACATCACATGTGCTGGGTCAAATTTGGAGGTTCCCCACCCCAATCTAGATGAATTAAGCATATTCTCATGGTTTAATACAGGCTTCCTCAAACGCGGCCCTCCAGATGTTTTGAGACTACAATTCCCACCATCCCTGACCACTGGTCCTGCTAGCTAGGGATCATGGGAGTTGTAGGCCAAAAAACATCTGGAGGGCCGAGTATGAGGAAGCCTGGTTTAACATGTATGTTTAGTTCAATGTTCACCAAACCATCATCAGATGTTCAGCAAAAGTTGTAGTACTGGATAGCATCCAGAAAATGGCAAGCAGAAATCTGTTTGTACAATGGAGCTTTCTCACCTCCCTTTCCCCCTTGTAATTGTCAGTCCTGAGGGTTGGAGGAATGGTATTATATGATGCATGATATTGATATGCGACAAAGAGCTGCAGCTGTGTGTGTGTGTGGAGATTAGAGGCCTCGCCCCTTTTACTCACACAAGGGGCTCCTCCCCAATGTAATAATCTAGCAACAGTCATCCATCACCATATGGGTGGAATCAGTTATTGCTTTAGTTCTGTTTCCTGATTACTTACTAACAACAGAAAACAAACATCCATCCTAAAATTAATTTCCCTTTGGTTTGGGGTGCAGAGTGGCCTGAATCCTTCAGTCTCTGCTGTGTTCCCAATACCCACCCACCCACCCCCAACTCCATGCCTGCAGTTTGGGTTTGCTTTGGGGGAAATGAAACTCTCAATGGGAACATTGTACATTAACAGAATGCAAAAGAAATGTGGAAATAACAGTGCTTAAGTTCAGAAGTTTGTATTGATTGCCTTATGCATGACTGTTGCAAAACCTGAAGCTATCCTGATCATCAGCACACCTGAAACATTTCACGTAATGAAGGATTATGTGTTCATTTAGATGTAGCTAAAATATCAAATAGTTAAGGAAAGAGAAAAAACAATGAATGGATGGTCAGCCATATTACTTACCCATTCGTAACATAGAATCCAACAGCCGCGAGCAATTCCCATCAATATCTTTAAAGTACGACGGGGGCTCCCTGCAATCACATGGCTTGTATTGTCACGCACTTCATCTGAAAACAGAAAGCCTCCCAACTTCTTTACCACCTGAACAACCACATTCTGCTTCCTTCAAAGAGAGATGGAGAGAAGTCCATAATACAAGTTAATATGGCTACATAGAATATTTTTGAAATTGTTGATTTTTTAAAAATTGCTAAATGCAGATATCCATATCCATAAACACTGAAAAAACATCAGCACAAATATGCTGGTCTTGACTTAGGCTGCAACTTTAAGGACAAGTAAGATTTGGGGGCTGCTGCATAAACATACAGTAGGTTGCACCGCCAGTCATGCTTCTTCACTGACATGTGTTTCTCCATATAGGCAATGATTTTTAGGGTTTACATATACAAACTCACAGATATATCCCTAAGAAGCAAAGTATTTCAGAAACCACCACTAGACAGAATGGAAAGTGCAAGTTTGTCAGATGCTCTTTGCTAAGTATGTAGAGAAGTCTTGCTGCGCATCTGCATATTATGGCAGCTGCCCTCAACATCTGGCTTATTTGTAGCATCCCTTAGAAAATAGCATGTGTTCTATAGTACCTGTTCCACAAAAGTAACTAAAATAGATTTGTTATGGTGTGTTTTTAAAAAAATTAGAAAACTACAGCAAACTTCAGAGCCTAAAGACCAAAAGTTAGACTCCGTGTATACTTAAATTTCAACTTTCTAATCACATGTTATATTTTCTAGCGGTAGCTTTGCTAGTTATAGCTTGGTGTGCTCAACTCTATACATGGTATCCAGCTAAACAATTCCACTAGCAGAAGCATTTCTGGTTGCATAACGCAACTCCACCCCTTCCCCAGACGCCTTGTGAATCTGTTCCGGAGGATCCAGGGAAGAAGTAGTTCTCTGGTGCTTCTGCTAGCAAAACTGTTTAGTTGAATGCTGCCCTGTTATTCCTACCGTAGTCAACCAAACCTTGCCATTTAAGTTACATAGCCCTGTAATTTGTTGTTTAGTCGTTTAATCGTGTCCAACTCTTCGTGACCCCATGGACCAGAGCACGCCAGGCACTCCTGTCTTCCACTGCCTCCCACAGCTTGGTCAAACTCATGTTCGTAGTTTCAAGAACACTGTCCAACCATCTCGTCCTCTGTCGTCCCCTTCTCCTTGTGCCCTCCATCTTTCCCAGCATCAGGGTCTTTTCCAGGGAGTCTTCTCTTCTCATGAGGTGGCCAAAGTATTGGAGCCTCAGCTTCAGGATCTGTCCTTCCAGTGAGCACTCAGGGCTCCTTCAGAATGGATAGGTTTGATCTTCTTGCAGTCCATGGGACTCTCCAGTCTCCTCCAGCTCCATAATTCAAAAGCACCAACTCTTCGGCGATCAGCCTTCTTTATGGTCCAGAACTCACTTCCATACATCACTACTGGGAAAACCATGGCTTTAACTATATGGACCTTTGTTGGCAAGGTGATGTCTCTGTAATACTAGTTCTATAATGCTGCCATTATGATCCGATGAAGAGTAACTATGCGAAGGACAGCAAGGACAAGTGCACTAGCTCTGCCCCCTTCCATCACCGTCCCAGTCACCTACAACCTATAGAGGATGGCTGTGTGAAGAGGGGAGCTTCCTGTATTTGCAAAGGTTTCAAAACGTTCTTCCCCCCATTTGGGAACCCTCATTTCTTTCAGCGTTCCAAAAGAGGTGTGGAGCTTCCACACATACCAGAAACTCCCCTCTTCACAAAATCATCATCCATAAGTTGAGTGTGACAGGACAATGATGGAAGGTAAGAGGAACTAGGGTTCCACTGACCCGCCTCACATGTTTACACTTCACTGGCTTGTAATACCTGCCTGGGTCTACAAACCAAGATATATGCAGGCAGGAATGTCATCAAAATATCTAGTACTTACTCAGAAGGCATGCTTGTCATGACCAATGTTCTTGATGGCTATAGGGTTAAGGAAGGAAAGAAGGAAGAGCATGTCAAACAAGTATGAGACATTTCCACCCAGAGTTGTATTTATCAACCTTCCACTGAAGACATAAAGATGTAAATCATATGAAGATTAAAGTTTCCCCTTACTGGTTATATAGTACCATATATGGAGGTTATGCCAGAAGTATCCAGTAAAAGCAAGATTTTATTTTGTTTCTGTTCACATAGCCTCTGTTGGGAAGAAAGGTTGAGTGCTGGGCCATGCTCAAGCAAGTCTTTTCTAATCAAATATGTGGCCATTTGGTGTCAACATAGCATCATACACACAGTAGAGGGAATTCATCCCCCCCCCCTTCACTGCTCTTATACACTGAAAGGACACAGGACGGGGTTGTGGGATCAAGCTGGCTAGCTTCACACTCCTGCTGCCAATGCACATGCTTGGGCACATCCTGTCAAGCTCTGAGTTTGGTGGTCATTCTGCGGCTATTCTGTATGCATAGCACTTATTCACATGTGGGGAATTCCTGAATGGTCCTGAATTTCCTGCTTTGTTGGTCAGCAGGGGTCACGGCCATAGCATGCACTGATGTAAAGAGAGCAGTGCTAGCCACACCCTCTCTCGTGCATACAGCATGTAATGAGGCTTGTGTGAATACCCCCAGTATGCAAGTACTATGTACAGTATGTTACAAGAACAAGAGGATTCTTGGTTATTCATTTTGATGGCCTGGATTCTTTAATACTGGGGGGGATGTAGCTTTAGACATGAAGTCCGCTGGGCCTGAACTTGCCTCTATCTCTCGTTAAACTCTAAATGCACTGTTATGGACTTGCCTCCACTGCCTACGGAGGTGATGCAACCATTAAATAATTTGAACATCCTTGATTAATCATATTAAGTTCTGTTGTGCTCTAATCTGCGAGACACACCAAGTGATTTTATTAGTTCAGAGAACATGTCATTTAGATAAGTGAATAGATTAGAAGCATTGGACAGATAAATTCAATTACACACACACACATTCTCTCTCTCTTTCCCCTACTGAAGTATATTAAAGAACACATTAGCAAATCCACAACAAATTATTGGTACAGTACTAAGCAAAAGAGAGCCACTTTGTTAATAGGAGATGCACACACAGGCAAGCCCCACACCCTCTCTGAACCACATCAGAGACTTTGGAAAAGTACTTTGATTCCTGTGTTTGTACATGGAACTGAGCAACACTGAAAAGAACACTTTAAGCTGCCAACTACTCAAAAATTGGCAGCCATTTAATAATTTGTTTGTACCCACTGACTATAAGTGGGACCTGTAATCAAATGGCAGTGTGAAGTCTTCCTCCTCAGTGCACAAGTCTGTTGGACATACCCTCTAACATGACACTTTGTTCCAATTTCCTTCCACCTAGTTCTCCATCATTCCTCTTCCCACAAAGTCAGTGGCAACTAAGCATGCTGACTGGGCAGCTTTTTAATATTCTTCCCCCTGCCCCCGAGTACTGATACCTCCCTCTGGTGCGACATAAGTGACATTCACTCTTGAACTTTGAAAATATAGGAAATATTTATATAGGAATATATATGACATATACAATATATCATAATATAAAATGCATCTATCTATCTATCTATCTATCTATCTATCTATCTATCTACCTACCTATCTAGGTGGCGCTGTGGTCTAAACCACTGAGCCTATTGGGCTTGCTGATCAGAAGGTTGGAGGTTTGAATCCCTGTGACGGGGTGAGCTCCTGTTGCTTGGCCCCAACTCCTGCCAACCTAGCAGTTCGAAAGCAAATAGATAAATGGGTACTGCTCTGGTGGGAAGGTAAACGATGTTTCCGTGTGCTGCTCTGGTTTTGCCAGAAGCGGCTTAGTCATGCTGGCCACATGACCCAGAAAAACTGTCTGCGGACAAACGCCGGCTCCTTCGGCCAGTAAAGCAAGATGAGCGCTGCAACCCCAGAGTCGTCTGCGACTGGACTTCATGGTCAGGGGTCCCTTTACCTACCTACCCATCTATCTATCTATCTATCTATCTATCCAGATAAAATAATAGAATAGAATTGTAGAGTTGGAAAATTATCCATTGATACCCTTCAAAATGAAATGTTTCCAAGGCAGCTTAAAATATAGACTATAATAAAGCCATTAAAAGGAACATAATAAAATCCATCAAGGCAGAATGCTTTTCAAACCAAATTTAAGAGCCATTAAGCATCGATCCCCACAATAACAAAGTCAAAGTCAAGGAGTTGAGAGCCAAAATGGGGCCACCACAGAGAAAAGAGGGAGATATTGCCCTGCTTGAGGGAACCATGAATTATAATGATATATATTTCCTAAATTAGGAGGCAACGCTCTCCCCAGCCCCCCAACAAGAAACAGCCTTATACGGATAAGTATGTGCCGTGCCATAGCTATGAAATGTTGAGTTTCAATTGAAAAAGAAACTCAGAAAAACAAAGTCGGGGGCAGAGCAGAATCCACATTCTGTTTGGAAGGAATGGCTTTCTGGAACTCTGAAGAGGAACACTTCCGTAGGAATACATGGAAACATTTTGCTGCATGCCCCACTGATCAGGCTTAATCATAAAAAGCCTTGCTGTTGATTCCCTGATTTAGTACCCCTTGCCCCTCATGCTAAAACTCACTGTGGAGAGGGCAGGGAAGACAGGAACAATACTGGCATCTCTCTTCCCCCCCAGGAAGGCAAATATCAGATGGATGGGTGATTTAAGAATGCTACACATGGAAGGAAGTCTTTCTCCAGAGCTGTATCCCTATAATGCACTTCCTATATGCCTATTTCCATGCATACTGTATGTGTTCCTTGATATTCTGACCAGGCACACTCACCTTTTTGAGTCTCCCGGTACTCATTAATTTCTCACTAGGCTCATTCACTTGGTCACACAAAAATTCACATGAACCATCTTTGACTTCATCCATGGACAAATTGTCACCACCTAGAAACCAAGGTCATTCAAAACAGCAGTAAATAATCTGGAAAAAGGAATAAGATTAGATGCAGCACTGTACATAAAAACCCCACAATTTTTGTAGAATGGACATTTTTCAAAATGTGACTGATGCGACTCTTTCAAGCTGTGTAGAATTAAATGCCATGCTATTACAAACTTTCCGTTTGCACCAGCCTTTCAAAGACCCCCCCTCTCTCATGCTGTTCTGGGGGTTCTCCCACCCCCCAAGTCAATTTCAAGGGGTGAAGGGGTGCACAGAGGAGGGAAGAGCTTCCATTGACAGGGCTCCTTAGGTGAATCCCACCCTGGACCTCCCTCCAAACATATGGGGTTTCCCAATATTATGTAAATTCTTTTCATCTTACAGTCTACTATTTTCAGCACAAAATATTTGAAACAAATACAGTAGGTGAACCCATTGCTGTTGGTTGAAATGTGGCAAGTTTAATAATGTCATTAATGAAAATTATATTTCAATATAATTTAGATTGTTTACAGTACAATCCTATTTCTGTCTCCTCAGAAGTAAGCCCCTTTGAGTTCATATGGACTTACTCCCAGGTGAGTGTGCACAGGACTGCAGCCTTAATATTGTCTTTTACTTCGCTATATAGACATTATATATACCATATTTGGTATATACAGTATTCATTTAGTACAAACACACTTTCATAAAGCAATTGCGAACTTTTCCATATTATTTTTTCCTGTATAGGTAAAGGTAAAGGGACCCCTGACCATTAGGTCCAGTCGTGGCCGACTCTGGGGTTGCGGCGCTCATCTCGCTTTATTGGCTGAGGGAGCCAGCATACAGCTTCTGGGTCATGTGGCCAGCAAGACTAAGCCGCTTCTGGTGAACGAGAGCAACGCATGGAAACGCCGTTTACCTTCCCGCCAGACTCTACTTGCACTTTGACGTGCTGTTGAACTGCTAGGTTGGCAGGAGCTGGGACTGAGCAACGGGAGCTCACCCCGTCACGGGGATTCGAACTGCCGACCTTCTGATCGGCAAGTCCTAGGCTCTGTGGTTTAACCCACAGCACCACCCGCGTTCCTATAAATTTTCCTGTATATTCACCCACAATTCAAGTGTTCCACAATGCAAATGGTATATTTAAGAAAAGCTGATATTCAAGACACCTGTCATCTTTTAATACCAGCGATGATACTAGATAAAAATGAAATATGAACTTCGACTGTATGCATTTTTCTCTTGGCAAAAAAGTAAATTTCAGAGCTACTGATATTAAATCTGTGTTTGCATCAATTAGGATAAAGTACAGACTGATGCCACTGAAGTCTCCTTCAAGATGTTCTAGTCCCTAAACAAAGTTACTTTGTCAATTTTTTTTGAGCCAGATTGTGGGTACAAAACCTTATTTTGCTAGATTTTTTTTTACCATACACATTCATGCTTCCTAAGAGGCAAGACCCTTTTAGAGTAAAAGCTCCAGATCCATATACTGTGTTCCTCCTGTATTCTTTGGATTCTAGCCATAGTATTTATTGCCTAGATATCAAGTTTAACTTTTAGCCTTGCCGATTATGAATGTACATGCATTCAGTTGCCCACTAATTCAGGAAACTGTATCATTTGAGGTGAAATGTTTACGACTTTGTAATCAGCGGTTATAGAAACTCCCTGAACATACATTAATGCATTTTCAGGAGTCTACAAATACATCACCGGGGCCTACTGTAAACTTAACTTGAACACCCAGCAGAGAACGTTTCTAGTTAGCATACTTTACTGGAGAAGTATTAAGTTTTTAAAAGAGTCTTGTAATACAGGGTGGTAGAAACTATCTCTTTCAAAATGGAATGAGGCTGGGTCTTATGCAGAACATGGTCAAGTCCTGGGTTGCATGAAGAGGATTGCTAGAAGCACCCATTTCCAGTTGCTTCTCCCCTAAAAAATGTTCAGGAACCAAGGCTTTTGGGGGGCTTTGTAGAGCAGGAAGAGAGAAAGCCAAGTTTTACTAATAGAAACTCACTTTGCACTTCATTCTTGAAATAGCAACTTCCATGTGCAACCCCCATGGACGTTTTTATTACCGCTCACCTTGTGAGTTTGAAACAAGGACAGAATGGGAGGTTAACCCTAAATACGAGAGATTTAGATCATCTTGAATATTGGTCTTCAGGCCTGATCCAAGGAGGGTCACAGCAGAAGCACTATCACCATTCAAATATATGGTAAACTATTAAGAAATAGGTCCCCAAATGCATGTTTAGGTTAAAGGTGGATCCTGAGTCTGAAATGGTTGAAAATTCACAAATTAGAAGTTCTAGGACATAAGTGAGGCAGGGTAGGGTTCACTGGATAGTGGAAATAGCAGCACTTATCAACAGCATTTGATAGCAGTAGTATGGCACTTGGTATGGATTTATTACTTATTTTTTGAACAATATCCTTAGTTTGCTGCTATATAACAACAGTCTTGTTGCACCTTATAAATGAAGAAATTATGGCATATGCTTTTGTGGGCTCGAGACTATTTTTATATCTGAGTGACATTTCTATATTTTCACAAGACTGAAAGATTTCTACCCTATACTTGCATATGTTTAAGGGGACTCAGCCTGCAAAAGCTTATGCCATATTATATTTCCTCATCTTCAAGGTGCCAAAGACAATGGTAACCCCAAAGAAAACCATCAGACAGAGATCCAAACAGCTGCAGATGCATATATGATTAACAACCTTTCTACAGTTCCCTGAGCTGCCTGAAAAAGCTAAGAAACTCCCCTTCTGCATATACAGTGGTGCCCCACAAGACGAATGCCTCGCAAGATGGAAAACCCGCTAGCCGAAAGAGTTTTCCGTTTTGGAGGTGCTTCGCAAAACGAATTTCCTATGGGCTTGCTTCGCACAACGAAAATGTCTTGCGAGTTCCTGTGGGTTTTTTCCCCTCCCCCCCTTTTTCTAAGCCGCTAAGCCGCTTATCCGCTTATCCGCTAAAAGCCGCTAATCCGTCAATGGGCTTGCTTCGCAAGACGGAAAAACCGCTAGACGAAGAGAATCGCGGAACGGATTCTTTTCGTCTTGCGAGGCACCACTGTAAGCGATATCTGATTAAGTGTAAAATGCTGCAGCAAAGTGATGGAGCCATGGTGAATCCATGAAAGTGTCTGGTTATATGCAGAGGGCTCTGGTTTATTAAGCTATGCATGCCTCAGTTAAATACCCACGAGGAGGGGCTGTGGGACAAACCCATCCCATACAATCTGGAGCCTGTGGTTTTACTTAAGTAGTATGGGATGAAAATGCTGCACCATAGCTCCAATGCTAATAGATTATCATTAGGAAAGGCCTGTACATACATTTGTGAACCAACTCTAAGAAATACTGGATGTGTTTCATTGTATGGTCAAATGATCAAATGTTTATTTAGCATGTTTATTTAACTTGAATTTAGCAAATAAAGCTGTAACTTTGAAAGTTGTTGTGTATTATATTTGCAATTGGCATCCATTCATTGTTCTACTGCACATCACTGCTGAAAAATTTGCATTGAGTTTAGACATTAAGAGGAAGGCAGGGTTGCTATTTTCTCCATGCAATGATCAAATTATTCACTCCAAATGTGAGATTTGAATTCTGGCTGATCTTTGACTTCAGAAATCAACACAATGAGGTTTACTTAGAATACATGTAAAGCAATCTCTCATTATAGCCTGAGCAAGTTTTCTCAGAAGTAAATTCCACTAGCACCAGTGAAGTATACTTCTTAAACTGGCAATCCCATATAAACATACTTGGGAGCAAGACCCACTGAACTGAACAACACTTGTAATAAATAGAAGACGCTGACTTTTTTTTTAAAAAAAGCTTGTTCTTTACTAGAATAAATGAATTATTTTACATTTAGTACATTCTTAAATCACTATCTACATCACAGAAACTGAGAGACAAAAGCAATAGATAAACCTGCTTTGAGAATCAAGTAATTTTTGCTGAAAATCTGAAATTGTATTCATTACATATGCCACATTTTTAATAATCATATACATAATTTAATTTAATCCGTAATAATTCTGTTCAGGGGTTCTTTTTAAAAATTTAATTCACAAAACACATGTAACTGCATATGATTCATTTTCACCAGTTTACCCCCACTTTCACTTGACTAAACAAGACTTCCCATACACAAGAGTGTATATGGACTATACATTGTATTTTGCTTGAAATTATTGAAGTATGCAAGCCCTAAACATTAAATCCTATTTAACATAAAACACATGACCACAAAACAACTTCCACTCACCCAAGCATCAAGGCCTTAAAATCTCAGTAATTCAAAGAATGTGATTCTTACAATAATATAATATACAGTAAATAATATACTTAGGAAGTCAAATGCTGAAGATTCCCCATGATGTATCTATCTTTTAAAAAATGGTACCTGCCAAATTTGGTACAGTAATTCAGATTTCTACCATTCAAGAACTCTTGGTAGCATTAGAGTTTATAAGAAATTGATTCCACTTTGAAAAACACATTAACTTCATGTAGACAGCAAAACCTCATGGAACCTGCAGAAAGCTCCAGGGGCACAATGCTGATGCATCCAAATCCCACCCCCTATTTTGTTGGAGGGTCCACAGGATCAGGCCCTATTTCTGTGCCAGAGCTGGACTACCGGGCTGGTGGAGTGGATTTTGTAACAATGAGGTTACAAAAACATTTATGGAGTACTATCAAAAAGCCTCTTATTCTCACTCCGTTTGTTTTCCAAATCTAGGCCTCTAAAAAGTATTTTCT